>NC_052337.1:47239330-47549561 GCF_016432855.1 Salvelinus namaycush
AATGAACATTTCTCCTGTTCTAGGAACCTTAATTTTTCAGTTGCAGGGAGGTTCTGATAATATTTTACTACCCGAAAGTTTACCTGGGATGTTTTTTTAACATTCTGAGAATGGATATTTTAGGTTATTTGTAGGTTTTTAAATAACGTCCCTAACTTCCACTGAATGTTTCAATAAGACTTTTAATAACACTGCTAGCTTAGTTTGAGTTGTTTTGAAGATATGACATTTGTAAATTATTTTTGCTTAGACATTAATCATGCACACAATTCTTTTGTGACATGCTGTCAATGAGATTCAAACCTTAACCTCTTATGTTCTCAAATCCAATGGAAGTACCAGGATGGAGCTAGCATGCCATGTTTTTTTTACTCATACAAAGCTGTTAATGTTAGTCTATTCAAACAGACCCCATTTCAAAGGAAAAAACACTCATTAAGATGAGGTGTGGCCAATTAGTGGGCTCGACCAACATACCCGAAAACACTTAACAGGACAGAGAGTTATGTTGATGCTGAGAAGGGAATGTATATACACTGCTCAAAAAAATAAAGGGAACACTTAAACAACACAATGTAACTCCAAGTCAATCACACTTCTGTGAAATCAAACTGTCCACTTAGGAAGCAACACTGATTGACAATAAATTTCACATGCTGTTGTGCAAATGGAATAGACAACAGGTGGAAATTATAGGCAATTAGCAAGACACCCCCAATAAAGGAGTGGTTCTGCAGGTGGTGACCACAGACCACTTCTCAGTTCCTATGCTTCCTGGCTGATGTTTTGGTCGCTTTTGAATGCTGGTGGTGCTTTCACTCTAGTGGTAGCATGAGACGGAGTCTACAACCCACACAAGTGGCTCAGGTAGTGCAGCTCATCCAGGATGGCACATCAATGCGAGCTGTGGCAAGAAGGTTTGCTGTGTCTGTCAGCGTAGTGTCCAGAGCATGGAGGCGCTACCAGGAGACAGGCCAGTACATCAGGAGACGTGGAGGAGGCCGTAGGAGGGCAACAACCCAGCAGCAGGACCGCTACCTCCGCCTTTGTGCAAGGAGGAGCAGGTGGAGCACTGCCGGAGCCCTGCAAAATGACCTCCAGCAGGCCACAAATGTGCATGTGTCTGCTCAAACGGTCAGAAAGAGACTCCATGAGGGTGGTATGAGGGCCCGACGTCCACAGGTGGGGGTTGTGCTTACAGCCCAACACCGTGCAGGACGTTTGGCATTTGCCAGAGAACACCAAGATTGGCAAATTCGCCACTGGCGCCCTGTGCTCTTCACAGATGAAAGCAGGTTCACACTGAGCATATGTGACAGACGTGACAGAGTCTGAAGACGCCGTGGAGAACGTTCTGCTGCCTGCAACATCCTCCAGCATGACCGGTTTGGCGGTGGGTCAGTCATGGTGTGGGGTGGCATTTCTTTGGGGGGCCGCACAGCCCTCCATGTGCTCGCCAGAGGTAGCCTGACTGCCATTAGGTACCGAGATGAGATCCTCAGACCCCTTGTGAGACCATATGCTGGTGCGGTTGGCCCTGGGTTCCTCCTAATGCAAGACAATGCTAGACCTCATGTGGCTGGAGTGTCAGCAGTTCCTGCAAGAGGAAGGCATTGATGCTATGGACTGGCCTGCCCGTTCCCCAGACCTGAATCCAATTGAGCACATCTGGGACATCATGTCTCGCTCCATCCACCAACGCCACGTTGCACCACAGACTGTCCAGGAGTTGGCGAATGCTTTAGTCCAGGTCTGGGAGGAGATCCCTCAGGAGACCATCCGCCACCTCATCAGGAGCATGCCCAGGCGTTGTAGGGAGGTCATACAGGCACGTGGAGGCCACACACACTACTGAGCCTCATTTTGACTTGTTTTAAGGACATTACATCAAAGTTGGATCAGCCTGTAGTGTGGTTTTCCACTTTAATTTTGAGTGTGACTCCAAATCCAGACCTCCATGGGTTGATAAATTTGATTTACATTGATAATTTTTGTGTGATTTTGTTTTCAGCACATTCAACTATGTAAAGAAAAAAGTATTTAATAAGAATATTTCATTCATTCAGATCTAGGATGTGTTATTTTAGTGTTCCCTTTATTTTTTTGAGCAGTGTATTTTTGTTAGCTACATGTGTGACAACTCCACCAGTCCTGTTTATGATATTGTTTACAAAGATTATACAATTATTATTTTTTTTAAATAATGATTTTTTTAAAATCATTTAGTATATTTGAGTTTAACCATAGTATTTGTTGTAATATTTGTTCTGTATTTGCGGGTGGATTAAACTGAAATTACAAGCAGCTTTCTATGGCTTGTTTCAAAAATAGCTATATTTTGGAGATTATTTCATTTTCAAATAAAAAAGTGAGAGGGGTATTAAAAGGGGGAAATGGCCATTCTTGGACATGGGGTGAGAAATTCTTACTAATCTACTAGAGAACCAGTTCGATTTAAGTATAACGTTTGTATGACTGAAGCCCGTAGTGAGAGATTTCATATTTAATCATTTCTGCCCTCTGAATTCATATTCATTATATACAGTTGAAGTTGTTTTTCAACCACTCCACACATTTCTTGTTAACAAACTATAGTTTTTGCAAGTTGGTTAGGACATCTACTTTGTGCTTTGCTGCAGGAGGGACTGGTGCACTTTACAAAATAGATGGCATCATGAGGGAGGAAAATTAGGTGCATATATTGAAGCAACATCTCAAGACATCAGTCAGGAAGTTAAAGCTTGGTAGCAAATGGGTCTTCCAAATGGACAATGACCCCAAGCATACTTCCAAAGTTGTGGCAAAATGGCTTAAGGACAACAAAGTCAAGGTATTGGAGTAGCCATCACAAAGACCTGACCTCAACCTATAGAAAAGTTGTGGGCAGAACTGAAAAAGCGTGTGCGAGCAAGGAGGCCTACAAACCTGACTCAGTTACACCAGATCTGTCAGGGGGAATGGGGCAAAATTCACCCAACTTATTGTGAGAAGCTTGCGGAAGGCTACCCGAAACGTTTGACACAAGTTAAACAATTTTAAAGGCATTGCTACCAAATACTAATTGACTGTATGTAAACTTCTGACCCATTGGGAATGTGATGAAAGAAATAAAAGCTGAAATAAATCATTCTCTCTACTATTATTCTGACATTTCACAGTCTTAAAATAAAGTGGTGATCCTAACTGACCTAAGACAGGGAATTTTTACTAGGATTAAATGTCAGGAATTGTGAAAAACTGAGTTTAAATGTATTTGGCTAAGGTGTATGTAAACTTCCGACTTCAACTGTATATATTTACAGGCCCATTTAATTTTGTTTGGCTTGCCATTCCAAATAAAATAGAATATCTTTTGCTCATATAATAAATAAACAAGTCGCTAGGTGTAGGCAAGGCCATAAGCAAGTAGGTGAACTAGGATATGACTAAGGAGTTCATCAGGGTGATTTTTCTTTCACGTAGACAAGTATTTTCTTTTCCATGGTAGCAAGATCTTATCTATTTTTGCTAACTTTCTATTAAAATGTATTTTATTGTGATCATTTGTTTATTTTTGGCATATGAACATAGAGTATTATTGGTAAACTACACGGTAATGTAAAAGCTGTATATTTTAGTGATCCAATACGTAGTATAGTACATTTATCATTAAAAAAATATGTAGATCGTCTAAGGCTGTGGACGGATCCAAATTGTGGATACATTTTTTTTTTAAAGAATCATCAGCCTACAATGACACCTTTGTTTTTAAGCCCTGGATTTCTAGCTCCTTGATATTATTGTTGGATCTGATTTGAATAGCTGACATTTTTGATGGTCATAACAAATAGATATGCCGATAGTGGACAACCTTGTTTTAATACTTTCTGAGAAGTAGCCATTATTTACTATTTTACACCTAGGGTTACTATATATAACTTTAACCCATTGAAATATTCCAGGCATTTATAGATAAATTCCAGTCGTACTTTGTCAAAAGCCTTTTCAAAGTCAGCTGTGAATACCAGGCCTGGTTTCACAGATTTTTCATAGTGTTCTATTGTTTCCAGTACTTGTCTTATATTATCTCCAAAGTATCGTCCATGTAAAAAACCTGTCTGATTAGGATGAATAATATCCGACAACTTTTTTTTGTCTATCTGCTATGCATTTTGCTAGAAGTTTTGCATCACAACACTGAAGTGTAAGGGGCCCCCT
The DNA here is from genome assembly GCF_016432855.1 of Salvelinus namaycush. Lineage (NCBI taxonomy): Eukaryota > Metazoa > Chordata > Actinopteri > Salmoniformes > Salmonidae > Salvelinus > Salvelinus namaycush. The sequence continues at coordinate 47,243,528 of NC_052337.1, forward strand.
ATTTCTTTTATGTACTGGATCTTTATATTTAACACTTGGGCCTGTTTCAGTAATAATGAAATCAGACTTTCTTGTTGAGAATCTGATAATCTACCATTTTTATGGACTGGTTAAAACATGCTTATAATGGTGCTCTGTGTACATCAAAAAAGGTTTGGTATACCTCAACTGCCTAGAAGACCAGCATCCCGGAGTCGCCTCTCCTGTTGACGATGAGACTGGTGTTTTGCGGGTACTATTTAACCTCTAACACCTCCCAAACCCGGATCCGGGAGCACCCCCATCAGTAGAAAAGCTACTAGCATAGCCTAGCATAGCGTCACAAGTAAATACTAGCATCTAAATATCATTAAATCACAAGTCCAAGACACCAGATGAAAGATACACATCTTGTGAATCCAGCCATCATTTCTGATTTTTAAAATGTTCTACATGGAAGACACAATATGTAAATCTATTAGCTAACCACGTTAGAAAAAGACACCACTTTTTTTACTCCACCACTTTTTTACTCCATCAGTAGCTATCACAAATTCGACCAAATAAAGATATAAATAGCCACTAACCAAGAAAAAACTTCATCAGATGACAGTCTGATAACATATTTATTGTATAGCATATGTTTTGTTAGAAAAATGTGCATATTTCAGGTATAAATCATAGTTTACCATTGCAGCCACCATCACAACTCTCACCAAAGCGACTAGAATAACTACAGAGAGCAACGTGTATTACCTAATTACTCATCATAAAACATTTCTTAAAAATACACAGCATACAGCAATTGAAAGACACAGATCTTGTGAATCCAGACAATATTTCTGATTTTCTAAGTGTTTTACAGCGAAAACACAATATAGCGTTATATTAGCTTACCACAATAGCAAACATCACACCAGCATTGATTCAAGGCAAAAATAGCGATAACGTATAAACCACAAATATATTAATTTTTTCACTAACCTTCTCAGAATTCTTCAGATGACAGTCCTGTAACATCATATTACACAATGCATATAGAGTTTGTTCGAAAATGTGCATATTTAGCGGCACAAATCGTGCTTATACAATGAGAATAGTGTCCAAAACCTCAAGCAATCTGTCCGGCGCCATCTTGGAGAGGCACCTATTCTAATCGAAAACTATTCATAAACTTGACTAAAAAAATACAGGTTGGACAGCAATTGAAAGACAAATTAGTTCTTAATGCAATTGCTGAATTACATTTTTAAAATTAACGTTACTGCGCAATACAACGTGCGATAAAGCAAGGCTACACTGCAAGTAATGGCGTCTTATGCATTTGACTTTTTTCAACAGAACAATGAATTATCAGCATAAATAGTTCTTATTTTTTGATGACCTCTCATCAGAATCTTGGGATAGGTGTCCTTTGTCCAAAAGAATCGTTGCTGGGTTGGAGAAAGTCATCTTCCACGTTGCAATTAGCAGTAAACAATAGCATGCGAGAGAGAGATACCCAACTTCCTACAATGCCAGAAAATGAAATACCCGAAAATCGCAATATACTGACATAAACTGATATAACTCGGTTTAAAATAACAAGATTATGATGTCTTTAAAGCCTATATCGAATAAAAACAGGGCCGAATATATCTAGGAGCTAAAACGGGAGCTTCTAAAACGACATGCCAAGGTCCTCCCTGCGTCAGAGCGAAGAATCAAAAGAGAGGACACTTTGATTCCAATCAATTTATAGACTTTTGGATCTGCCTAGAGACTCCATTTCAAGGCCCTCTATTCGCTGACACCCAGGGGAAGCCGTATGCAGTGCATCTCAACCAATAGAAGACAGGCAGAGTTATACACAGGTCTGAGAACAGGTTGGAAAATTCTGCATTCTCAACTCCACATAGGGAAATTGCTCTAAGTCCAGTTCTGTTTCACGCACAGACATAATTCAAACGGTTTTAGAAACTAGAGAGTGTTTTCTATCCAATAGTAATAATAATATGCATATTGTACGAGCAAGAATTGAGTACGAGGCAGTTTAATTTGGGAACGTCAAGAAAACATAGTGCTAACAGCTCCCCCTATTGACAAGAAGTTTTAATGAAGCTGCCAGTTGAGGACTTGTGAGGCGTCTGTTTCTCAAACTAAACACTCTGTTTATAGTCCAGTAATATATTTAAAACCATCTACCTTGTGGATCTGTTTGAACAATTTGCAAAATTATTGTTCATTAATATCATCACCCCTTTTTCCAATGGTAGTTGTATATTTCACCCCCCACCCAGTCCCCTTTCCACACAATTTCATCTAAATTTGTTGAATGAGTTTCCTGTAAACAAAATATATTATATTCCTTCTCTTTTAGCCAGGTAATGATCATCTTTTCTTATTTTCTGCAATTATAAATGGCAATGCTTATTTCACCATTTACCATAATGAGATACAAGTTGAAATTATATTTATCATTATATATGTTTATAAACTTACCATTAAAAAGTACCATAATGATTGAGTGTCCATATAAACTGTACCGTGATATTTGCACTGTTACTAGGTAAACTTTGAATTGTTGATCTATGGGTCTTTAGCTAAATCCAGCTAACCTTTTGATATGCTGATGATATACTGATCACCATGACTTTTTTTAACATTTAGTTATGCTCATGTCAGTTCTATTATTTGTCCTTCCTCTCTTATTAAGAGATGGAGTCCAGACAGGCTATTTTAGGAAACTTTAGATTAGGCCTATAGTGTGATGCTTAAATAATGTAGCATATCAAATGAATTGACACGGAAAGTTTGAAGTGGGAGATGGAGAGACAGCTATAGTATTACTAGTGATGTCATGATTACCCCAGCATGTGCCTTATTCCAGAGGAAGATTTGCATTGGATTAGTTTTTCCTAAATGCCTCATGTAATTCTTTATTATGATTTTTTTTTATCCGTTATTTTACCAGGTAAGTTGACTCATTTACAGCAACGACCTGGGGAATAGTTACAGGGGAGAGGGGGCCAATTGTAAACTGGGGATTATTAGGTGACCGTGATGGTTTGAGGGCCAGATTGGGAATTTAGCCAGGACACCGGGATTAACACCCCCTACTCTTGCGATAAATGCCATGGGAACTTTAATGACCTCGGAGAGTCAGGACACCCGTGTTACCGTCCCATCCGAAAGACGGCACCCTACACAGGGCAGTGTCCCCAATCACTGCCCTGGGGCATTGGGATATTTTTTTTAGACCAGAGGAAAGAGTGCCTCCTACTGGCCCTCCAAGACCACTTCCAGCAGCATCTGGTCTCCCATCCAGGGACTGACCAGGACCAACCCTGCTTAGCTTCAGAAGCAAGCCAGCAGTGGTATGCAGGGTGGTATGCTGCTGGCTCTATGCCGGAAGCCTGGTGGTTTTTTATTCTAGGCGGAAGGATATTTCAACATCATGTCTAAATGATAAAAGGCTACACTGATCAGTCGTGCTTGGCTGCCAAAGTATAGGTGTCCCCATAGGGTTAGTATTTAAATTGAGGACATGTGATTATGATCATTATTTTAGCAATCCACGTTAGACGTTCCCTCCTTGTCAAAAGGCTCTCGATCCTGCTGACGTGAGCTGCTGGACAGGGCACTTGCGTTTGATATGCAATTTTTGAATCAGACGAGCTCAGTGAGGAATCGGGGATTCCCTGCTTTGCAATCTGTTGCCTACGTCAACAGCCACTGTCAGCCAGTTTCATTAAATAGACCTAGGCACTATGCTTTTTTTTATTGCACATTTAATTAAACTGATGATTTGGAGATCAATTAATTGGCACAAAACGGGCGTCAGACAAATAGCTATTGAACCAGTAGCCTAGCCTTATAGCTATTGAACCAGTAGCCTAGCCCAATTCTTGTCCCAGAAGTAGCAATATAGTTTGGTCACTTATTTTGAGCAATTAAATTGATTTGAGGAAAGAGGCATCTTGCTTGCTGGATATAAAATATGATACTGCTTTCCCAATGAACTGTCAGGGAAGTTTGAATGGCAAGAGCTTCTCTGGTGTGATGTGATCACATTGGCTGGTGGTAAAAATGCAATCAACTGGTATCTTCTGTTCTCCACACGCCCAATGTTTATGTTTACAAACACATGTATTTTGTCAGCATGCCCAATGTTACAATGTTTCCAATCAAATGTATAAATTAAGTTTTTAAGTTTTCCTATCAATTGACTTTGCATAAATATTGTGATTGGATGATAGCTGTGAGGGTTATTGAATCAGGATCAAATCCTCTGATCTCCTCGAGCTCATTAATGATACAATGTTCATATTTGAAGATTGCCGAAAGGCCAGTCTCCTTGGGAAATGATAGGAGTGGAATGTAGTAGCTGAACAGAGACTGCAACCGGGCTAATGAGATACCAAGAAAATAACGTATACTTTTTCAAGTTCCTTAAATGTGTTCAAAAGCCAATCAACTATCCTGCACCATTCCCAGGAGGTTGTGGGAAGGTTGTTATGCAGAATAACCATAGGACAACCATGCTATCACCAAGCTCTAACATATGGTTTTCAGAACATTATGTGCTAGCTGGGTATGGCCTAAATGAAGTAACCAAATGAAGTACTTGTTCATGCAGGTATGTTTGATGTTATTTCATTGTTTGTTTTTCTTTGTTGTTATCCTATCCTCCTCCTCTAGGGAAGACATGCCAGATTGCCAACCCCTGTGCATCCAACCCCTGTGCCAACGGTGGACAATGCTCACCCTTCGAGTCCCACTACATCTGCGCGTGCCTGCCCGCCTTTCATGGCCAGACCTGCAAGCAGGACGTCAATGAGTGTGCCCAGATGTCGTCACCCTGTCGCAACGGGGGCATGTGTGTGAATGAGGTGGGCTCCTACCACTGCCGCTGCCCCCAGGAGTACACGGGTGCCAACTGCGAGACCCCCTACATGCCCTGCAGCCCCTCTCCCTGCCACAATGGGGGCACTTGCGTGCAGAAGGGGGACACCACCTATGACTGCAGCTGCCTGCCAGGTAACCCTTCACCCCTTTGCTCAAATCTATTAAAATACTTTATCTGTGCCTGTTTGAGCCTGCCTGGCGTTGACTTTTCAATCATTTGTGTATACCAAAGAGGTACTGTAAGGAATTGATTAATACAGAGCTGTTGTAGCTTGGATGTGATTGGTGGATATAGGGCATTGCTAGTCTCTGGTTTCTGCTGGCAGGATGTTATTCCGCAGACGTTTCCCAGCTAACACATTTAGTTCCTTGGAAGTTGTGGGAACGTACATTTTTGGTTTCCCATTGGTTCTGGGAACAAAACTATAAGTTTCCTGACCTGTAAAACTGAACTTTTTTAAAATGTTCTGTAAACGGAAGGGAAAATTTTGCCTGTTCTGGGAATGTTAATTTATAAGTTGCTGGGAGGTTCTGAAAACATGCCTTTAAGTAGAACCATGAGGAAACCTGTAGGAAACGTTATGGTGAAGTACTGAAATTCCCACAGAAGAACGTTGTTTCTTAGAATTCTCTGAAATATTTTAGAACATTCTCAAAGTCATACCAATTGGAGAACGTTCCTTGAATATTACCAAAATTTAAATGAAATGTAACCATGTTTGAATGTTTACGAAAGTAATGAATTACAGAGAATCTTTTCTTTTTTTTGTCAAGTTCCTTAAATGTGCTGAGAATGTTCTAAGGCCATGCAACTATCCTGCACCATTCCCAGTTGTGCAAAGGTTGTATGCAAAATAATCATAGGACAAGCACGCTCTCACCAATCTCTAAGAAACATATGGTTCTACGAACGCTATGTGCTAGCTGGGTTCCCCCTGATAACTACTCACACACACATCACACAGGTTTCCTGTTTCCAAACGGTTTGACAAGCCAATTGTGATACCCCCTTGGTGGGAGAACTACAGTTGTAGAGCTGTTTTGTAAGATAGTGATTAATGGTGGTTAGGGCTGTTATGGTGAAAGTCGCAGTCAAATTCCACCTGACTGTTTAGTCACAGTAACTAGGCTTCTCCAAAACTGTGCTCTGATGCTACTGGTGGTCATTAGTAGCCTACTAGTGCTTGCTAACTGCCAGTTGCTAATGGCCTGGTTCTCCGTGATCTATTGTCCCTCTAATCACTCTGACAGCAACACAAATGCAATCAAATCAAATCAAACACTTCATGAGAGCCCATGAGCTCATGTTGCGCAGCATTTATATAGACTATGCAATTGAGTGAGAACAGAGTTTTGATGGCCTCTACTAATAAGAGGATCCCATCAGCTTTATGCAGGCTAGGCCTTCTATATTTACTTCTCAACTTTCCTAATATTAAGCACATTGCTTTCGCTTTACAACAGAAGTATAGCCTTCCTGGTTGGCATGAAAAGGAACCACTGGAAAAGCGTCCCCCATTCGCTATTTCATTGCATTTTTTCTTCCTGCCCTTGTTCCGACAGGTGCATGATATTAGTCTATTCTAAATCAAAAATAATTGCACGCATACGGTACCAGTCAAAAGTTTGTACAAACCTACTCATTCAAGGGTTTTTCTTTCTTTTTCTTTTTTTACATTGTATAAAAATAGTGAAGACATCAAAACTATGAAATAACATATATGGAATCATGATGTAACCAAAAAAGTGTTAAACAAATGAAAATATATTTGAGATTCTTCAAAGTAGCCACCCTTTGCCTTGATGACAGCTTTGCACACTCTTGGAATTCTCTGAACCAGCTTAATGAGGAATACTTTAACAACATTCTTGAAGGAGTTCCCACATATGCTGAGCACTTGTTGGCTGCTTTTTCTTCACTCTGTGGTCCAACTCATCCCAAACCATCTCAATTGGGTTGAGGTCGGGTGATTGTGGAGGCCAGGTCATCTGATGCAGCACTCTATCACTCTCCTTCTTGGACAAATAGCCCTTACACAGCCTGGAGGTGTGTTTTGGGTCATTGCCCCGTTGAAAAACAAATGATAGTCCCACTTAGCGCAAACCAGATGGGATGGCGTAATGTTGCAGAATGCTGTGGTAGCCATGCTGTTTAAATGTGCCATGAATTCTAAATGAATCACAGACCGTGTCACCAGCAAAGCACCTTCACACCTCCTCCTCCATGCTTCATGGTGGGAACCACACATGCGGAGATCATCTGTTAAATTTCTCTGCATCTCACAAAGACACGGCGGTTGGAACCAAAAATCTCATATTTGGACAGATTTCCACCGGTCTAATGTCCATTTCTCGTGTTTCTTGGCCCAAGCAAGTCTCTTCTTATTATTGGTGTCCTTTAGTAGTGGTTTCTTTGCAGCAATTCAACTATAAAGGCCTGATTCACGCATTCTCCTCTGAACAGTTGATGTTGAAATGTGTCTGTTACTTGAATTATGTGAAGCATTTATTTCGGCTGGAATTTCTGAGGCTGGTAACTCGTATGTACTTATCTCCTGCAGCAGAGGTAACTCTCGGTCTTCCTTTGCTGGGGCGGTCCTCATGAGAGCCAGTTTCATCATAGTGCCTGATGGGTTTTGCGTCTGCACTTGAAGAAACTTTCAAAGTTCTTGACATTTTCCAGATTGACTGACCTTCATGTAAAGCAATGATGGACTGTCTTGCCATAATATGGACTTGGTCTTTTATCAAATAGGGCTATATTCTGTATACCACCCCTACCTTGTCACAACACAACTGATTTGGCTCAAACACATTAAGAAGGAAAGAAATTCCACAAATTAGCTTTTAACAGGGCACACCTGTTAATTGAAATGCATTCCAGGTGACTACCTCATGAAGAGAGAATGCCTAGAGTGTGCAAAGCTTTCATCAAGGCAACGGGTGGCTACTTTGAAGAATCTCAAAAAACACTTTTTTGGTTACTACATGATTCCATGTGTTATTAAGGTTTGTATCACAACTAAAGTGACAAAATAACTCCAAATGTACAGTGCCATGAAAAAGTATTTGCCCCCTTTCTGATTTTCATTTTTTTTTATACTGAATGTTATCAGATCTTCAACCAAAACCTCATATTCGATAAAGGGAACCTGAGATAACAAAGTATACTTATTTTATTTATTTAATTAACAAAGTTATGCATCATCAAGTTCCCCTTTTGTGAGAAAGTAATTGTCCCCTTATACTCAATAACTGGTTTTGCCACCTTTAGCTGCAATGACTGCTACCAGTGCTTCCTGTAGTTGTTGATCAGTCTCTCACATAGCTTATATGACTGGGTACATTAGCATAATATTTTTTTATTCAACAAATTACAAGTTAGCCTACTCGACTGATACTGACAAATAGATACAATAAAAGCGACCATATAATAGGCCTAAGAGAAGGCGAGACACAGAATATGACGTTCATCTAAACTGGAGGAGGAAATTGTAAAAAGACAAACCTTTAAGTAGCACTGACCCAACAATGATGGATAGTGAATATGTTCTGTTCCAATTATATAGGCTATACTGTTGTTCGGTCAATTAAGTTGAGAATTTTGATAACTAAAAGACAGATTAGTATTTTTATTGTGTTCTCTTTACAGCAATAACCATTTGCTTACCAAATTATGTTTTCCTGCATTGTATTATGAAATATTGCGATATGAGCTTTGCCGCTCAACTTTTCAGACAGTCGCAACTCAACAATAATCTTCCCAAATTGCACGCGCTGCCTTTCCTTCTGACTGTAGGCACTGTGATTTAAAACAATCCACTATGTATTTTTTTAAGAAGCTACTGATCCAAATCATGCTTTAGTAGCCTATTTTGAATTATTTTATTTATTTCTGTTTTGACAGGAGTAGGCTAATTAGCCTATCGCCCCTCAGACTGGGGCAAAGGTTCACCTTCCAACAGAAAGTGCATTTGGAAAGTTTTCAAACCCCTTGACTTTTTCCACACTTTGTTACGTTACAGCCTTATTCTAAAATTGATTACATAGTTTTTCTCCCCCTTATCTAACTACACACAATACCCCATAATGACAAAGCAAAAACTGGTTTTTAGACATTTTTGCAAATGTATAGAAATAAAAAATGTATCACATTTACATAAGTATTCAGGGCCTTTACTCAGTACTTTGTTGAAGCACCTTTGGCAGCGTTAACAGCCTCAGGCCTTCTTTAGTATGACGCTACAAGCTTGACACACCTGTATTTGGGGAGTTTCTCCCATTCTTTTCTGCAGATCCTCTCAAGCTCTGCCAGGTTGGATGGGGAGCGTCGCTGCACAACTTTTTTCAGGTCTCTCCAGAGATGTTCGATTGGGTTCAGGCTCCGGCTGGGCCTCAAGGACATTCAGAGACTTGTCCCGAAGCCACTCCTGCGTTGTCTTGGCTGTGTGCTCAGAGTCGTTGTCCTGTTGCTCCGTTCATCTTTCCCTCGATCCTGATTCCTGACTAGACTCCCGGTCCCTGCCGCTGAAAAAACATCCCCACAGCATGATGCTGCCACCAACATGCTTCACTGTGGGGATGGTGTTAGGTTTCCTCCAGATGTGACGCTTGGCATTCAGGACAAAAAGTTCAATATTGGTTTCATCAGACCAGAGAATCTTGTTTCTCATGGTCTGAGAGTCCTATAGGTGCCTTTTGACAAACTCCAAGTGGGCTATCACGCGCCTTTTACTGAGGAGTGGCTTCCATCTGGCCACTCTACCATAAAGGCCTGATTGGTGTAGTGCTGCAGAGATGGTTGTCCTTCTGGAAGGTTCTCCTATCTCCACAGGGGACCTCTAGAGCTCTGTCAGTGGCCATTGGGTTCTTGGTCACCTCCCTCACCAAGGTCCTTCTCCCCTGATTGCTCAGTTTGTCCGGGTGGCCAGCTTTCGGAAGAGTCTTGCTGGTTCCAAACTTCTTCCATTTAAGAAAGAAAGAGGCCACTGTTCTTGGGGACCTTCAATGCTGCAGAAATTTGTTGGTACCCTTCCTAAGATCGGTGCCTTGACACAATCCTGTCTCAGAGCTCTACGGACAATTCCTTCGACCTCATGGCTTGGTTTTTGCTCGGACATGCGCTGTCAACTGTGGGACCTTATATAGACAGGTGTGTGCCTTTCCAAATCATATCCAATCAATTGAATATACCACAGGTGGACTCCAATCAAGTTGTAGAAACATCTCAAGGATGATCAATGGAAACAGGATGCACCTGAGCTCAATTTCAAGACTCATAACAAAGGGTCTGCATACTTATGTAAATAAGCTATTTCTGTTTTTTTATGATTATTCTAAAGGACAGATTATTTAACTTATATTTCACTATCACAATTCCAGTGGGTCAGACATTTACATACACTAAGTTTAGAAGCTTCTAACCATTGTTATGTTTGGAGGAAAAAGGGGATGCTTGCAAGCCGAAGAATAGCATCCCAAACGTGAAGCACGGGGGTGGCAGCATCATGTTGTGGGGGTGCTTTGTTGCAGAGGGGACTGGTGCACTTCACAAAATAGATGGTATCATGAGGGAGGAAAATTATGTGGATATATTGAAGCAACATCTCAAGACATCAGTCAGGAAGTTAAAGCTTGGTCGCAAATGGATCTCCCAAATGGACAATGACCCCAAGCATACTTCCAAAGTTGTGGCAAAATGGCTTAAGGACAACAAAGTCAAGGTAATGGAGTGGCCATCACAAAGCCCTGACCTCAATCCTATAGAAAATGTGTGGGCAGAACTGAAAAAGCGTGTGAGAGCAAGGAGGCCTACAAACCTGACTCAGTTACACCAGCTCTGTCAGGAGGAATGGGCCAAAATTCACCCAACTTATTGTGGGAAGCTTGTGGAAGGCTACCTGAACTGTTTGACCCAAGTTAAGCAATTTAAAGGCATTGCTACCAAATACTATTTGAGTGTATGTAAACTTCTGACCCACTGGGAATGTGATGAAAGAAATAAAAGCTGAAAGAAATCATTCTCTCTACTATTATTCTGACATTTCACATTCTTAAAATAAAGTGGTGATCCTAACCGACTTAAGACATGGGATTTTTACTAGGATTAAATGTCAGGAATTGTGAAAAACTGAGTTCAAATGTATTTGGCTAAGGTGTATGTAAACTTCCAACTTCAACTGTATATTGAATACATTTTTAGAAAAGGCTGTAACGTAACAAAATGTGGAAAAATGAAATGCTTTCCGAATGCACTGTAATTTTGGCAATTTAATTCCCCTAGCCTTATGGACTCGCTGCTTATGCTTGCATATTAAAAACGTAGGCATATAGGAGGACCTGTTTCTTTGTTAACTGCTCAACACAGAACAGCTGCATGTGCACACTCCCTCGGAAGTCTTTTGTAGAAAATGTCCTTTCTATTTTATTCATCTATGTTCAACTGTGTTCTTCATCCTATAAAATAATATACAATTCGAAACAAATCTTGTCTGTTAAATGACCTGTTTAGCCCACAGCCATATGGCATAGCCAGATCAGGGCCTAACATAAGGACAGCCCAGAATATTATATTCTGTTCTTCTGAAATAGATAACATTTTCTTCATTTCATGTTTCTTTAGATCCGTCAAAAAAAATAAACATTGATCTATTGTGGCGGTGTAGTCTATATTAAATGGATTCATGTAATTGTTCCAATGGTCTGCATCAGTGGTTTGTAGGCTATGCATGGAAGACGAGATGCTAAATGTGTTTATGGTAATTATTGGTCAATTACCGCGAGGCCAGCAGTTATTTGCATTACAATCACCGGCTGACAAGATGTCATGACCGCCACATCCCTAATGGCGGTTCATGCATGGTGGTTGTGTCTGTTTGTGGTTCTGCTGTGGAGTTCTGCACGCAGCTGCCGAGACTCCCTCATTCCCAGCGGCTCGGAAACAGACGGTGTTCTCCGAATTTTTTCTTTCATTTGTGCCCTTATCAATCCCTTCCCCCTGATGATAGTGAAGCATGCGGTTGGTGTTGTCGGCCTAAACGTTGAGGTTTCAGCGGGAATCAAAGTTGAGTCACCTGTAGACCAATCCCAAAGGTTCTGAGTGAAGGACGGTTTGGATAAATGTGTGTGTGTGCGTGCATTTTAACATTTAACTAAGAGTTCAAATGTAACCCGCGGCGTGCCGCTCTCGTGTGCCTTTGTGATAGAACGCAGACAGAGAGTGAGGCGAGCAGGAAACCTACGCCGCTTTGGGTTGATCGTTAAGCTTTGAGTTTTGATTTGTAAAATGGCTACACGCTACGCAGGGAGCCTTTGAAGCGTGCAAGGAGGTAGGCTGTAGATTCAAGCGGATGGCCATGGGAATATGCAGATCTTATCTCTGGTTATAAAGGATTGTAAACAATAAGAAGACGGGTGGGTCTGAATTATGTGTAGTGAAATTGTTACTGGTTTCTATGAATGACATGTCTTTTTTTCCCTTTTCTTTCCCTATTGCCTCTTCTTTCTGCCCCTCTCTCAATTCTCACTCACTCTCTCACTCACTCTCAGGATTTACAAGTCAGAATTGTGATCACAACATTGATGACTGCCCAGGCCACAATTGTCAGAATGGTGGCTTGTGTGTGGATGGGGTCAACACCTACAACTGCCAGTGCCCCCCTCACTTTACAGGTAACCTTTATACCAAACCCTCCGATCTTCAAGATGGACATGGTCTCTAGAAAAAAAAAATGAACTTGAGATTCCACCCACATTGGCCCTATATCAATCTCTTATGGCCCCTGCATAATGTAATCCTTGCCCTCTGCTCTCCAGGCCAGTTCTGTACCGAGAATGTGGATGAGTGTGAGATGATGCCAAACACGTGCCAGAATGGTGGTACGTGCCACGACACCTATGGCAGCTTCCACTGTGTCTGTGTCAACGGCTGGACGGGCGATGACTGCAGTGAGAACATCGACGACTGTGCCAGCGCAGCCTGTTATCACGGTGCCACATGCCACGACCGCGTCGCCTCCTTCTTCTGCGAGTGTCCACATGGGCGCACAGGTACTACGACCTCGCCTGTCCCACACTAACCACACACACACACACACACACATTGGAGGAAGATTAAAAATAAGAAACTGTTGAGAGCTTTGCATACCAGGCCACACTGAACTGAGGTGGCCTGGTTACACCCCCATGATAGTTGCTTGACAATATTGAGAGACTATTTTCAGGTTGGTGCTTCACAATGTTAGTTGATGAGGTGAGTCAATTCTCCCCCTTTACAATAGAAAGCATTTTGTGCCCCTGGAAATGCACTACCTATACAAATCCCATTCCTCATCATTTGTCTTTCCTCAGGTTTACTGTGCCATCTTGACGACGCCTGCATCAGTAACCCGTGTCAGAAAGGCTCTAACTGTGACACCAATCCTGTCAACGGGAAAGCCATCTGTACCTGCCCTCCAGGTTACACCGGCTCTGCATGCAACCAGGACATTGACGAGTGTTCCTTAGGTGAGTGACTTCTTTCTCTGCTCCTCTCTCATTCTCTATAGAAAGGTACCTGTCTCTGAACATTCAGGATGACAAACTCTGCCAATGTGCTATTTGCCAAACACTCCCTTGAGAGATTTTCAATTAGACGAACTTGGATACATAAAGGTTAAATAAAAATAAATAATTGTCAGTGTGACGGTTATGCATTTTGGTAATATTTTGGCATTAGAACACTGAAGTGCTCTTTATGGGAACTGGATCTTTATATCTACCTCGTGTGTTAACGATAGAGACATTGTACAGGGTGAAAGTGGGGATATAAGTGGTGATGTATATCCTGTGTTTGACGTTTCAGGCGCCAACCCTTGCGAGCACGGTGGGCGCTGCCTGAACACTAAAGGCTCGTTCCAGTGCAAGTGTCTCCAGGGTTACGAGGGCCCGCGGTGCGAGATGGATGTCAACGAGTGCATGTCCAACCCCTGTCAGAACGATGCCACATGCCTGGACCAGATTGGAGGATTCCACTGCATCTGCATGCCAGGTATGATGACACATTGAAATGTACCATTTAGGGGGATATTTCGGTTTGTAACACTGTCTTACTGACATAGACACTTTGACATGTTGTTAGTTGTAAGAATAATTGTTCATGATTGGAGTTCAGTTCTCTGCCCCTGCTACACAAGACAATACTGGCTATCTAAAAATTGCAAAATATTTGAGCCTGTGAACTCAAAGTAATGTTACCTGAAACTGTTTCTGTAATATTGTCATAAACGTGTGTGTTCAGGTTATGAGGGGGTGTTTTGCCAGATCAACACTGACGAGTGTGCCAGCATGCCCTGTCTGAACAACGGCAAGTGCATCGACAGGATCAACTCCTTCCACTGCGAGTGCCACAAAGGTGAGAGAGATGGCCCAGAGAGAGAGTTGGCGGGAGGAAGGAATTGATGAATGAAAGGAGGAATGGAGGAAGGAAGGTGTACAGGGAGGGGGAGAGTTGGAGGAGTAGATGGAGGGTGGGGGTCCTCAGCTCCTGATAGGTTTGGGTGGAAGTGGGGTCACTGGAGGGTGAAGTAAAGTGAATGATTACCATAGTGTGGGTGTGTGTGTGATTAATAATTTTCTGATGAGGGCAGGGAGGGTGGTAATAACAAGGTCACCTGGACATCAGCATAATTATCAGGCAAAACAGTTTGCGTAAGACCTTAGCGCCCAAAGAGGGGGGGTATAAGGGGTGGTGGGGTGTGCAAGTGTGTATTTGGAGCTCCTGCTATATGGGTTGTGTGTGTGTTGAGGGGGGGTATCGTTATAAAGTCCAGGGTCCTCCAGACCTACTTTAGATGCAAATTAGTTTAACCTTTTTCCATTTTCCCCTCTAACTCATGCACTTTAGAGCCACAATAAAGGCTGGATTACGTTTGAAAGATGTGGTAAAATAATTAAGAGCGCAATTACATTAAGCTAACGTTAGATATCTTTTAGGCGTACATTATAACTTTAGCATATTTAAGTTACCTTAGGACAAACCAGGCTTCATTTGATCAATATGCAAATCATTACATGAGGTAAAAACAAAATCCGTCTGAAAACTGTTAATTCACTGGGGAGTTGATGCTGCTTGCCAGTGCATTGTTCTGAGATTCCTTTCTTCATTTTTTTTCATGCTACGGCGTCAATTTCAGAATGTAACAGGCTATTAGAGCACTTTCAGAGAAAAAGCTAATAAAGCATATCTCAAATAAAAGGAAAATGTCGACATTTGTGCTGTTTCAAAACATTGTTCTGCTATAATTATTTTTTTTTTAAGTACTGTATGAGCATTTGGCTTGAAGAGACAATTCTGTTCAGATTGTACTGCTTGCAGGGGTGTAAATCTAGTGGTCGCGTACGAGACGTGAGAAATGTGCATCTTTACATGACAGTAATATGTTTATACGCTGGTATTATTTTGATAACTCTTTCATGTATCATAGTGTAAATGCTTTCCAAGACAACACAGGATTTGAATCTAAAAAACTGTCCCGGGCCTCCCGAGTACCGCGGCGGTCTAAGGCACTGCATCACAGTGCTTGAGGCATGTGTCACCGCCGGCCGTGACCGGGAGACCCATAAGACAGCGCACAATTTGCGAGGGTTTGGCCGGCCAGGATGTCCTTGTCCCATCGTGCACTAGTGACTCCTGTGGGAGGCCGGTCGCCTGCAAGCTGACTTCGGTCGCCAGCTGGATGGTGTTTCCTCCGACACATTGGTGCGGCTGGCTTCCGGGTTAAGCGAGCAGTGTGTCAAGAAGCAGTGCGGCTTGGCAGGGTCGTGTTTCGGAGGAGGCATGGCTCTCGACCTTTGCCTCTCTCGAGTCCGTGGAGGAGTTGCAGCAATGGGACAAGACTGTAACTACCAATTTGGATATCACGAAATTGGGGAGAAAAGGGGGTACAAAAATAAATAAAACTGTCCCCAGATGTGTAGCCCACAAATCATGTTTTTATATTTTACCTTTATTTAACTAGGCAAGTCAGTTAAGAACACATTCTTATTTTCAATGACGGCCTAGGAACAGTGTGTTAACTGCCTTGTTCAGGGTCAGAACGACAGATTTGTACCTTGTCAGCTCGGGGATTCGATCTTGCAACCTTTCGGTTACTAGTCGAACGCTCTAACCACTTGGCTACGCTGCCGACCCATGTTAGATGTACATAAACTTGGATTCGATACGAGACAAATAACAAAACTGTAAGAATAGCAAAACAGCACAGAAAACGACAACAAAAAGGTATATGGCTGATATATATATATTCTTCCCTGTCCAGGCTTCTCTGGTGGTCTTTGTCAGGTTGACATCGATGAGTGTGCCAGCACGCCCTGCATGAACGGAGCCAAGTGTACCGACGGCCCTAACAAATACTCATGTGAATGCACTGAAGGTACAGTCGGCTGGCACATGGTCAGAACGGTTTGAGGCTCAATTCTTGTGTTTAAATTAATACACTTTATAAGGTGGTTACATGGACCAAGGCCAAGCCAAGGTTCATCGATAGGCTTCCTTTGGTTCGGCGGAATTTCCCCCCCTATAAGACCTCTTCATCCTAGAACATAAGCTATGTTCTGACTACCCTTATTCTGAAATGTGCACTCATACACTCCCTTTCATGGATTTAAAATACATGGATTGGTGTGAGGAATATGGTGGAAACTCCTTCCAGCTATGCTTGCACCAATCCAATGCTTTTGAAATGCACGAGGGGGAGTGAACGAGGGCACACTTCTGGAGAAAGGTTTAGAACTATCTTCTCCTCCTTTCCAGGTTACTCTGGACAGCACTGTGAGACTGACATCAACGAGTGTTACTCGGACCCCTGTCACTATGGCACGTGTAAGGACGGCCTGGCCACCTTCACCTGCTACTGTCACCCTGGTTACACGGGCCGCCTGTGCGAGACCAACATCAACGAGTGTCTGAGCCAGCCATGTCAGAACGGAGGCACCTGTCAGGACAGGGAGAACACTTACATCTGCACATGCCCCAAAGGCACTGCAGGTACAAAAACTCAGACTCTCTCTCTCTCTCACACTCACACACACACGCACGCACGCGCATGCAGGAAGACACACAGAGATACGCATCCACACAGGCAGGCAGACACACACATGCACACACCATACTACAATCCTACACATTTTCCAACACAGGCAGCCACATCCAGGCATATGTGCGAAGCTCTGCCAGTGTTAGTAACATTGTACCCCCCTACTTTGGTTGTTTGACAGGCTTTAACTGTGAGGTGAATCTGGATGACTGTAAGAGCAAGCCCTGTGACTACGGGAGGTGCATTGACAAGATCAACAGCTACGAGTGTGCATGTGAGCCGGGTTACGCAGGTGAGCACTGGGTCGACGGGAGAATCTGGGGCAGGTGGAAGAAAGGGGGAAGGGAGGGGGCCAGTGAGCTGACTGAAAAAGAAGAGTGGTGTCACATTCCCTGTGTGGGACAAGGCGGGAGAACAGAGGCAGCCCCAAACCTGATACACACACATGCAACTACTCTCTCTCTCTCACACACACACAGACACACACACACACACACAGACACACACATCTGCTGCATGTGCACCTGGTCTGTATGAAGTATGTTTTTACACCTAAGCAGCTGACCCTTTTATACGTTTCCCGGTGTCAGTGAAGAAAAGGTGGATTATTTAGCCCAAACCATTTGTGGAATAACAATTCCAGTCCACTTCTTCCCATGAGGCTCCTGTTTCAAAACCCTGTAGGACCTGTTTTCTCTACTTGTGTGTGTGTGCACGTACGTGTCACATTTGTGTGTGTGTGTCTGTGAATATTTAATAAACTCTTAGGTTGGGAGGGTCGCGGCAAGCTGCTGCTGCCCCCTTGCTCCTCTGTCTTTTTGTCCTCTTTCCTCTGTTGTGTGAGTGTCGAGGGGCAGGGCTCACAGACAGAGGGCCATTGTAGTTGTAGAGCAGGCAGTTGGGCCCTCCCCTTTCTGATTGATGGGGGGGGGGGGGTGTAATTGTTGCTCACCGGCGTGTGAAATGGGGCCTGGCCATTCTGTTTCTCCTTACCAGCCCTGGGTTAAGGTGGCCCTCCCTCCCTCCTCCACAGTTCCCCCTATGAGGCGAGGAGGAGGGGGTGGCGAGAGGCTTTGTGTGTCCCATTGTCACTGGTATAAAATATCTGAGCTTACACCCCCTCAGATCCAGCTGAAACATTCCTTCTCCCTCCTCACCAGAGCACATCTTATTATTCAATGGGTAGGGAGAGGGAAAGGCCTCACTGCTAATCTCCAGCGGCTAGCCAGGCAGCCTCACCCTGCCTCTATATACCCTTTAGTAATGTGGCCCTGTGTGTTGTGCAGACTCCCCCCATCACCTCAGCAACGAACAAAGGATTAGAGAGGGAGAAGGAAACAGTATGTCCAGCTGTGGTTTCTTTAAACAATGGCCATAAATGAATCAAAACTCACCCCCTGCTGTGTTGGATTTTTAGGCGCCATGTGCAACATCAATACCGACGAGTGTGCCATCAACCCCTGTCACAACGGTGGCACCTGCATCGATAGCATCAACAGCTTCACATGCCTGTGCCCAGAGGGCTACAGTGATGCCACCTGTCTGTTGCAGGTGGACGAGTGTGGCAGCAACCCCTGCATCCATGGCCGCTGCCAGGATCTGGTCAATGGGTGAGCGCGCACACACACACACACACACACTCACTCACTCACTCACTCACTCACTCACTCACTCACTCACCTTTCTCTATCTGTATTCCAGCTACAGGTGTTTCTGTGACTCTGGCTGGGGTGGGCCTAACTGTGACATCAACAACAACGAGTGTGAGTCCAACCCGTGTATGAACGGTGGCACCTGCAAGGATATGACCAGTGGATATGTTTGTAGCTGCCGAGCCGGCTTCAGTGGTCAGTTCAATTCAACGTGTCTTCCCTTACTGTTTCTCACTGTCCCTATCATCTCCGTGTCTCTCTCCCTTTCCCCCTCCCTCTCTCGCTCTTCTCTACCTTCTTACACCTTGCAAGTTAACACTAGAAACTTACTACCTAAATGGATCAATTGAAAATGTGGGTTCACAGCTCCAATCCAGATGTGTTGGTCATTACTGAGACGTGCTTAAGGAAGAGTGTTTTGGACATTTATGTTAACCTTTCTGGATATAACCTTCTTCGGCAAGACAGATCTTCCAAAGGTGGTGGAGTGGCAATCTTTACCAAGGAACACCTTCAGTGCTCGGTTGTCTCTACCAAGTCTGTCCCCAAACAATTTGAAGCATTAAACTTTCAAATAGCTCCTTGTTGACTGTTCCTGGGTGTTATCGTCCTGGTAACTACCTCTCTCAAAGAGTGCAGTGTATAAAGTCAGAACATCTGATGTCTCAGCCACTGCCTGTCACCAAGGGAGTACCTCAAGGCTCGATCCTAGGCCCCACACTCTTCTCAATTTACATCAACAACATCGCTCAGGCAGTAGGAAGCTCTCTCATCCATTTATATGCGGATAAAACAGTCTTATACTCAGCTGGCCCCTCCCCGGATTTTGTGTTAAACGCTCAACAACAAAGCTTTCTTAGTGCCCAACAAGCTCTCTCTGCCCTTAACCTTGTTCTGAACACCTCCAAAACAAAGGTCATGTGGTCTGGTAAGAAGAATGCCCCTCTCCCCACAGGTGTTTGGGCTTGAGGTAGTCATCTCATACAAGTACTTGGGAGTATGGCTAGATGGTACACTGTCCTTCTTTCAGCACATATCAAAGCTGCAGGCTCAAGTTAAATCTAGACTTGGTTTCCTCTATCGTAAACACTCCTCTTTCACCCCAGCTGCCAAACTAACCTTGATTGAGATTACTATTTTACCCATGCTAGATTACGGAGACGTAATTTATAGATCGGCAGGTAAGGGTGCTCTCGAGCGGCTAGATTGTCTTTACCATTCGGCCATCAGATTTGCCACCAATGCTTCTTATAGGACACATCACTGCACTCTATACTCCTCTGTAAACTGGGCGTCTCTGTATACTTGTCGCAAGATCCACTGGTTGATGCTTATTTATAAAACCCTCTTAGGCCTCACTCTCCCCCTTATCTGAGATATCTACTGCAGCCCTCATCCTCCACATACAACACCCGTTCTGCCAGTCACATTCTGTTAAAGGTCCCCAAAGCACACACATCCCTGGGTCACTCCTCTTTTCAGTTCGCTGCAGCTAGCGACTGGAACGAGCTGCAAAAAACACTCAAACTGGACAGTTTTCTCAATCTCGTCATTCAAAGACTCAATCATGGACACTCTTACTGACAGTTGTGGCTGCTTTGTGTGATGTATTGTTGTGTCTACCTTCTTGCCCTTTGTGCTGTTGTTTGTGCCCGTATGTGACTAGAAAAGGGAAATATTGTATCATGTTTTGTGCTGCTGCCATGTTGTGTTGCTACCATGCTGTGTTATGTGTTGCTGCCATGCTATGTTGTTGTCTTAGGTCTCTCTTTATGTAGTGTCTCTTGTCGTGATGTGTGTTTTGTTCTATATTTTTATTTATTTTTTATATTCCAGCCCCCGTCCCCGCAGGCGGCCTTTTGCTTTTTGGTAGGCCGTCATTGTAAATAGGAATTTGTTCTAAACTGACTTGCCTAGTTAAATAAAAAATAAAAACCCTCTCAATGCCGCAACTCTGAGTTTGTGTGTGGTGGATATCATCCCTCGTACATCTGCGACTCTAACCCATGTGTGTTCTCTAATCCCCGGCCATGCCTTAGGACCTAACTGCCAAACTAACATCAACGAGTGTGCCTCCAACCCCTGCCTGAACCAGGGCACCTGCATTGACGACGTGGCCGGCTACAAGTGCAACTGCTTACTGCCCTATACCGGTATGATAACGCATTGATTTTCCCGGAGCCATTATAGGCCTAACGAGATGTGTACAGTAGCCTTATGGCTGGTTTTGGTTTGGCCCTCTACTCAGAAAGCCCTGTGGGGCTCCAGAATAGAAGACTTCTTGAACAATGGTATAAAAATACATTTCTAGAAGACTTTTAGTGTTATTTTAGGAAAAAATAGGTTGACTATTGCCCACTAACTGTGTGGAAACAGGCCTTATGATTTGTTCCTCTCTATCATTTGTGGAAAAATCCACCCTGTCTACCATGTTGTGATAACTGTGTGTGTGTTTGCACGCACATGCACGCTTGTGTGTGTGTGTGTGTGTGTGTGTGTGGGAATATCATGCTATAGACCGTGAGGACTAGGAACTGGAGCCCGTGGCCACTTCCTCTTCCTGTCTTTGGGTCTAAACAATAGCAGGAAACAGGAAGCAGCTTCCTGCCTGGCCTCTGGTTACTGTGGAGATGGATAGGGAAGTGGACGGAAAAGTGGGCTTTAAAAACTGATGGGGGAAAGTCCTCCGTATGTGACTAGAAAAGGGAAATATCATGCAATGCAGCCATTTTCATTTCGCTGTAAAACAACTTTGAAGAAGTCAACTCTACCAAGAGTTTAAAAGCATTGAATCGTGATGTAGTACTTCTCCAAAGTTGTCTAACTGCAAAAGGGAAGTGGAGAGTGAAATAAAAATGTAACATGAACGAAACATGTATGAATGGAACAAACATTCATGGCTCTTACTCAAACAGCGTACAGACATATTAATGATCTGTGATGGGTTCCCTGTAGCACTTGAGGGCATTTGTTTGAGGTGTGTGTTGTGTTCCTATCCCTACCAGGTGAGACGTGTGAGACACTGCTGGCCCCATGCAGCCCCCGGCCCTGTAAGAACGGTGGAGTGTGTCATGAGTCAGAGGACTACCAGAGCTTCTCCTGCCTCTGTCCGGAGGGATGGCAAGGTAAACTACTCATATCTTCCTCCATCCATCTGTTCTGCTTATTCCTCCATCTGTTCACCCATCCATCCAATAGAGGGGTCTTCTTCGAGAGACTGACTGCCCCCCTCTTCTCTCAGGTCAAACATGCGAGATAGACATCAACGAATGTGTGAAAAGTCCTTGCCGCAGCGGCGCCACATGCCACAACATGGTGGGCAGCTACCGATGCAGCTGCCGTCCGGGCTACACCGGCCAGAAGTGTGAGACGGACATCGACGACTGCAAGCCCAGTAAGGAACTAAACATCAACTCTTCCCTCTGTCTTGTAAAGTGAACTTGGCCCAACTGTATCCCTTACCTGATTACATATCTCTCTCGCGTTCTCTTTCTAGACCCCTGCAGTAATGGAGGTCTGTGCAGAGATGGAGTGGACAGCTTTGTGTGCACTTGTCTGCCAGGGTTCCGTGGTGGCAGGTGTGAGCAGGACATTAACGAGTGCGAGAGCAACCCGTGTAAGAACGGGG
The DNA here is from genome assembly GCF_016432855.1 of Salvelinus namaycush. NCBI lineage: Eukaryota > Metazoa > Chordata > Actinopteri > Salmoniformes > Salmonidae > Salvelinus > Salvelinus namaycush. The sequence goes on from NC_052337.1 coordinate 47,265,748, forward strand.
CCAACTGCACCGACTGTGTCAACTCCTACACCTGCACCTGTCCACCCGGTTTCAGTGGCATCAACTGCGAGAATAACACCCCCGACTGCACAGAGAGGTACAGAGAGCAGTTCACATACTGTGTTTTGATTAGTGGCAATTCAAGAGCACGGAGAAAGAGACCCTTTTTTGCAAGAAACCATACCTCTTCAGAGTATCTTAAATGAATCCCATGTCTTTTCCTACTAGTGCTGAATTTGCTGAACTACTTTGAGGGAAAACTGAATTTCTACGACTGATGTGGTTGTCTCGCCCAGCTATCTTTTTAGATGAGTGCACTAATTGTTAAGTGTCTCTGGATAAGAATGTCTACTAAATTACTCAAAATGTAAATGTAAAATGCTTTTGAATACATCCTAAGAGAAACAATCCCTTTCCACATTGCTTGATTCAAGCTCGGGGCGGCGGGTAGCCTAGTGGTTAGAGCGTTGGGCAAGTAACATGTCGTTCTGCAGTTAACCCACTGTTAATCCGCAGTTAACCCACTGTTAATCCGCAGTTAACCCACTGTTCCTAGGCCATCATTGTAAATAATAATTTGTTTGTAACTGACTTGCCTAGTTAAATAACGGTTAAATAAATAAAAATATGAAGTAAAATGCTGACCAGATTATTCTGGACGTTGCTAAATAACCAGCTAATAATTTTAAAAACAGATTGGAAGAAACATAAACATTTAAAATAAGCTAAAGTAAAAAATAAATTAAAAAAAGGTGAACTATCCTTTTAACATCCCTTTAACTCATTTGTTTACTATACTTATAGTCTCAAAACTCTTCCGTTGTTGTGTGTTTTTTCTCTAGCTCTTGCTTCAACGGTGGCACCTGTGTGGATGGCATCAATACCTTCACCTGCTTGTGTCTGCCAGGCTTCACAGGCAGCTACTGCCAGCACGACATCAACGAGTGTGACTCCAAGCCCTGCCTCAACGGTGGCACCTGTCTGGACAGCTACGGCACCTACAAGTGTACCTGCCCTCATGGCTACACTGGAGTCAACTGCCAGGTATGGGCAGAGCGGCAGCCATCTTGACTAAGGGCAGTGGGTTTATGTGTTCTGGCTAGGCTGCCATATCTCCTGAGTGCATTTGATTTTCAGAGCTTCATGGAATTCTATGTGTGTGTTTGTATATAATTATTTTCCCTCTATTTCTATTTATATAATTTTAAAAAACATCTTAGAAACAACTGAGACGTAATAGTGGTAGTGCGCTCAACAGCGAGTGTGTGTGTGTGTGTGTGTGTGTGTGTGTGTGTGTGTGTGTGTGTGTGTGTGTGTGTGTGTGTGTGTGTGTGTGTGTGTGTGTGTGTGTGTGTGTGTGTGTGTGTGTGTGTGTGTGTGTGTGTGTGTGTGTGTGTGTGTGTGTGTGTGTGTTACGCATGGGTTTATTTGTGTGTTAATGTGTTCCTGCTCTGCTTGCAGAACCTGGTGCGGTGGTGTGACTCATCTCCCTGTAAGAACGGAGGCTCGTGTTGGCAGCAGGGCTCCTCGTACACCTGTCAGTGTCAGACGGGATGGACCGGCCTCTACTGTGATGTCCCCAGTGTCTCCTGCGAGGTGGCCGCCAAACAGCAAGGTGAACACAAAGCACACAGAGTAAAAACAATTCAAAGTATACAGTGCCTTCAGAAAGTATTCACCCCCCCCTAACTTTTTTGTTGTTGTTGTGTTACAGACAGAATTTGAAATTGATTAAATTAAGATTGTTGGTCACTGGCCTAGACACAATACCCTTTAATGTCAAAGTGGAATTATGTTTTTGGACATTTTTACAAATGTATAAAAAATGAACATCTGAAATGTTTTGAGTCAATAAGTATTCAACCCCTTTGTTATGGCAAGCCTAAATAAGTTCAGAAGTAAAATATTTGCATCTCTGTACCCCACGCATACAATTATCTGTAAGGTCCCTCAGTAGAGCAGTGAATTTCAAACACAGATTCAACCACAAAGAGCAAGAAGGTTTTCCAATGCCTCGCAAGGAACAGTACCTATTGGTAGATGGGTTAAAAAATATATATAATAATAAAGCAGACACTAAATATCCCTTTGAGCATGGTGAAGATATGAATTACACTTTGGATGGTGTATCAATACACCCAGTCACGACAAATATACAGGCGTCATTCCTAACTCAGTTGCTAGAGTGGAAGGAAACCGCTCGGGCATTTTAACTTGAGACCAATGGTGACTTTAAAACAGTTTAATGGCTGCGATAGGAGAAAACTGAGGATGGATCAACAACATTGTAGTTACTCCACAATGCTAACCTAATTGACAGAGTGAAAAGAAGGAAGCCTGTACAGTATACAAATATTCCAAAACATGCATTCTGTTTTTGCAACACGGCACTAAGGTAATACTGCAAAAAATGTGCAACGCAATTAACTTTTTGTGCTGAATATAAAGTTTTATGCTTGGGGCAAATCCAATACAACACATTACTGAGTACCACTCTCCATATTTTCAAACATAGTGGTGGCTGCATAATGTTATGGGTATGCATGTAATTGTTAAAGACTACTGAGTTTTTCAGGATAAAAAAGAAATGGAATGGAGCTAATCACAGACAAAATCCTAGAAGAAAACCCGGTTCAGTCTGCTTTCCATCAGACACTGGGAAATTCATTCACCTTTCAGCAAGACATTAACCTAAACACAAGGCCAAATCTATACTGGAGTTGCTTACCAAGAAGACAGTGAATGTTCCTGAGTGTCAGAGTTAGTTTAGACTTAAATCTGCTTGAAAATCTACGGCAAGACTTAAATGGTTGTCTAGAAATGTTCAATTTGACAGAGCTTGAAGCATTTTGAAAATAATAATGGGCAAATATTGTACAATCCAGGTGTGCAAAGCTCTTATAGACTTATCCAGAAAGCCTCACAGCTGTAATTACTGCCAAAGATTATTCTAACGTATATTGACTCTGGTGTGAATACTTATGTAAATGAAATATTTCTGTATTTCATTTTCAAAACATTTTCAAAAAAATCCATTACATTTTTAGATGTATTGTGTGTAGATATGTGAGATGTATTTTTTAAAATATATATACTTTTTTATTCACACAACAAAATGTGGAATAAGTCAAGGAGTATGAATACTTTCTGAAGACATTATATGTAACTATTAGACTGTTAATTTAGGCGAGACAGAGCACAAATTGTTCTGCGCACACACTGTATGACCATCTCTAGGCCAAGCAGACAAAGATCCAGTTTTGCATGTAAAATTGACCAATACAGAATGGTTAGGGGATGGTAAGAGCATGTTTGTGTGTTTTGTATGCTATGTGAGTGTATATATGTTACTGTATAGCTAATATCTCCCCACCACCCACCCCCCCTCTTGTCTGAAGGTGTGGAGGTGGCTCTCCTGTGTCGTAACTCGGGCCAGTGTCTGGATGCTGGCAACACCCACTACTGCCGCTGCCAGGCGGGCTACATGGGCAGCTACTGCCAGGAACAGGTGGACGAGTGCGCCCCCAACCCTTGCCAGAACGGTGCCACCTGCACAGACTACCTGGGAGGGTACAGTTGTGAGGTATATATGCTCTAGCTAGCAAAGCTGAATCAACACAAACATCAATTATTATTAATTTGTTATCATTCATTTACGCAGTTAAATGCCCACTCCGTAATTCCAAGCACAACAAAAACGACAACTCCGCCACTTGGTGAGCTACAGTATAATCTCTCTTTCTTTCAAGGGTGGTAGGGTGTCGAAATTCAAGATGAAACCGTTGCTATTTCATCCTTCCACAAGATATACAGTTGAAGTCGGACGTTTACATACACTTAGGTTGGAGTCATTAAAACTTGTTTTTCAACCAAATTTCTTGTTAATTAACTATAGTTTTGGCAAGTCGGTTAGGACATCTACTTTATGCATGACACAAGTCATTTTTCCAACAATTGTTTATAGACAGATTATTTCACTTAGAATTCACTGTATCACAATTCCTTTGGGTCAGAAGTTTACATACACTGCGTTGACTGTGCCTTTAAACAGCTTGGGAAATTCCAGAAAAGTCTGTCATGGCTTTAGAAGCTTCTGATAGGCTAATTGACATCATTTTAGTTAATTGGAGGTGTACCTGTGGATGTATTTCAAGGCCTACCTTCAAACTCAGTGCCTCTTTGCTTGACATCATGGGAAAATCTATTCTAAAAATCTTTAAAAAATTGTAGACGTCCACAAGTCTGGTTCATTCTTGGGGGCAATTTCCAAACGCCTGAAGGTACCACGTTCATCTGTACAAACAATAGTACGCAAGTATAAACACCGTGGGACCACACAGCCGTCATACCGTTCAGGCAGGAGACGCGTTCTGTCTCCTTGAGATGAACGTACTTTGGTGCGAAAAGTGCAAATCAATCCCAGAACAACAGCAAAGGACCTTGTGAAGATGCTGGAGGAAACGGGTACAAAAGTATATATATCCACAGTAAAACGAGTCCTATATCGACATAACCTGAAAGGCCGCTCAGCAAGGAAGAAGCCACTGCTCCAAAACCGCCATAAAAAAGCTAGACTACGGTTTGCAACTGCACATGGGGACAAAGATTGTACTTTTTGGAGAAATGTCCTCTGGTCTGATGAAACAAAAATAGTAACAACTGTTTGGCCATCGTTATGTTTGGAGGAAAAAGGGGAGAGCTTGCAAGCCGAAGAACACCATCCCAACCGTGAAGAACGGGGGTGTCAGCATCATGTTGTGGGGGTGCTTTGCTGCAGGAGGGACTGGTGCACTTCACAAAATAGATGGCATCATGGGGGATGAAAATTATGTGGATATATTGAAACAACATCTCAAGACATCAGTCAGGAAGTTAAAGCTTGGTCGCAAATGGGTCTTCCAAATGGACATTGACCCCAAGCATACTTCCAAAGTTGTGGCAAAATGGCTTAAGGACAACAAAGTCAAGGTTTTGGAGTGGCCATCACAAAGCCCTGACCTCAATCCTATAGAAAATGTGTGGGCAGAACTGAAAAAGCGTGTGCGAGCAAGGAGGCCTACAAACCTGACTCAGTTACACCAGCTCTGTCAGGAGGAATGGGCCAAAATTCACCCAACTTATTATGGAAGGCTACCTGAAACGTTTGACCCAAGTTAAACAATTTAAAGGCAATGCTACCAAATACTAATTGAATGTATGTAAACTTCTGACCCACTGGGAATGTGATGACCAAAATAAAAGCTGAAATAAATAATTCTCTATAGTATTATTCTGACATTTGACATTCTTCAAATAAAGTGGTGATCCTAACTGACCTAAGACAGAGACTTTTTACTAGGATTAATGTTAGGAATTGTGAAAAACTGAGTTTAAATGTATTTGGTTAAGGTGTATGTAAACGTCCGACTTCAACTGTAGTCCCAACACAAATCTAGGGTTGCTAGAGACGCGACCCAGTCGTTCAGTCTTTTTGTTCTGTATCTATTCACGTGGCCCAGTCGTTCGTTCTAAATGTTCCATTGCCATACTGGCTGGCAACGTTATTATCCCTTACTTGCTAGCTAGCCAACTACGGCTAATTTACAGTCACGTCAGAAGTGCAGCCAGAATAACAGCAAAGTAGCTGCATTTGCGGTTGTTTAAGCTGTTTTTCTATTGACATTTATTTGGATACATCCATCACAATGAGCTAATGAGGCACTATTTCGCCTGGCCTAGAAAATGTGAACCCTTGTCAGGACACTGTTGTTCAGAGGAGCTAGCCAACAACAAGGCTACAGTAACACAATCACTTCAAACTGAAGCTGGAAAGACTGCAAATTACTTTTTTCAATATATATTTTTTGTATATATCCATAAAAATGATGCCAGCTGATTCCAGATTTTGACTGGCTGAGAAAAGCTGTCTTCCTGTCTGTCTCGTCCTGACTCCCGACATGTTCATTACTATGGGACAGCAGGAGATCGAATTTCAATATTGAAACAGTGTTGCAAATGTTGGAGAGATAGATAGCAAGGTTTATTCAAATATCTGCTGTTGTTAGCAAAATGTTGGTTTAAATGAAATGTGAGATAATGTCTAGATGCTTTTTATAGTGGAGGTCAAGTTTATAAGTTGCCTGGCTGGGCTGATGAGACAAGCATTTTAACGTCACAGATTTAGCAAGTGGTAATTTGTGGAATAGACACCGGCTGAAATGCGCTGGCATTTGAATCAATCAGCATTCAGGATTAGACCCACCCGTTGTATAAAATCAAGTGTATGGACCAGGTTTCCCTTTTGAGTAGGGTTGCACAATTCTGGAAATGTTCAATAAATTCCCAGATTATCCAGAAATCCAGGTTGGAAATCCAGAATCCTCCAACCAGGATTTTGGGAAAATCTGGGAATTTATTGAAAGTTTCCAGAATTGTGCAACCCTACTCAAGGGAAACCTGGTCCATACACTTGATATTAGAACAGTGTGAAAGTAGAGCAATGCTGGGTATCTTGAATCGTGTTTAAGATAGTACTTAATTTCTCTGGTATTTGAATGGTTTTGGTCCGGTTTGTCTCTGTCAGTGTCTTCCTGGGTACCACGGGGTGAACTGCTCCAAGGAGATCAACGAATGTCTGTCTCAGCCCTGTCAGCACGGGGGCACCTGCATCGACCTCATAAACACCTACAAATGCTCCTGTCCCAGAGGAACACAAGGTACACATTAGCACACCCACACACACACACCAGCCATCTCATAAAAATCTCTATGAAGCTCTCATCCGTCTACAGTCTACCACTGAAAAACAAGCACAGAACAGTTAGTAGCAGCATATTAGTCATGTAGAACCATGCAGTAGTAGACTAAGTGGAGCTCTATGCTAAATTACATAGAATTAGATGTAATACTGTTCTTCCGTATTTCCTGCTTATTCCCTCCTGATTCCCGGGAGTCCTCCAACCTGGATGTCAAGATAATCTGGAAATATATTGAAAGTTTCCAGAATTGCGCAACCCTACTCAAGGGAGACCTGGTCCATACACTTGATATTATACAACGGGTGGGTCTAATCCTGAATGCTAATCCTCAGCCCACCCTTTCCCCAGGCATTCACTGTGAGATCAACCTGGATGACTGTAACCCTTCTACGGACCCTCTGACCAATGAGCCCAAGTGTTTCAACAAGGGTCAGTGTGTGGACAGAGTGGGGGGCTACCACTGCATGTGCCCCGCTGGCTACGTAGGGGAGCGCTGCGAGGGTGACGTCAACGAGTGCCTGTCGGACCCCTGCGACCTGCGAGGCTCCTACAACTGTGTCCAGCTCACCAACAGCTACCGCTGCGAGTGTCGCACTGGATACACAGGTACTGACCGTACCCTACGCACCTCAAATAAATTGGATTGTTCTGTGTTTATGACCGATTGACACAGCAATGCAAAAAAAAAAAAAAAAAAAAAAAACATTGTCCACACATTTGCAATGTACATAAATAACACACATCGTTCTCCCTCTCTCTTCTCAACTCCAGGCCAGCGCTGTGACAAGGTGTTTGATGGCTGTAAGGGGAGACCATGTAGGAACGGAGGAATGTGTGCAGTGGCCAGTAACAACCCCGACGGATTCATCTGCAAATGCCCACCGGTGAGCACATTTACATGTTAGTCATTTAACAGACACTCTCATCCAGAGCGGTAATGAGTGCTTACATTTTTGTACTGGTCCCCGTGGAAATCAAACCTACAACCCTGGCGTTGCAAGCGCCTTGCTCTACCAACTGAGCCACACTCCACTGACCAAACCACAAACTGTGGACCTCACCCTGGCCATAATGGCAACATGTTCCCCATATAGAGAAAAGGGAATAGGGTGACATTTAGACAGCCCCTAGTTCCCTCTGTATTTCTAGCCACAATTAAGCATCATTATTCATGTGTTTTGATTAACTTTCAGTCTCTTTTTCTGTATATCTTTGTGGAAAGGGAGCGGTTTGCCGACGCAAAGTAAATGTACGTGCCGACAGACTGTTTGGAGGCACAACCTCATCTCGCCTATCTCTGTCTTATCCAGGGTTACACAGGCTCCTCCTGCGAATACGACTCACGCTTCTGTGGTAGCCTCAACTGCAGAAATGGTGGCACCTGTGTCTCCGGCCACCTGAGCCCTCGTTGCTTGTGCCCCGCGGCTTTTACCGGCCCCGAGTGCCAGACTCCCACGAACAGCCCCTGCAACGTCAACCACTGCTACAACGGGGGCACTTGCCAGAGAACCTCCGATGCACCCTTCTTCCACTGCAGCTGCCCGAACAACTTCAATGGCCTGCTCTGCCACATCCTTGATTACTCCTTTCCCGGTGGGTTCGGCCGGGACATCACACCACCACCCGAGGTAGAGGTGAGCTGCGAGATCCCGCAGTGCGACGAGTGGGCGGGCAACCACATCTGTGACTCGCTGTGCAACAACCACGCCTGCGGCTGGGACGGCGGCGACTGCTCACTCAACTTCGATGACCCATGGCAGAACTGCTCGGCGGCTCTGCAGTGCTGGCGGTACTTCAATGACGGGAAGTGCGACGAGCAGTGCAAAAGCCCTGGGTGTCTCTACGACGGCTTCGACTGCCAGGGACAGGAGGGACAGTGCAAGTGAGTCTCAGTCGGGCTCGAATTCCTATATCCTATGTTCCATCTCATCCTCTCACTATCTCACTATGCCCAGTCTCAAACCTGTTTCACTCTCAGATGATTATTAAAACATATTCAACCATGTAAGAAGGATGATATGTTGTGTTTGTAAGAATAATGAACATTGTCTACTTCCAACCTTCCAACTCCTTTCAAGTCTACCTATGCAAGTAATCTTTTCTAACCTACCGACTTTTCTATCTACATTGCGACCTCATCCAAGTCTTTAGTTTATTTAAGTGCTAATCCTAATATTGACCATGTTAATGCTCCCTCTCCCCAGCCCGCTGTATGACCAGTACTGTAAGGACCACTATGCGGACGGCCACTGCGACCAGGGCTGTAACAACGCAGAGTGCGAGTGGGACGGCCTGGACTGCGCCAACAACATGCCCGAGAAGCTAGCTGACGGCCACCTGGTCCTTGTGGTCCACATCCCCCCCGAGCAGCTAAAAAATGGTTTATCCACGTTCCTCCGTGAGCTCAGCAGCGTTTTGCACACCAACGTGGTGTTCCGGCGCGACGCAAACGGAGAGCCCATGGTGTTCCCCTACTATGGCAGCGAGCAGGAGCTGGCCAAGCACAACGTGAAGCGTTCCACCGACAGCTGGCCTGACTGGGCGGTCGTGCCGGCCAACATGCTGGGCCAGGTGAAGGAGAGCGTGGGATCCATGGTGAACCTGCCCCGCCAGCGCCGAGAATTGGACCTCATGCAGGTCAAAGGGTAGGTACACACACTTGTTCATTTTGTTATACATTGCTCAGTCACACGCATTCAATGATGCACACACGAATGCACCCATAGTCGCTCGCTCACTCACACAAAACACTCACTCAGACATTACTTACTTGAATTTTCCTTAGATTTAAAATTTGAGAGGAGTGTCAGAAGTTGACCTGATTGGTCAAGTGAATCCTTTCCTTCCCTATTATTGGTTGAATTAACTCTCTCCTTCTTTGATAGGTCGGTGGTATACCTGGAGATTGATAACCGCCAGTGCTACCAGCAGTCCACGGAATGCTTCCAGAGCGCCACCGACGTCGCCGCGTTCCTGGGAGCACTGGCCTCCAGCGGGAATCTCAATGTTCCTTACATCGAGGCAGTCACCAGTAAGTACCAACATACAGTATCTCTCCAGCTGAAATATTCTCCATTAAAAAATGTCTCTCCTTCATAAAATATGACTATGAAATTATGAAAATAGGCTAAGAACTACTTTAATGCTTGTGATTTAGATGATGATGGTGACTTTATATGCATCCATTAGGAAAAATGTGTGTCATACAGCATGCCAATATACAGATATTCACATAGACAGACGTAGAGCACATACAGTCGAAGTCGGAAGTTTACATACACTTTAGCCAAATACATTTAAACTCAGTTTTTCACAATTCCTGACATTTAATCCTAGTAAATATTCCCTGTCTTAGATCAGTTAGGATCACCACTTTATTTTAAGAATGTGAATTGTCAGAATAATAGTAGAGAGAGTGATTTATTTCAGCTTTTCTTTCTTTCATCACATTCCCAATGGGTCAGAAGTTTACATCCACTCAAATAGTATTTGGTAGCATTGCCTTTAAATTGCTTAACTTGGGTCAAACGTTTCGGGTAGCCTTTCGCAAGCTTCCCACAATAAGTTGGGTGAATTTTGGCCCATTCCTCTTGACAGAGCTGGTGTAACTGAGTCAGGTTTGTAGGCCTCCTTGCTCGCACACGCTTTTTCAGTTCTGCCCACAAATTTTCTATAGGATTGAGGTCAGGGCTTTGTGGTGGCCACTCCAATACCTTGACTTTGTTGTCCTTAAGCCGTTTTGCCACAACTTTGGAAGTATGCTTGGGGTCAGTGTCCATTTGGAAGACCCATTTGCGACCAAGCTTAAACTTCCTGACTGATGTCTTGAGATGTTGCTTCAATATATCCACATAATTTTCATCCCTCATGATGCCATCTATTTTGTGAAGTGCACCAGTCCCTCCTGCAGCAAAGCACCCCCACAACATGATGCTGCCACCCCCGTGCTTCACGTTTGGGATGGTTTTCTTCGGTTTGCAAGCGTCCACCTTTTTCCTCCAAACATAATGATGGTCATTTGTTTCATCAGACCAGAGGACATTTCTCCAAAAAGTACGATCTTTGTCCCCATGTGCATTTGCAAACCATAGTCTGGCTTTTTTATGACGGTTTTGGAGCAGTGGCTTCTTACTTGCTGAGCGGCCTTTCAGGTTATGTCAATACTTTTGTACCTGTTTCCTCCAGCATCTTCACAAGGTCCTTTGCTGTTGTTCTGGGATTGATTTGCACTTTTCGCACCAAAGTATGTTCATCTCTAGGAGACAGAACGCGTCTCCTTCCTGAGCGGTATGACGGCTTCGTGGTCCCATGGTGTTTATACTTGCATACTACTGTTTGTACAGATGAACATGGTACCTTCAGGCGTTTGGAAATTGCTCCCAAGGCTGAACCAGAGGTTCAACAATTTTTTTTCTGAGGACTTGGCTATTTTTCTTTGGTTTTCCCATGATGTCAAGCAAAGTGGCCCTGAGTTTGAAGGTGGGCGTTGAAATACATCCACAGGTACACCTCCAATTGACTCAAATTATGTCAATTAGCCTATCAGACGCTTCTAAAGCCATGACAGAATTTTCTATTTAAAGGCATAGTCAATTTAGTGTATGTAAACTTCTGACCCACTGGAATTGTGATACAGTGAATTGTAAGTGAAATAATCTGTCTAAACAATTGTTGGAAAAATTACTTGTGTCATGCACAAAGTAGATGTCCTAACCGACTTGCCAAAACTATAGTTTGTTAACAAGAAATTTGTGGAGTGGTTGGAAAAACGAGTTTTAATGACTCCAGCCTAAGTGTATGTAAACTTCCGACTTCAACTGTAAGAATTACATACATAGTACAACGGTTGTGTCCTCATTCTGACATGCTGTACTCTCCCTGCCCCTCTCTCCCAGGTGTGCAGCCCACCCCTGCATCCTCTGAGCTATACCCCATGTACGTGGTGTTCCTGGGGCTGGCTGTACTGGGCTTCATCTGCCTGGGGGTGCTGGTGTCACGTAAACGCCGACGGGAGCACGGACAGCTCTGGTTCCCTGAGGGCTTCAAAGTGTCTGAGCCCAGCAAGAAGAAACGCAGAGAGCCCGTAGGAGAGGACTCTGTGGGACTCAAGTAAGTGCGTGCGTGCGTGTTTATGTGTGTGTGTGTGTCTTTTCATGTGTGGCTTATCTAACTGGTCTTTCCTATGTCCATCAGGCCACTGAAGAACATTTTGGACATTTCTCTGATGGACGACAGCCAGAATGGATTGTGGGGAGAGGAGGAGCCAGACTCGAGACGCTTTAGGGTAAGAGAGCATCTGAAACCTACACAGACCATGTACAACCACTAAATGTATAAAATAGTGTACACATAATGTGTATTGTGTGGTCACAGAGATTGTGTTGCCCTGTATTCGTTTATTGGATCTTTTGTACGATAGTTGATGGACCATGTTTGTCTCTGTGTTAGTTTGAGGAGCAGGCAATGTTGGACCTAGATGACCGCACTGACCACAGACAGTGGACCCAGCAACACCTGGATGCGGCTGATCTGCGGATCCCTTCCATCGCCCCCACGCCTCCCCAGGGAGAGATCGAGAATGACTGCATGGACGTCAATGTCCGAGGCCCAGGTGTGTGAGGATCTCCCTCTGCTCTTTTTTTCTCTCTATATACAGTACCAGTCAAAAGTTTGGACACACCTACTCATTCCAGGGTTTTTCTTTATTTCTACTATATAATAATAGTGAAAACATCAAAACTATGAAATAACACATATGGAATCATGTAGTAACCAAAAAAGTGTTAACCTGTTTGGCGTGCAAGCCCGACGTCGGTACACTTATGACAACAGCCAGCTCAAAGTGCAGGGCGCGAAATTCAAAAGATATTTTTTTTTAATATTTAACTTTCACACATTAACAAGTCCAAGACACCAGATGAAAGGTACACATCTTGTGAATCAAGCCAACATGTCCGATTTTTAAAATGTTTTACAGGGAAGACACTATGTAAATCTATTAGCTAACCACGTTAGCAAAAGACACCATTTTTCATTACTCCACCAGTTATTTACTCCATCAGTAGCTATCACAAATTCGACCAAATAAAGATATAAATAGCCACTAACCAAGAAACAAATTCATCAGATGACAGTCTGATAACATATTTATTGTATAGCATATGTTTTGTTAGAAAAATGTGCATATTTCAGGTATAAATCATAGTTTACATTGCAGCTACAGTCAGAAATTGCACCGAAAGCAGACAGAAAAATTACAGACACCAACGCCAAATAACTAAATACTCATCATAAAACATTTCTGAAAAATACATAGTGTACAGCAATTGAAAGACAGGCATCTTGTGATTCCAGACAATATTTCCGATTTATCAAGTGTTTTACAGCGAAAACAAAATGTAGCGTTATATTAGCTTAGCACAATAGCCAGAAACACTTGGGCGCCGGCGACTACGGCAGATATATGAAATAACATCATAAAATGGGTCTTACTTTTGCTGATCTTTCATCAGAATGTTGGACAAGGTGTCCTTTGTCCAGAACAGTCGTTGTTTGGATTCAGAACGGACACTTTCCCTCTTCATTTAGCAAGCGCGCTAGCCGGGTGCCACGACACTCTCCATGTCAACAAACGGAAGAGAACGGAACACAGCAAAACTCCCGAAAAAATTTCAATAATCTGATGAAACCATATTGAAAAAACATACTTTACGATGATATGGTGACATGTATCAAATAAAATCAAAGCCGGAGATTGTAGTCGCCTATAACGGAAGCTAAACAAAAGGCAATCACACTGTCCAGCTCGCGCTATTCAGAGTACCGAAAATGGTGGACACGAGATTCCAAGATGATGTGTTCCAACTCAGATCGAGATAATCACCTCATTTCTTCTCTCACAGCCTCTTGACAACCAGAGGAAGGTGTATGACGTGTATGTATACTAATAGGTCTTGTGCCCATGTATAGGCATGAAGAAGAACAGAGCATCGATTTCAGACGTTCCACTTCCTGGTCAGGAAAAGTGCTGCAGAATGAGTTCTGTTTCACTCAGAGAAATAATTCAAACGGTTTTAGAAACTAGAGAGTGTTTCCTATCCAATAGTAATAATAATATGCATATTGTACGAGCAAGAATTGAGTACGAGGCCGTTTGAAATGGGCACGATTTAACTGGCTACTCAATACTGCCCCTTGCAGCCATAAGAAGTTAAACAAATCAAAATATATTTGAGATTCTTCAAAGTAGCCACCCTTTGCCTTGATGACAGCTTTGCACACTCTTGGCATTCTCTCAACCAGTTTTATGGGGTAGTCACCTGGAATGCATTTCAATTAACAGGTGTGCCTTGTTCATTTGTGGAAATTCTTTCCTTAATGTGTTTGAGCCAATCAGTTGTGTTGTGACAAGGTAGCAGTGGAATACAGAAGATATTTTGTAAAATACCAAGTGCATATTATGGCAAGAATAGCTCAAATAAGCAAAGAGAAATGACAGTCCGTCATTACTTTAAGACATGAAGGTCAGTAAATCCAGAAAATGTCAAGAACTTTGAAAGTTTCTTCAAGTACAGTTGCAAAAACCATCAAGCACTATGATGAAACTGGCTCTCATGAGGACCGCTACAGGAAAGGAAGACCCAGAGTTACCTTTGCTGCAGAGGATGAGTTCATTAGAGTTACCAGCCTCAGAAATTGCAGCCCAGATAAATGCTTCACAGAGTTCAAGTAACAGACACATCTCAACATCAACTGTTTAGAGGGGACTACGTCAATCAGGCCTTCATGGTCGAATTGCTGCAAAGAAACCACTACTAAAGGACAACAATAAGAATAAGAGACTTGCTTGGGCCAAGAAAACGATCAATGGACATTAGACTGGTGGAAATCTGTCCTTTGGTCTGGAGTCCAAATTTCAGATTTTTGGTTCCAACCGCTGTGTCTTTGTGAGGCACAGAGTAGGTGAATGGATGATCTCTCTGCATGTGATGTTCCCACCGTGAAGCATGGAGGAGGAGGTGTGATGGTGTGGGGGTGCTATGCTGGTGACAGTGATTTATTTAGAATTCAAGGCACACTTAACCAGCATGGCTACCACAGCATTCTGCAGGGATATGCCATCCCATCTGGTTTGCGCTTAGTGGGACTATCATTTGTTTTTCAACAGGACAATGACCCAACACACCTCCAGCCTGTGTAAGGGCTATTTGACCAAGGAGAGTGATGGAATGCTTCATCAGATGACCTGGCCTCCACAATCACAAATTGTTGATCTCCCCCTCTTGGATGGAGTAGCTGGAGGACGTCTGATATGGGGGGCCTATATAGTGTCTCTGTCATACCCCCCTGTCACATGACTTGTTTAGAAGTAACATTAAAGACGTCCTCCAGTGATTAATTTTTTTTTGCATTTGTGATGATATTGGCCTCCCCCCTGTTAAGTTCATGTTTTAAGTACCCCTATATTTCTGTTATTACGGGGCTATCACTCAGTCAAGAGTGCGCATGCGCAGGAAGTCTTGTCGTTGATGGACCTGGCCTTGAGTGTAATGGCTACTTGTAGTGTGTTCATATAGTATAGTAAACTTTGTTAAACTGGAACCTTGTCGTTGTGTCATTTCGAGTTAACATTGGTAGCAGAGGATGGTTTCTAACTACAATGTGCCACCTCGCATCGACGAGAAGAGGTCATACGAAAGTTGGAAAAATGAACTGGGAATCTGGACACGCGTTACTAATCTGGACGCGAAAAAGCAAGCACTTGCGGTGGTATTATCGCTCGAGGGAAGAGCGAGAGATACAGCACTGGAAATATCCGTTGAGGATTTGAACAAGGATGACGGTATGGGAACTTTGATCACAGCACTGGATTCTGTATTTCTTAAAGAAGAGAAAGACCGTGCCTACGAGGCATATTCAAACTTTGACAGTGTTACGAGAGATATTTCGGTTGCAATGGCGGACTACATCATTGATTTCGAACAGAGGTACAATAGAATGCGCAAGTACGACATGGTTCTCCCAGATGCAGTGTTAGGGTTCAAGTTGCTAGACACTGCCTGTCTAGATGGTAGAGACATGGTTCTCCCAGATGCAGTGTTAGGGTTCAAGTTGCTAGACACTGCTTGTCTGGATGGTAGAGACATGGTTCTCCCAGATGCAGTGTTAGGGTTCAAGTTGCTAGACACTGCCTGTCTGGATGGTAGAGACATGGTTCTCCCAGATGCAGTGTTAGGGTTCAAGTTGCTAGACACTGCCTGTCTGGATGGTAGAGACATGGTTCTCCCAGATGCAGTGTTAGGGTTCAAGTTGCTAGACACTGCCTGTCTGGATGGTAGAGACATGGTTCTCCCAGATGCAGTGTTAGGGTTCAAGTTGCTAGACACTGCTTGTCTAGATGGTAGAGACATGGTTCTCCCAGATGCAGTGTTAGGGTTCAAGTTGCTAGGTACTGCCTGTCTAGATGGTAGAGACATGGTTCTCCCAGATGCAGTGTTAGGGTTCAAGTTGCTAGGTACTGCCTGTCTAGATGGTAGAGACATGGTTCTCCCAGATGCAGTGTTAGGGTTCAAGTTGCTAGACACTGCTTGTCTAGATGGTAGAGACATGGTTCTCCCAGATGCAGTGTTAGGGTTCAAGTTGCTAGACACTGCCTGTCTAGATGGTAGAGACATGGTTCTCCCAGATGCAGTGTTAGGGTTCAAGTTGCTAGACACTGCTTGTCTAGATGGTAGAGACATGGTTCTCCCGGATGCAGTGTTAGGGTTCAAGTTGCTAGACACTGCCTGTCTGGATGGTAGAGACATGGTTCTCCCAGATGCAGTGTTAGGGTTCAAGTTGCTAGGTACTGCCTGTCTGGATGGTAGAGACATGGTTCTCCCAGATGCAGTGTTAGGGTTCAAGTTGCTAGACACTGCTTGTCTAGATGGTAGAGACATGGTTCTCCCGGATGCAGTGTTAGGGTTCAAGTTGCTAGACACTGCCTGTCTAGATGGTAGAGACATGGTTCTCCCAGATGCAGTGTTAGGGTTCAAGTTGCTAGACACTGCTTGTCTAGATGGTAGAGACATGGTTCTCCCGGATGCAGTGTTAGGGTTCAAGTTGCTAGACACTGCCTGTCTAGATGGTAGGGAGAAACAGTTGGCTTTGACTGCTTGTACTGTGCTGACTTTTGCATCTATGAAGTCGGCACTAAAAAGAATATTTGGTGAAAAGACGTCTGTCACGCCAATAACAGATGGAATGCAAGTGAGTGACGCAGCATATTACACCGAGCAGCACAGAAAAGGCGCCAACAAGTCACGTTCTCAAGACAACCAGAAGAGGGCGCCATTTCCCGGCACAAATCCACTGGACAAATATGGAAGGAGATCGAAATGTGCTATCTGTCAAAGCACTTACCATTGGGTTAAAGACTGTCCTCATAAAAATGAACAAGTTAAACTAACAGAGGAAAATGTAAACACAGAGATAGAGCAGTGTAACATTACACTGTTTTCAAATGAATCTGCTTCTGATACTGAGATTTTTATAGTTGAATCCTTAGGATCTGCTGTGATTGATACTGCATGTACACGGACAGTGTGTGGGGCAAAATGGCTTGATAGCTATGTCAGTGAACTAAATATGAAAGAAGTACAAAATATGATTGACACACCAAGCAACAGAGCTTTCAAATTTGGAGATGGGAGAATTGTCCATTCTACCAAGAGAGTTAAGATACCAGCAAAAATTGGTCAGACTAAGTGTCACATTGAAACAGAGGTGGTCCCTACAGATATCCCCTTACTATTAAGCAAAGCTTCCCTCAAGAAGGCAGAGGCTGTACTAGACATAAAAAATGACAAGGCAGTGATGTTTAAACAACCAGTGACTCTTGAACTTACTACCTCAGGCCACTATTGTGTAAACATTTTAGACAAAGACATCACACAGTGTCCATGCAAAAATGAGATTCTGACTGACACAGAGCACATGAAGATTCTGACAGTCACAGAGAACATGAGCACTAAAGAAAAACACAAAGTATTGTTAAAGCTTTACAAACAGTTTGGACATGATACAGTTAACAGACTTCAAAAGTTACTCAGCAGTTCAGGGAATAATGATGATGAGAAGTACGAGTCTGGAGACAAAGTGTACTACAAACGAGTTGACTGTCAAGAGTGGAAAGGACCGGGAGTAGTCATTGGTCAAGATGGTGTGGTGATATTTGTGAGGCACGGAGGCATGATTGTCAGGGTGCATCACTCAAGATTGCGGAAAGTAAATGATCAACAAGATAGAGGGGCTGTTGCTGAGAATCAGTCTCCTAATGAAAATGACAAAAAGGACACAGTAACAGACACAAACCTACCAGATGTCGCATCCAATGATATGGACACCGAAACTGACATAGGAAATGGAGCAGAGACCTTCAACCATGCCACAGGTAATACTGTTGAGCGTTCAAATGAGGAAAACATTCAACAGCCACATGTGTTAAGAGAACATGGTTGTTCCAATCTGAAAACTGGACAACCTGTTAAATACACGGACAGAGAAAGTGGTATTCCACATACAGCAACCGTCATTGGACGAGCAGGAAAAGCAAAACACAAGAACTGGTACAACTTGCAGTACTCTGAACCAGCTACACTTTCTGGTACAACAGGGTCAGCTGACCTGTCACTTGTAGATAATATCAGAATTGAACCAATGGAAAATTGAGAAAAACAGAATGACATTCAAAATGATGATGTACTTGAAACAAAGGACGTGTCATTTGACTCAGCTAAGCTAGATGAGCTCAGTAATTGGAGGAAAAATGGAGTGTTTGAGGAAGTCAAAGACATTGGCCAAAAATGCTTCTCAACAAGGTGGGTGTGTACCCTTAAAGAATCCTTAACTGGAATAGTGCCTAAAGCACGTCTAGTGGCTAGAGGTTTTGAGGAGCTGGCTGCTAAAGAACTCCCAAAAGACTCACCGACATGCGCCTCAGAGTCACTCAGATTGCTGATGTCAGTGATCTGCCAGAAAAAATGGAAACTTAATTCCATAGACATCAAATCTGGATTTTTGCAGGGAACAGAGCTGTCAAGGGACATTCACATCCGACCTCCGCCTGAAGCTAAAAGCGAAGGAACACTGTGGAAACTAAAATAGTGTGTGTATGGACTGGCAGATGGATCACTCTACTGGTACAACAAAGTCAAGGCAACAATGCTGAGTACAGGTGGAAAAATGTCACAAGTGGATCCTGCAGTCTTCTATTGGCTTGATCAAGACTGCAATGTGACTGGAGTACTTGCCTGTCATGTTGATGACTTTATCTGGGGTGGCTCACAGACCTTTGCTTCAACTGTGATTCCACACCTCAAAGCTGTTTTCCAGGTTAGCCGTGAGGAGCATGATCATTTTTGTTATGTTGGCATAGAGTTTATTGCAGTTGATAGAAAAATACTGATGCAACAGGAGAGCTATATCAAGAATCTTCAACCCATCCACATGGATTCTTCAAGACCCGTACAAAGGAATTCCCCTCTATGTGGAATTGAAGCTGGTCAATTGAGGTCAAAGATAGGACAAATTTTATGGGCTGCGAGACAGAGTAGACCTGGTTTGATGGTTGCAACTTGGCATCTAACACAAAACACTGTACAAACCATTCATGAGGCAAACAAAGTTGTTCTTAAACTGAAATCACAACAAGTGACTTTAAAGTTTCAGCATGTTGGAAAAGATGACTCTTTGAAACTAGTTGTCTTCAGTGATGCTTCGCTAGGTTAACACTGGTGGGACAAAATGGCACTTTCTACCTGTAGTTTGTGTCACTGACAACTACTCATTAGTTGATGCTGTGAAGTCAACCAAGTCTGTCACAGAGAAAAGACTTCGAGATTAGCAGCATCAAGGAACTTATTCAAGCACAGAGAATCCAGCGGATTCTGTGGTCGACCACAAAGGAACAGCTTGCTGACTGTCTGACTAAAAAAGGAGCATCCGGTCTTGTGCTCCTACAGGCTCTCGCTCCTACAGGCTCTCAGTAATGGAAAGTGGCAGCTTGAGTAATACAAATAAGAACTGTCACACAACCCATTTGTAATGGGGATCTTGAATAATACTTGGACATTTAATTATGTTGTTGATGTTTTATTTGTCTTTAAAGAAAAGGGGGAGATTGTTAAGTTCATGTTTTAAGTACCCCTATATTTCTGTTATTACGGGGCTATCACTCAGTCAAGAGTGCGCATGCGCAGGAAGTCTTGTCGTTGATGGACCTAGCCTTGAGTGTAATGGCTACTTGTAGTGTGTTCATATAGTAGAGTAAACTTTGTTAAACTGGAACCTTGTCGTTGTGTCATTTGGAGTTAACACCCCCTTGCTTGAGGGACAATAGAGGAGCAATAACTAAAACAAAAGAGCAAAGGCCAACACCCCCATGCCCACCTATTGTTAAGTAAACCAGGTGTTAAATGAGAAGAAAAGGAGACTGGAGTGCCACTCAGTTTAAATCAAGTATTTGCCCTTTGTCCTAATGTGTGTTTTTTCTCTCTATCCACCTCCCATCTCTCAGACGGTTTCACTCCTCTAATGATCGCATCGTGCAGCGGGGGAGGCTTGGAGATGGGGAACAGTGAGGAGGAGGAGGACCCTTCGGCTGAGATAATCTCTGACTTCATCTACCAGGGAGCCAACCTGCACAACCAGACGGACCGCACAGGCGAGACCGCTCTTCACCTTGCCGCCCGCTACGCCCGTTCCGACGCCGCCAAGCGACTGCTGGAGTCCACCGCCGACGCCAACGTCCAGGACAACATGGGGCGCACTCCACTGCACGCCGCTGTGGCTGCAGACGCACAGGGAGTCTTCCAGGTACCAGAGTTCTCTAAACTACTACAGTACTCTAGTAGTGCTACATAATTAGCATAGTGCTACTCTGAATTAATAAATACATTCATTTTATATGCCACTTTTCATTTGTGGACTATCAAAATGCTTTTCTAAAGCGTGTGCAAAAAGGTGCATTTACGTGAATTGAAAATGCTATTATATACAATGCCATATGTAGCATTCCCTATTACCAGTTAAGCATTTGGACTTTGCTCTCAGATTTAGCCTGTACTGTACATGTTCACTAAAGGTGTCTGTCTTTTCGTTCAGATTCTGATCCGGAACCGGGCAACTGATCTTGACGCCCGCATGCATGATGGAACGACTCCTCTGATCCTGGCTGCCCGATTGGCTGTGGAAGGCATGGTGGATGAGCTTATCAACTGCCATGCTGATGCCAACGCCATCGATGACTTTGGTAGGTTACAGGCTGACTACACCGCTCACGTCGCGTGCATGAGCGTTGCAAAATACATTTAGAAATCTATAATATTACATTATTGCACCCACACTGCTCACGCGCGCCAACGAGCATCTGCGTCGCCAAGGGCTAAAATAGAAGTCAGTTCTATTTGTGATGCAGATCGCGCTGCAAGTCCTGCCTCTCCCATCTCCTCATTGGTTTATAGAAGCAGGTACCCACGTGCCATCTCCTCATTGGTTATACCCACGTGGGTGACTGAAGACGGACGAGGTCAGTGGCGGTTAACGCACCTAATTTATGAAAGTTGCCAATCGCAATATAAAATCAAGAGAAGAAAAAGCCTGGAAGGATGAGAGATGACTAGAAACGATTCGGTTGACCGTTTTATGTGTGGATTAATTGGTGGAGTAGAGGACCTTGTGCATTTCAGGTAAAATAACAACTCAATGTTTATATCCCAGGACAAATTAGCTAGCAACAGCAAGCTAGCTAAATAGGACAAATTAGCTAGCAAGTGCAAGCTAGCTAGCTAAATTGCCATAAATGTTTAATGTTTTTCGACCTGTCCACAAATTAATATAATTGGTTCAGAGTTTGTTTTGATATTTTAACCTGCGTGTCGTGATCGCGTTTGGTGTGGGGGGACAAAATAAATTTATGCACGATGGCGCACGCGCGCAGCCGGTTTGGGTTCCGTGTTACACTGAATTTACTTTGGTTCTATTCACATTCACATATCTCCCACACAGTGTACTAAGGGAATGGGTGTAATTTGAGATTTGCCCTTAACCGGCTGACCCATCTTCATGGACTATGGTACTGCTGGAGCACTTTGCCAACCGTGAGATCACCGACCACCTGGACCAGCTGCCCCGGGACATCGCCCAGGAGCGAATGCACCATGACATCATCCGTCTGCTCGATGAATACAACCATGGTCTAGGAATGTGCAGGTTATTTGCTTTTGTATTAAATCATCCATCCTTTTATGTATTTTAATTTTTTTCTCCAGGTAAATCTGCCCTTCATTGGGCTTCAGCTGTCAACAACGTGGATGCTGCCATGGTGTTGTTGAAGAATGGCGCCAACAAAGACATGCAGAACAACAAGGTGAAAAACATGGGTCACACAAACATGGCTCTTACATATCACACTAGTTGACACACTAGTGAAACTACTATTTGCCAACTTGTGTAGTTATGTGTGTAATTGTTACATGCGCAATGGTGTATTTCGAAATGTTGAGAAAAAATACTAAACGCTGATTGTGCAATGCCATTCCAGTAAATGCCACCATTGTTCAAGGGATCAAAGAATAATCACAATCGAATGTAAAATAAAGTATTGTATAAACATTTTCTCACGCACTGTTTTCTGTCTCTCTAGGAGGAAACTCCTCTCTTTCTGGCAGCCAGAGAGGGCAGTTATGAGACGGCCAAGGTACTGCTGGAGCACTTTGCCAACCGTGAGATCACCGACCACCTGGACCAGCTGCCCCGGGACATCGCCCAGGAGCGAATGCACCATGACATCATCCGTCTGCTCGATGAATACAACCTGGTGAGGAGCCCAGGGCTCCATAATGGGACCCTGAGCGCCACCAGCCTGTCCCCTCCTCTGTGCTCCCCCAACGGATACCTGGGCAGCCTCAAGCCCACCGCCCCAGGCAAGAAGGTCCGCAAGCCAGGCTCTGGAGGGAAGGATGGTGGCAAAGATATGAGGATACGGAAGAAGAAGTCCCTGGACGGGAAGGGCAGTCTGCTGGACAGCTCAGCCGTTCTCTCGCCCGTCGACTCCCTGGAGTCGCCCCACGGGTACCTGTCCGACGTGGCGTCGCCGCCAATGACATCGCCATTCCAGCAGTCTCCGCCCATGTCGTTCAACCACCTGCAAGGCAGTGGAGACAGCCACCTGGGTCAGATGGGCATGGGCAAGGGGCAGGACATGGGGCGTATGCCCTTTGACCCGAACCCTCCCCGCCTGTCCCACCTGCCTGTTTCTAGCCCCAGCAGCCAGGGAACCATCACTATGGCCATGGGCGGAGCTGGGGGAAGAGGACAGTGTGATTGGCACTCCAGGATGCACCCGGGTCTCGGGCAGCAGGGTGGCTTCAACCAAGGCCTTCCCATGTCCCACGGTATGATGGCTCCCCTCCGCGGGGTCCCCACTGCCACCCTGTCCCGGATCATGGGCTACCAGGGCCTGCAGACCAGCCATCTGGGCACGCCGCCCCACCTCATGCAACAGATGCACTCCCGGCAGAACCCGCAGCTCCAGCACCAGAACTCCAACTCCACCACGGCCGGCCAGGTCCTGAGCCAGAGTTTCCTGAGCAGCGAGCTGAGCGGCTCGGACCTGCAGCAGGGCAACGGGGCGGGTCGCTCGGTCCCCATCCACACCATCCTCCCCCAGGAGACCCAGATTCTCGGCACACAGTTCCTCACCCCACCCTCCCAGCACAGCTATTCCGGCCCAATAGACAACACACCCAATCACCAGCTTCAGGTGCCTGACCACCCCTTTCTAACTCCCTCCCCCGGATCCCCTGACCAATGGTCCAGCTCGTCTCCACATTCCAATATGTCTGATTGGTCAGAGGGCATCTCCAGTCCTCCAATGAGTTTGCATTCTCAGATGGGCCTTATCCCTAACCAGTTTAAGTAGAGTGGACAGAAGGACTCATCAATAGGAAAACTAAATCAAAAATACTTTTAAATGGATAATGGACAAGAACATCTGACCTGACTGAAGATTCTCCTTTTTTATTACCAATTTTTATACTAACGACAAGAACTGTTTTTTAAATGTTTTATTTATGTACTTTTTTGACATGATATAAAGAAGATGCTTTTATATTTCAGCTTTTTTTTTTTTATTGGGAGGGAACCTGGGCTGTGTGTGAGGGGAGATTGGGGACAGGGCGTCAGGAAAGGAGTATGTCTATCTACCGTGACGCAGAGGCTACTGACTGTGCGAACACTGGCTATTTATTGGTGTCTTATGTTGCTCTCATCACTGGATCGTGCACCAATTTTCACTGTTTTATTTTGGGAGTGCATTGTCATTATGATGTTTTGTATAATATATTTTTCAGGGGAATGTTTGTTGTAAAAGTTCCAGTATTAATTGATTAGATGTATAACCTCATCTTTTTTAACTGAAGCAAGTTTGTTACTGAACGACAATTCATTAAGTCTTAACACTGAGTATGCGCTAGAGGATGGATGATCAAACCTGTGTCTTAAAGTGTGTCCAAAATGCCACCCCTGTCAGTTTAACGGTTGATGTCTGCGGTAAAATGAGTTTGGGGGATTAGAATGGGACCAGGTGAGTCCCGCTGGGAAACTGTGTTGACTGAAAGTGCAACGGTAAGTTCATCCAGGACATGAGATAAAACTTAAAGACAAATTACATCTTACACATGCCTTATTCTACAATGGTGTGTCACTGTTATTTTGCTCCTTTGAAGGCAAAAATGTCATCTTTGGTGAGATTCCCAGTGAGTGTCCTCTAAATCGAGGATGCTTTTTGTGTGTGTATGAGAGAAAGAAGGAAGTTCTTCTTGTGTGTTTGATGACATCACCTGCGCTTTGTGGGGAGCATGGCATAGGTGTCTGTTATGTCACATTTATAAACTAGATCAGAGATAAGTGTTTTAAGAAATGTCATTCAAAGGTGTATGTACATGCAATGTTTGCAAACAAAAAGTATTTCCTGTCAAATATCTTCTTGATTCAATAAAGGGCACTGTTAAGCTTGCAGTTATGGATTACATGTTTTATGATTTATTAATGGTTACATTCACACTATAATGTGATTGACTAACCACAATAGATGAATATTACAGTTTGATTCGATCGTTTCCATGCTTTGCAACGGAATGATTTCCCTATTAATCCTGTTTACATGGACACATCTGAAATCAGGCTACCTGATGGGACTTTGATAAATGCAGAAAATCTCATTGTAGCCTATAGATATGAAATCAATTTATGGATTATTTTTTTTACCTTTACATTTTAGTCATTTAGCAGACACTCTTATACAGAGTCACTTACAGTTAGTGCATTCATCTTAAGATAGCTAGGTGGGACAACCACATATCACAGTCATAGTAAGTACACCCATCTAGTACCTGGGTCGGACCCACCTTTGCCTCCATAAACAGCTTGAATTCTTCGGGGCATTCTACAAGATGTCGGAAACGTTCAACAGGGATGTTGGTCCATGATGGCATCACGCAGTTGCTGCAGATTGGATGGCGGTACATTCATGATGTGAACAGCCCGTTCCATCTCATCCCAAAGATGCTCTTTTGGGTTGAGGTCTGGGAACTGCACAAGGCACTCAAGTAAACTGAACTCGCTGTCATGTTCCAGGCTAGAACGGTGCGTGGGTAAAATCATTAGGTAAGCCAATCCCAGTAAAAAAAGCAATATTACAGCCTATGTTTTGATATAAACCGTTGTTGGCTCTATAACCCAATCGTTCATACGCCATCGTGATATACAATAAGGCCATGACAAAAAAAGACACATGTACAAGACACATAAAGTACACATGTTTGTTTCCTGACAAAACCGGAGAGCAACATCTGTCCAGTGAAGTCCACGAAGCAAATATTGCATGTAAAAAAAAAACTGTTATATGACCTGCAGCATGGTCAAGTTAACGATTTTGACAGTTTACTCAACAACAAAAATCTACTGATTTAGAACCACAACAGGAGCACTGCCTCTGCTATTTCAGCACCATTTCAACTTAAACATTTAAACATAATCAAATCGACTATATACACTGCTCAAAAAAAATAAAGGGAACACTAAAATAACACATCCTAGATCTGAATGAAGGAAATATTCTTATTAAATACTTTTTTCTTTACATAGTTGAATGTGCTGACAACAAAATCACAAAAATTATCAATGGAAATCAAATTTATCAACCCATGGAGGTCTGGATTTGGAGTCACACTCAAAATTAAAGTGGAAAACCACACTACAGGCTGATCCAACTTTGATGTAATGTCCTTAAAACAAGTCAAAATGAGGCTCAGTAGTGTGTGTGGCCTCCACGTGCCTGTATGACCTCCCTACAACGCCTGGGCATGCTCCTGATGAGGTGGCGGAGGGTCTCCTGAGGGATCTCCTCCCAGACCTGGACTAAAGCATCCGCCAACTCCTGGACAGTCTGTGGTGCAACGTGGCGTTGGTGGATGGAGCGAGACATGATGTCCCAGATGTGCTCAATTGGATTCAGGTCTGGGGAACGGGCGGGCCAGTCCATAGCATCAATGCCTTCCTCTTGCAGGAACTGCTGACACACTCCAGCCACATGAGGTCTAGCATTGTCTTGCGTTAGGAGGAACCCAGGGCCAACCGCACCAGCATATGGTCTCACAAGGGGTCTGAGGATCTCATCTCGGTACCTAATGGCAGTCAGGCTACCTCTGGCGAGCACATGGAGGGCTGTGCGGCCCCCCAAAGAAATGCCACCCCACACCATGACTGACCCACCGCCAAACCGGTCATGCTGGAGGATGTTGCAGGCAGCAGAACGTTCTCCACGGCGTCTCCAGACTCTGTCACGTCTGTCACATGTGCTCAGTGTGAAGCTGCTTTCATCTGTGAAGAGCACAGGGCGCCAGTGGCGAATTTGCCAATCTTGGTGTTCTCTGGCAAATGCCAAACGTCCTGCACGGTGTTGGGCTGTAAGCACAACCCCCACCTGTGGACGTCGGGCCCTCATACCACCCTCATGGAGTCTGTTTCTGACCGTTTGAGCAGACACATGCACATTTGTGGCCTGCTCCTCCTTGCACAAAGGCAGAGGTAGCGGTCCTGCTGCTGGGTTGTTGCCCTCCTACGGCCTCCTCCACGTCTCCTGATGTACTGGCCTGTCTCCTGGTAGAGCCTCCATGCTCTGGACACTACGCTGACAGACACAGCAAACCTTCTTGCCACAGCTCGCATTGATGTGCCATCCTGGATGAGCTGCACTACCTGAGCCACTTGTGTGGGTTGTAGACTCCGTCTCATGCTACCACTAGAGTGAAAGCACCGTCAGCATTCAAAAGTGACCAAAACATCAGCCAGGAAGCATAGGAACTGAGAAGTGGTCTGTGGTCACCACCTGCAGAACCACTCCTTTATTGGGGGTGTCTTGCTAATTGCCTATAATTTCCACCTGTTGTCTATTCCATTTGCACAACAGCATGTGAAATGTATTGTCAATCAGTGTTGCTTCCTAAGTGGACAGTTTGATTTCACAGAAGTGTGATTGACTTGGAGTTACATTGTGTTGTTTAAGTGTTCCCTTTATTTTTTTGAGCAGTGTACTTAGTTTAATACACTGCAGAAAAACTTCAATATACCAAAAACAATTTAGCCCAATCGGTGTTGCTAAATATCATGTGGCTGTCCATGATACTGATTTCTGTCTATCTGTGTGTGTGTGCGTGAAAACCATTTTTGGGGGACTCACCCTACTTGTAGACTAGTTGAACGACAAAGCCGTCCTCCTCTCTCATGTTGGCAAAACGGTCTGTACCCTTTTACTTTTCGTTTTCATAGGCTACCTAGCTAAAATGCTTACTAGCCTAACTTCTTCGAATGAACCAGCTAAGTTCGCTAGCTAGTTAACGTGAGCCTACTAGGCTACATATTGAACTTCAATCGTCTCAGGCCAGTTGCGCAACATATTCATTTATGGATAGGTCAGAATCGCCATCGTAATCATTGGCCTGTACAGATAATTAAGACACGTTTTTCTGACAATGATGACCTTTTGCTCACCAATTTGATTGGTGTATGGGGGGGCGTTTGGTGGGCGTTTTGCTGTGCCAGGACAACACACAGTTGAGCTTAGCTCAACGCTGATTGGCTAATTATTTTTTTATTGTTTTTATCAAGGGAAGCCAAATGCTTGCTGGCATATGTCATAGTCTTTTGTTCCACACAGCATCAGATACATGGGCTACACATACTGAGACAGAGAGGCGCTGTTTCCCTCGCTCAGATGATTTCTCTGGTGAGATTCAGTCACTTGCGAATTGACAGAAAATGATGAAAACAGAGAGACGAAATACATTTTTTATTTGTATTTATTTTTTATATTTGGGGAAGCCTGGCTTCCCTTTGTATACATGAATACAAGCCACTGGTTCCAGGCAATGTTTTTCTACTCCTCAATTGTCCAGTGTTGGTGATCGCGGGGCCACTGGAGCTGCTTCTTGTTTTTAGCTGATAGGAAAGAAACCCGGTGTGGTTGTGTGCTGCAATATCCATTCGGGACAAAGATCGAAGAGTTGTGCTTTCTGAAATGTCATTCTGCACACCACTGTTGTACTGTGCCATTATTTGTCTGTTTGTGGCCAGCCTGTTAGCTTACATGATTCTTGCCATTCTCCTTCGACTTCTCACATCAACAAACTGTTTTCACCCACAGGGCTGCCGCTTACTGGATGTTTTTTGTTTGTCGCACCATTCTCTGTAAATCCTAGACATTGTCGTACGTGAAAAGCCCAGGAGGGCGACCGTTTCTCAGATACTGGATCCGGGCACGCCTGGCACTGACGATCATACCACGCTCAAAGTCGCTTAGGTCACTTGTTTTTCCCATTCTAACGTTCAATCGAACAGTAACTGAATGCCTCAATGCCTGTCTGCCTGCTTTTTTATAGCAGCCACGGGACTCACTGTCTGTAGGAACTAGGGGGAATTTTAGCATGTAAATCTTGGTGGTGCAACAAACAAACAAAAAAAGTGGGATGCATGCCAGCAAAGCCACAACACAACACTAAACAATACATTAATTGCGCTAATACGGTGACAAACAGTGTCCACAAACTGTTAGGGCCTACATAAAGCTGTCCCAACAGCAGAGTCCCAACAGCAGTCCCAACATCTTACCACTGCTACACCTGGCTATCAGCGGAGCCTTGTCTGGCAGTTTAACAGTTCATTCAGCCTAATTTACTGCCTTTTAAAAAAACATAGCTGATATGGCTGACATGCTTAAACAAGCGGATAAGAGGCAATCCGTCATTTTGATTGAGACATTAATGAGCGAGCTAGGATGGACATAGTCAATATAACGATATATATAGCACTTTTGAAATGTACAGCAACAGAATTCAGAACATGGGCTGTTTTTACAGTGTTTTCCCTGTACACCAAGTCAGAACTGTAGGATAAATAAAGGGGGCATATAAGCAGACAATGAAAGCTCATACAATATTCGATGATTACATTTCTCTAAAACAGCCTATAGGCTACATGTACACCACCAAGTCAAAACAGCAGGTGAAATTAAGAGGGGTAAATAGACCAAATTATTAGAGTGAGGCATATGGGCTACACATCTTACTACACAACATACGTATTACTTTCTTATCTACAGTATGCATATCTCCCTGGCATATTATATAATTTATGCCGCAGCATACAATACATTTTTGGACTCACTTTGTTGTGCTGTGCTCACTTGATCAGGAAGGTGGCGCGGTGGTCCTTCGTAGGCATTCTCTGGATTTATGGTGCTTTCAAAACAACTGGGAACTCGTCGAATCATGATGACGACATTGATCTTCAGGTCATAGCTCTAGAAAGAGGCCAGATTTACAATTCCGAGTTGAATGACCGTTCAAAACATATTTTCCCAGTCAGAGCTCATTTATTCACAGTTGTCTTCCCAGTTGTCTTGAACTCACTGAAGTCAAGTTTACGCTGTTCCAAGTTAACAGTTGTTTTTCTGCGCGACACAAATCATTATTCATTGACAGCATGGCCAATGTTGAATGTTTATCATTTTAAAATTGGGAGAAAAAATGTTATCCCCGATTTGGGACCACACAGCCACTGTCACTGATTCCTTCTAAACTACTCATTGTTGAATTTGCGATTTCCAACTTGATGTCCAATGGCCGATGAGCACCAATACGTTTTATCTATAATTTCTCTTCGTTATTTTCTTCATATGACAAGGATTAAAAAGGATTTGCCAGTAGATTGTTGACTTGATACATGATGATGACTGTTAGCTAAGATTTTTTAAGTATGTGGTTGCCATGGTCAGTCCAATCAAAGCTACTGTGCATATAACGTTTTTATAGCTAGGCTGAAACACCTGCATTTTGGAGATGCTTTACTCAAGAAAACAAAAAAGAGACCGTGTTTGTATGCAACTTTATTAACTCAATGATATATATTTGCAAACTGATATGTGACACATTAATGCCAAAATAACATCCAAAACAGGCAAGCCCCCCCCAAAAAAGGTAGGAATGATACATTTTCATGAACAGGGTGTTCTCACTACCGGTTAAAAGTTTTAGAACACCTACTCATTCAAGGGTTTTTCTTAATTTTTTACTATTTTCTATATTGTAGAATAATAGTGAAGACATCAAAACTATGAAATAACACATGTGGAATCATGTAGTAACCAAAAAAGTGTTATACAAACCAAAATATATTTTACACTTGAGATTCTTCAAAGTAGCCACCCTTTGCCTTGATGGAAGCTTTGCACACTCTTGGCATTCTCTCAACCAGCTTCACCTGGAATGCTTTTCCAACAGTGTTGAAGGATTTCTCACATATGCTGTGCACTTGTTGGCTGCTTTTCCTTTACTCTGTGGTCCAACTCATCCCAAATCATCTCAATTGATGGTAAGTCCTTGCATCCATAGCATTGTCTATACATTTGAGAGTGCTTACATTTCTCCAGCCAGATCCCTCAGCTTTTTATCAAAACAGAGGTGGGGTGACTCTTTGTAGTTGTTTGAACAGCTATGCAATATTGGCAATTTTTCTGTGTTGTCCTTTGAGAGATATGTTGGGAGTTTGACAGACAGACAGTAGAATTTTGCAGTGTGGACCATTGTGGAGAAAACAGGATTGCATAAGCCTTAAGAAAATGTGAATCTGTTTACAAATGAATGGCTTATATACATTTATCCAGCTGCTTCAAACAGTGTAGTAATTATAACAATCAATTAGGATCTTGAACGAAAACATGTGCTTATCATCCTTTGTGTCTGTGTGTGTGTCAGAAAAAAAGCCTTGATTTGTGGTAAACACGTGCCACCTAGTGGGGGGAGATGGAAATTAGTCTTATGATTGTGACCAATGCTAATACAATACATTAGAGAGAAAAATTAAACCCAGCTTGCCTGTTCTGGCTCAGGCTGTGCCCCAACCCTGACAGGATCTTTCTTATCACAAGAGCCCTTCTATATTGACAATCCACATTCTACAGTTGTGGCCAAAAGTTTTGAGAATTACACAAATATTAATATTCACAAAGTTTGCTGCCTCAGTGTCTTCAGATATTTTTGTCAGATGTTACTATGGAATACTCAAGTATAATTACAAGCATTTCATACGTGTCAAAGGCTTTTATTGACAATTACATAAAGTTGATGCAAAGAGTCAATATTTGCAGTGTTGACCCTTCTTTTTCAAGACCTCTGCAATTCGCCCTGGCATGCTGTCAATTAACTTCTGGGCCACATCCTGACTGATGGCAGCCCATTCTTGCATAATCAATGCTGGGGGTTTGTCCAAATTTGTGGCTTTTTGTTTGTCCACCCGCCTCTTGAGGATTGATCACAAGTTCTCAATGGAATTAAGGTCTGGGGAGTTTCCTGGCCATGGACCCAAAATATCAATGTTTTGTTCCCCGAGCCACTTACTCACTTAGTCACTTTTGCCTTTTGGCCAGGTGCTCCATCATGCTGGAAAAGGCAATGTTCATCACCAAACTGTTACTGGATGGTTGGGAGAAGTTGCTATCGGAGGATGTGTTGGTACCATTCTTTATTCATGGCTGTGTTCTTAGGCAAAATTGTGAGTGAGCCCACTCCCTTGGCTGAGAAGCAACCCCACACATGAATGGTCTCAGGATGCTTTACTGTTGGCATGACACAGGACTGATGGTAGCGCTCACCTTGTCTTCTCCGGACAAGCTTTTTTTCCGGATGCCCCAAACAATCGGAAAGGGGATTCATCAGTGAAAATGACCTTAACCCAGTCCTCAGCAGTCCAATCCCTGTACCTTTTGCTGAATATCAGTCTGTCCCTGATGTTTTACCTGGAGAGAAGTGGCTTCTTTGCTGCCCTTCTTGACACCAGGCCATCCTCCAAAAGTCTTTGCCTCACTGTGCGTGCAAATGCACTCACACCTGCCTGCTGCCATTCCTGAGCAAGCTCTGTACTGGTGGTGCCCCGATCCCGCAGCTGAATCAACTTTAGGAGACGGTCCTGGCGCTTGCTGGACTTTCTTGGGCGCCCTGAAGCCTTCTTCACAACAATTGAACCACTCTCCTTGAAGTTCTTGATGATCCGATAAATGGTTGATTTATGTGCAATCTTACTGGCAGCAATATCCTTGCCTGTGAAGCCTTTTTTGTGCAAAGCAATGATGACGGCACGTGTTTCCTTGCAGGTAACCATGGTTGACAGAGGACGAACAATGATTCCAAGCACCACCCTCCTTTTGAAGCTTCCAGTCTGTTATTCAAACTCAATCAGCATGACAGAGTGATTTCCAGCCGTGTCCTCGTCAACACTCACACCTGTGTTAACGAGAGAATCACTGACATGATGTCAGCTGGTCCTTTTGTGGCAGGGCTGAAATGCAGTGGAAATGTTTTTGGGGGATTCAGTTAATTTGCATGGCAAAGAGGGACTTTGGAATTAATTGCAATTCATCTGATCAATCTTCATAACATTCTGGATTATATGCAAATTGCCATCATACAAACTGAGGCAGCAGACTTTGTGAAAATTAATATTCGTGTCATTCTCAAATATTTTGGCCACGACTGTACATACCTACATGTACGTGAGGATAATGCTTTGAGTAAGGTCCAAATGGGGAAGTGAACTCGACTTTGAAAGCAAACACTGTTATTGCCACACTTTCACTACACTTACTAGTGATGCACAGGTCAGCTGTAAAAGCTAATAACCCACCCCAAACCGCCAGACTGTATGTGATATCTGAGACCTGCACCTGACCCTAACCCGCAAATAGGGCTATAGAAAATGCTGTACATGCCAGAAAGATTTCTTGACAGGAGGTGCGGGATAAAAAAAATTGATAGGCCAATGTTTCTGCTTATAATTTACAACATTTCTTAGTCAACTTGTCTATAATTACTGTAGATACATGCAGCTTCCCTTCTGTTATTAGGCTACTTGTTGCCTTAGAAGAATGCTTGGTAAAGTTCATTGGTAAAGTTCTCCTGCAGCAAAGACGTTTAAGGACCGGGAAGAAAATGCAATAACTTAAACATTTTCCGTGCACAATTTCCGAATGAGTTTGACCGATTTTTAAGGGAACTAAAAGCTGTGAAAATGACCAAATATGTTTCTTATATAATTTCAGTTTGGCTTGGATGCATATTTTATCAGCTTTTATGATGCCGATAAAGATAGCACCTTTACAGATGGTCCCTAACCACGCATTCATTCTCTCAAGATGCTGAAGTAAATTAATCAATTATGTTCCCTAGTAAAAATGTACATTTGGTGTAGGCCTATAATTTTACTGCAAGAAGTGCTTAATTCTACAAGAGTTAATATTATATTAGGCTATGTAAGAGATTATAGAACCACAGTCAGTGTCCAGTTTTCAGTTAGGCTACTATTCCATTTAACTTATCTGAACAGTAGCCTACAGTTCCCTTGACGCAACATATTTGAAGTCCCTGTCTTGTGACTGTCTAATTTGTGTAGCACTACACAATCATCACACAACATATTTCCCAAACATTAGGCTACTGTTCTGGCCCTTCCTTCTCTTAATTTTCAACTCTCCTGTCACGTCCTTTCCTGCTCTTCCCCTCCGGCGTACAACGTCGCTGGAGTACTAACCACCGATCCTGGGATTCATCATTACGCACACCTGGCACTCATCATTACGCGCACCTGTGAATCATTATGATACACATCTGGACTCCATTACCTTCATAAAATCCTCCCCTTTATATGTCACTCTCCCAGGTTCACTCCCCAGGTGGTATTGTTCTTGTGTATCGGCATTCTCCCTTATGTTAGCGTTGTGTTCTTGGTTTTGTTTTATTAAAATGTTTCACCTGCATCTGCTTCCGACACTTGCCCCATCATTAAATCTCCATTTAGCAGTTTTTCTCTTATTGAATTGATCTCCGACTTTGTCCTTTTTGCCTGAGTGGATGATGTTAACTCTTTCTGCCCAAGATTCCAAAAGCTTTTCATAATTGGCTTGTATTTGGCGCTCGTTCAGCTAGGCCCTAAAGCTTAAACGTGAATTGATTCTCAATTGCAATGCGGTTCTAGAAACATAAAGCACTTTTCACAAATGCAAAATACACACTTACTGTATACCAGTGGCGGTCAGTGCCGTTTAAGATGAGGGAGGATCATTTTTGTTTTTATGAGCATGGCCTTATTTCTATTACAGCATATTTTGATGAGTCATTCATATTCCATTCACTCAGCTCAATGTAACATCGATAGGTTAAGGCCACTACATGATACTAAAATGTTCCCTCTACCCATCATGTGGTTGCTACAACCTAAACTATGAAAGGTTTACAACAGAATTTTGAGTACTCAAGGTGACAGTGACACATTCAATACAGTCTTTCCTGCATCTAGCTGATCTAGGGAGTAATTTGTTCAAAAATGTTCTTTCTGAGTCAACTACTTACCACAGTTTATGCACTGCAGTGCTAGCTAGCTGTAGCTTATGCTTTCAGTATTAGATTCATTCTCTGATATTCTGATTGGGTGGACAACATGTCAGTTCATGCTGCAAAAGCTCTGATAGGCTGGAGGACGTCCTCGGGAAGTCATTACTGTGTAAGTCTATGGAAGGGGGTGAGAACCATAAGCCTCCTAGATTTTGTATTGAAGTCAATGTACGCAGAGGAGGACTGAAGCTAGCTGTCCTCCGGCTACACCATGGTGCTAACCTACGGAGTTGGCGCCACTTATTTTTATGAAATTCACTGAGGAGGATGGTCCTCCCCTTCTTCCTCTGAGGAGCCTCCACTACTGTGCACTGTTTTAACCGTGCAGCCGACAGTTGCAGCCGACAGTATTTGTCAGTGACAACACATTTCTGGTGGCCTTCTTCTGTTCCACACATGCTAGATAGCTAATAGCACAGGTGGTCCCTCTGTCTTTTGTCTGCCTTCCGTAAACACGCACTGTAACATGGAGATAGAGCCATGTGGGAACACTAACCCTAGCTCTATTTATAAAGGTGTGTATCAATTGAATGTTTTTTGAGTATTCTCGCTGATTTGAAAGATAAGCTCCTTATGCTTCCTAAACCGTAGTGCAAGCAATGCGTGTTCATGTTCAGACCGAGCGTCGGGCCTCTTAACAAAACTCCCCTATACAGAAGATGCCTTCGTCCATTGACTCTTACATGTAATCTAATGGAATTGAGAGTCATGATCAAGGACTAGGCTATTGTCTGTTCATAGCATGTTAGTCAAGGGACACAGGGTCATTTTATAACTCATAGATGCTATTGTTATTTTATTTATTTAACCTTTATTTAACTAGGCAAGCCAGTTAAGAACAAATTCTTATTTACAATGACGGCCTACCAAAAGGCAGAAGGCCTCCAGCGTGGACAGGGGCTAGGATTAAAAATAAAAATACTTCAACTATTTGCACGTTGGTACAACACTGTACATAGCCAATAATATAACATTTGAAAAGTCTATATTATTTAAAAACGTTTGCGGGTGTAGTGATTACTGTTAATTTATGATTGCTTGTTTCAGTTTTGTTTATTGGGTGGGGGAAGGGAGGGGGGGTGCAGGGATCAGGCTGAGGAAGGAGGCTATAATAAACCCACAGGCTTAGACATCTGAGATCTACTCTGGCTCATCCCTCCCTCTCTCAGTCTCTCCCCTCCCCTCACCACAAAATACCCCAAAGCAAAATAGAAAATAAACTACAAAATACTGGTGCCAAACATTTTTTTTAAGTAACATTTGCAAGTCCAGGCTGTATCACATCCGGCCATGATTGGGAGTCCTGTAGGGCAGCGCATAATTAGCCCAGCGTCGCCCGGGTTACGGGAGAGTTTGGCCGGTGTAGGCTGTCATTGTAAATAAGAATTTGTTCTTAACTGACTTGCCTAGTTAAATAAAGGTTAAATAAATAAATAGATAAATCTCTAAATAGATGTCTCTTTATCTCTCTTTCTCTCTCTCTCGCTCTCTCTCTCTCTCTCTCTCTCTCTCTGTCTCTCTCTCCCTCTCTCTCTCCCTCTCTCTCTCAATTCAATTAAATTCAAAGGGCTTTATTGGCCTTAGAAACGTAAGTTGACATTGCCAAAGCAAGTGAAATAGATAAACAGAAGTGAAATAAACAATCAAAAATGAACAGTAAATATTACACTCGGAAAGGTTTCAAAGGAATACAGACATTTCAAATGTCATATTATGGCTATGTACAGTGTTATAACAATGTGCAAATAGTTAAAGTACAAAAGGGAAAGTAAATAAACATAAATATGGGTAATATTTACAGTGGTGTTTGTTCTTCACTGGTTGCCATTTTCTTGTGGCAACCTATCACAAATCTTGCTGCTGTGATGGCACACTGTGGTATTTCACCCAATACAGAGAGATTATCAAAATTGGATTTGCTTTCAAATTCTTTGTTAGTCTGTGTAATCTGAGGGAAATGTGTCTCTAATATGGTCATACATTTGGCAGGGTATGAAGTGCAGCTCAGTTTCCACCAAATTTTTTGTCAGTGTGCACATAGCCTGTCTTCTCTTAAGAGCTAGGTCTGAATACGGTGGCCTCTCTCAATAGCAAGCCTATGCTCACTGAGTCTGTACATAGTCAAAGCTTTCCTTAATTTGGGGTAAGTCACAGTGGTCAGGTATTCTGTCACGGTGGTCAGGTATTCTGCCACAGTGGTCAGGTATTCTGCCACAGTGGTCAGGTATTCTGTCACAGTGGTAAGGTATTCTGCCACAGTGGTCAGGTATTCTGCCACTATGTACTCTCTGTTTAGGGCGAAATAGCATTACAGCTTGCTCAGTTTTTTGGTAAATTCTTTCCAATGTGTCAAGTAATTATCTTTTTGTTTTCTCATGATTTGGTTGGGTCTAATTGTGTTGCTGTCCTGGGGCTCAGTAGGGTCTGTTTGTGTTTGTGAACAGAGCCCCAGGACCAGCTTGCTTACAAGACTCTTCTCTAGGTTAATCTCTCTGTAGATGATGGCTTTGTTATGGAAAGGTTTGGGAATCGCTTCCTTTTAGGTGGTTGTAGAATTTAACAGCTCTTTTCTGGATTTTGATAATTAGCCGGTATCGGCCTAATTCTGCATGCATTATTGGATGTTTTACGTTGTACACTGAGGATATTTTGCAGAATTCTACATGCGGAGTCCGATTTGGTGTTTGTCCCATTTTGTGAATTCTTGGTTGGTGAGCGGACCCCAGACCTCACAACCATAAAGGGCAATGGGTTCTTTAACTGATTTAAGTATTTTATGTTCCTTTTGATGGCATAGAAGGACCTTCTTGCCTTGTATCTCAGGTCTTTCACATCTTTGTTGAAGTTACCTGTGGCGCTGATGTGTAGGCCGAGGTAGGTGTAGTTTTCTGTGCTCTAGGGCAATGGTGTGTAAATTGAATTTGTATTTGTGGTCCTGTCAACTGGACCTTTTTTGGAACACCATTATTTGTGTCTTACTGAGATTTACTGTCAGGGCCAAGGTCTGACAGAATCTGTACAGAAGATCTAGGTGCTGCTGTAGGCCCTCCTTGATTGGGGACAGAAACACCAGATCATCAGCAAACAGTAGACATTTGACTTCAGAATCTAGTAGGGTGAGGCCATGTGCTGCAGACTGTTCTAGTGCCCTAGCCAATTTGTTGATATATATGTTAAAGAGGGTGGGGCTCAAGCTGCATCCCTGTCTCACCCCCCGGCCCTGTATAAAGGAATGTGTGTTTTTTGCCAATTTTAACTGCACACTTGTTGTTTGTGTACATGTATTTTATAATGTCGTATGTTTTTCCCCCAACACTGCTTTCCATCAATTTGTATAGCATACCCTCATGCCAAATTGAGTCAAAAGCTTTTTTTAAATCAACAAAGCATGAGAATACTTTGCCTTTGCTTTGGTTTGTTTGTTTGTCAATTAGGGTGTGCAGGGTGAAATGTGGTCTGTCGTACGATAATTTGGTAAAGAGCCAATTTGACACTTGCTCAGTACATTTTCTTAATTCTTAATTCCATTCTTGTACTTTTAGATTTGTGTGTATTGTTGTGAATTGTTAGATATTACTGCACTGGAACACAACCATTTCGCTACACCCGCAATAACACCTGTTAAATACGTGTATGCGACCAATAAAATGTAATTTGATTGTGATTTGATTTAAATGATCATGTGTATGCTTTTGCTGTTTGTTCTTTGTTATAGAGCCGAAAAGATTGGAGAAGTGGTTTATCCATACATCTCCGTTTTGGATAGATACAGTAACTCTTCGTGTTGTTGTTTGTTTAGTGTGTTCCAATTTTCCCAGAAGTGGTTAGATTCTATGGATTCTTCAATTACATTGAGTTGGTGTCTGATGTGCTGTTCCTTCTTTTTCCATATTGCATTTCTGTATTGTTTTAGTGATTCACCACAGTGAAGGCGTAGGCTCAGGTTTTCTGAGTCTTTTGGTTGAATAGGTCCCTCAATTTCTTTCTTAGGTTTTTGCATTCTTTATCAAACCATTTGTCATTGTTTTTTATTTTCTTAGGGTTGTCTGCTTGAAATCTTTAGATTTGATAGAGAAGCTGAAAGGTCAAATATACTGTTTAGGCTTTCTACTGCCAAGTTTACACCTTTACTATTACAGTGAAATGTTTAGTCCAGGAAGTTGTCTATAAGGGATTGGATTTGTTGTTGCCTGATTGGAAATCTAGCAAAAAACACTCTACTTTCCTTCCATCTATAGCATTTCTTAATATTATGCACCTCCTTCAGCTTTGATGCCTCATGATTGAGTATTGCTCTGTTCAAGTAGATTGTGATTTTGCTGGGATCTGATAAGGGTGTCAGGGGATGATCTGTAGGTGTACCTACCAGTCTCCTTAAAGCCTACCATTGACTATGTACAGACCCAGCATGCAACAGAGCTGCAGGAGTTGTGACCTGTTTTTGTTGGTTGTTTTGTCATAGTTGTGTGTCTCTCACACTCTCTCTCTCTCTCTCTCTCTCTCTCTCTCTCTCTCTCTCTCTACGACTTTGTAAAGGCCCTGGGCCTCAGCTGCTGAGTGGTTGTGACAAAAAATTATACACACTTCCCCATACAGAAAAGGAATTACAATGGGACTGCGAAGAAATCTGGGATTATCTAATTCAATGGCAATGACAACAAAGATTGACAGCTGTTGGAAATAGCTGCAATTATGAAAAATAAATCAATTAGATTTGTCACCATTTGCAGTTAACAGGTAGCCAAAGGCTGCATTGGATGGGAAGATTGGCTCTTTTGTCACGACTTCTATCGAAGTCGGTCCCTCTCCTTGTTCGGGCGGCATTCGGCGGTCGACGTCACCGGCCTTCTAGCCATCGCCGATCCACTTTTCATTTTCCATTTGTTTTGTCTTTGTCTTACACACCTGGTGTCAATTCCCCAATTACTTGTTCATTATTTAACCCTCTGTTCCCCCATGTTTGTTTGTGAATGATTGTTTGTTTTGTAATACGGTCCGTTATTGTGGGCTCGAATATTTTGTGTTGTATTTGTGGAATCTTGAGTAAATACGATTTTTACTCATATCTGCTGTCCTGCGCCTGACTCCTCTACACCAGCTACACACAGGCATTATTACATCTTTTCACTGACTCTGATCTTTTCAGCTCGTTCAGTAAAAATAATGAATATTTCGACTCATTTCGTTAATTTGATTCAGTAATGCCCAGAGAATGCAGGACCGCCTACCAGCAAACAATGAATTGAAAACTCAAAAGAGTTATGATTCTCGTTCACCATAGGGGACTTATTGAAGCTGTCATTTGTGACTGAGACTTCTCGAGTTTTGAGTGTTGAGCAGAGGCAGCCTGTGTAGCCTATGTTTTGATTCTACAAAATTGTGTCCATCGATAACATTCAATAATCAATTAATTGCATTCATTCTTACACCAGGCGATCAATTATCAGTTCTAAAAATGTATTTTCCTTCTATATGCTGCCTGCAGCATGATCAAATCAAAACAAAATTGCATGCACGTGATAGACAGTTTGTGGTCGAAGCACGTCTATGGAGCAAAATAGCTGCCAAAAGGTTGAACATACCTATCATTAGGTTCATAAAATCCATACGTAAATTGTTAGGATTGTAAGAAAAGACATGCGTAAAACGTAAATGTAAAATGTCATCTGTGAACATACAAACACCATGTCACGATTACAGACTAACATTTTAGGCTTGAACAAATCTTGTGTTGCAATTCTGATTTTCAGAGTTTTGGCAATTTCATCTCACCAACAAAAAAAACGTACACCAAACGGCCTGTGAGGAGTGCTATGCAAACAAGCATAACAAACCGGAAAGAGGTATCCTGCACGTTTTCAAATTAAAAGTCTCCATTCTCTATTCGTAGTGCAAACTGAGTCCACATGCTCCCGACGGCGTAGCCGTTAGTCTTTGTGAGAAGAGCGACATGGCAGAGGAACATGGTGGCCCGCCTAATTCTCATGTAAGGATTGTGTTGTCAATTATTACTCTTTAGTTGAGTTTACTTCACATTTAGGTAGCTAATGTAATGGATTTGTTTGCCAGCGCAAGTCTAGATAGCACTAGCTAGCTAATGACATGTAGCTAGCTAACTTAGCTTACAGTCGATCTCGGCTTATGGAATATGATATGGCCTAGCTAGCTAGCTAGTGTTAGCTAGTTAGTTAGCTCATGGGTAAGAGTAAGCCTCAGTGTCTAGCTAGCCACTGTTGAACTACCAATTACTGTTATGGCAATGGCTAGCTAGCAAGGAGGATGAGAAGATCTATCAAGGGAGGAGAAGGTTTCCTGTGCACAAGGTCGCCCTAGTAAAGTACTTACATCCAGTACCTAGGTATAGTAATAAGTTACTGATTGGCGTTATTCATTTTTCTAATGAGTTATCAAAGAGTAAGTAAGTTAGCTAGCTAAGTAGCCTAACGCAAGTTTAGCTGACATCAATAATAACCTTGTGTCATTCTGTGTCTTCAGGTTCTACTAAGAAATTACATATTGGAGAGGCTTCAGACCAGGCTCTTGCGGGTGGTCAATTACCATCCGATCGATTTTGACTTTTTAGAATTCACCTGCAATCAAGAGCTCACTTTCATCAGTGTTGTGTCTAACGTCATTCAGATCCCTGAAGAAGTGTTATGAGCTTTGACAAAACTGCTGAACCGTGTCAGAGGTCGAGAAGTTGATTTGCCTCAAGATGATCCACTAGACCTAGAGCAAGGACCAACAGGTCAGCCCAGATACACTGTATCTGCTCAAACATGGGGGAATCAGCTCCAGGAACTGCTTGCCCTGTTGTTGCCAGTAGAAAGCATTGCACAAGTCCTTGGTGTGTCAGAACACACTGTTGCCAGATGTATGAGAGAGAACAATCTACAGTTGAAGTCGGAAGTTTACATACACTTAGATTGGAGTATTTAAAACTCGTTTTTCAACCACTCCACAAATTTCTTGCTAACAAACTATAGTTTTGGCAAGTCGGTTAGGACATCTACTTTGTGCATGACACAAGTAATTTTTCAAAAAATAGTTTACAGACAGATTATTTAGATTATAATTCACTGTTTCACAATTCCAGTTGGTCAGAAGTTTACATACACAAAGTTGACTGTGCCTTTAAACAGCTTGGAAAATTCCCGAAAATTATGTCATGGCTTTAGAAGCTTCTGATAGGCTAATTGACATCATTTGAGTCAATTTGAGGTGTACCTGTGGATGTATTTCAAGGCCAAACTTCAAATTCAGTGCCTCTTTGCTTGACATCATGGGAAAATCAAAAGAAATCAGCCAAGACCTCAGAAAAAAACATTGTAGACCTCCACAAGTCTGGTTCATCCCTGGGAG
This sequence comes from Salvelinus namaycush, assembly GCF_016432855.1. Taxonomy (NCBI): domain Eukaryota; kingdom Metazoa; phylum Chordata; class Actinopteri; order Salmoniformes; family Salmonidae; genus Salvelinus; species Salvelinus namaycush. The sequence goes on from NC_052337.1 coordinate 47,307,884, forward strand.
CAATTTCCAAACGCCTGAAGGTACCACGTTCTTCTGTACAAATAATGGTACGCAAGTATAAACACCATGGGACCACACAGCCATCATACCGCTCAGGAAGGAGACGCGTTCTGTCTCCTAGAGATGAATGTACTTTGGTGCGAAAAGTGCAAATCAATCCCAGAACAACAGTAAAGGACCTTGTGAAGATGCTAGAGGAAACAGGTACAAAAGTATCTATATCCACAGTAAAACGAGTCCTATATTGACATAACCTGAAAGGTCGCTCAGCAAGGAAGAAGCCACTGCTTCAAAACCACCATTAAAAAGCCAGACTACGGTTTGCAACTACACATGGGGACAAAGATCCTACTTTTTGGAGAATGTCCTCTGTTCTGATGAAACAAAAATAGAACTGTTTGGCCATAATGACCAACGTTATGTTTGGAGGAAAAAGGGGGATGCTTGCAAGCTGAAGAACACCATCCCAACTGTGAAGCACGGGGGTGGCAGCATCATGTTATGGGGGTGCTTTGCTGCAGGAGGGACTGGTGCACTTCACAAAATAGATGGCATCATGAGGGAGGAAAATTTTGTGGATATATTGAAGCAACATCTCAAGACATCAGTCAGGAAGTTTAAGCTTGGTCGCAAATGGGTCTTCCAAATGGACAATGACCCCAAGCATACTTCCAAATTGTGGCAAAATGTCTTTAGGACAACAAAGTCAAGGTATTGGAGTGGCCATCACAAAGCCCTGAGCTCAATCCTATAGAAAATGTGTGGGCAGAACTGAAAAAGTGTGTGCGAGCAAGGAGGCCTACAAACCGGACTCAGTTACATCAGCTCTGTCAGGACTTACTTATTGTGGGAATCTTGTGGAATGCTTCCCAAAACGTTTGACCCAAGTTAAACAATTTAAAGGCAATGCTACCAAATACTATTTGAGTGTATGTAAACTTCTGACCCACTGGGAATGTGATGAAAGAAATAAAAGCTGAAATAAATCATTCTCTCCACTATTATTCACATTCTTAAAATAAAGTGGTGATCCTAACTGACCTAAGACAGGGAATTTTTACTAGGATTAAATGTCAGGAATTGTGAAAAACTGAGTTCAAATGTATTTTGCTAAGGTGTATGTAAACTTCCGACTTCAACTGTATCACTCTGTGGATCATACTCAATGTCCGATGAGGAGCTAGACAATGTAGTGTCGGCTATCAATCTAACATGCCCCATGCAAGCTACAGAGTTGTGAAGGGAGCCTTGCTTACCCAGGGTCACTGTGTACAGTGGGCAAGGGCAAGGGCAAGGGCAAAGGCATCAATGCATCGGATTGTGTTGTCCGACCCAGGCAGTTATGCATATAGACACCAACCACAAACTGATTAGGCAAGTTTTAAAAACAAATCTAACATATTAATGTGTATCTTTGTTTAAAGTTAATAGAATTAAGGGATATTGTGCTGGTGCATAAAAGTAAGTCCTTCGTTTAAAGATTCAGACGTTTTATAACGTATAATTTTGAGATCCATTAAAACTCCAAATCCCCATAACAGCATCTACATGGTAAGATTCACAATGTGCAACACTCCTTCTCTAATTTATCTTAATTTAGCTCTAGTCCATATAGGTATGTTTTAAAATCCTTTGTGCTGCAAAAATAATGGCTAGTGATTAGTATTCAACCTATTTTGCTTCTAAACATTTTTTTTTACAATATCGTCATATTTGGAGGCATAGATGGATTTTCAAGGAAAGTATTGGTTTTCTTTATTGATTAATACCGGAATAAAGTTTCATGTTTGGTAAAATTTTTTGCAATGCCTGTCACGGATGAATAGGAGTGGAAGGTAGGAGTCAGGTGCAGAGAGCAGAGGGTTCAAGAAAAATAGGTACTTTTATTCCGGCACAAACGGTCATGCCCAAACACAGGGCGGAAAACACTGACCAACCCAACCACAGGGTTTATCAAACTCCAGGAGGTTTATCACGCAGTCCCCTCGTCGATGGGGTGGTAATTGGGTCGCCTTTATAGCCAAATCGGCATATTCAGAGGGAATGCGCACAGTGGAAACCTGGTCTGGACTCTCCACCGTAGTCGCACCTATGGAAACTCCTATACACCTGCCTGAACACTCCTCTGACCACCCTCGAAGAGCCCCCTGTCTCCATGAAATCACCGGATTGTGATGAGCTAGCCAGGGAATTCCCAGCACCACTGGAAACGCAGATGAATCGATAAGGAAGAGACTAATCCGCTCCTTATGATCCCCCTGCGTTACCATGTCCAGTGGAACCGTGGCCTCCCTGACCAGCCCTGACCCTAATGGCCGGCTATCTAAGGCGTGCACGGGGTAAGGTTGGTCTAACGACACCAGGGGAATCCCTAGCCTTAGCGCGAGCCCACGATCCATAAAGTTCCCAGCTGCGCCTGAATCGACTAGAGCCTTATGCTGTAGAGAGGAAGAAAACCCAGGAAAATAAGTTAGCAAAAACATATGGCCGACAGGAAGCTCTGGGTGAGTCTGGTGCTGACTCACCTGGGGTGAACGAGTAGTGCTCCGCCTGCCTTCCCTACTCCCCGCCGACCACAACTGGTGCAGGAGGAAACTCTCCCTCCGGTCCCCCTCGATGCAGCCCCCCCTAACTCCATGGGGATGGGAGCAGGAGGGCCTGGAAGTGGAATCGACAAGGCCCGTTCTGGACGCCCGCGGGCAGCTAGCAGGTTGTCCAGACGAATGGACATGTCAATCAGTTCATCCAGGGAGATGGTGGTGTCCCGACACGCTAGCTCCCTGCGGAGACAGGAGACGAGGACGCTCACGCTCTCCTCCCCTGAGGGAGTCGGACGAACGGTAGCTAGGTACAACTCCAGTTGTAGGAGAAATCCCTGACACCAAGCCGCCGTCCCATCGTACTCCCTGGGGAGTGCCAGACGCAGGGCACCGGAGACGTACGCCGAAGCAGGGGTAGTTGGTGCTGGTGGAGGGGGCGCTGGAGGAGAGGTGGGAAGGCCACTCCTCTCTCATCGGTCCATCCTCTCCATCATCTGATCCATAGCCGACCCAATCCGGTGAAAAATGGTGGTGTGATGGAGGACCCTCTCCTCCATCGATGGGAGAGGAGGTGCGGCTGCTCCTGCTGACTCCATAGTATACAGGTGCGGGATTCTGTCACGGATGAATAGGAGTGGAAGGTAGGAGTCAGGTGCAGAGAGCAGAGGGTTCAAGAAAAATAGGTACTTTTATTCCGGCACAAACGGTCATGCCCAAAACACAGGGTAAAAACAGTCCGGAGCACAAAACCACCGCCAACACTAAACGTGAACACAAAATAATCCCGCACAAACTAGAGCGGGCCTAACAAGCTTAAATAGGCTAGAAAATCAAGAAAACACAAATAGGAACAGGTGCAACTAATAAGACAAAACTAACAGAAAAGGAAAAAGGGATCGGTGGCGGCTAGTAGGCCGGTGACGACGACCGCCGAGCACCGCCCGAACAGGCAGGGGAGCCAACATCGGCGGGAGTCGTGACAATGCCTGGCAGATGAGGTGATATTATAGTCCCACCGGACTTGGCCAGGGACTGGTCTGAGACACTTAACTGATTGACGGTATTTATAGAGATTGTTTGCATGCCTATATCAGTATTTAGGCTTTGCACTCCAAAAACACTCTCATATTAAAATCATAATATTTAATGTTTGCAAAGTAATGTACGTTGGGACTGCCAACAACAACAGAGTAAGGACAATTCGCCTTCTTTCTCCATTCTGTGGAGAAATTTGGATTCCCATATAGGTAGGTTCTTACATTTTTTTTATTTAAATGTTTTTGCTTATCAATGTCGTCAGATTTGAAACTCACACTACATGTTACTTAAAGATGATAATTAAATAAGATGTTAATTAAATTCTTATTTCAAATTGTCAGGTTCAGAGGCGACCATGGCGTTGAAAATGTGGATGTAGCCAGGTTGATGTTCATCGTGCGTGGGAATGACAGGGGGAGTTTCATAGGAAAAGCATCCACAATCAATGACATGTCACAAGTGTTTGTACTAATAAATGTGTCAAAGAGGGGCTAGGTTTTATTAAATCTGAAATACATTCAGGCATATGATAAAGTAGAAAAATCTGTCTTCGATCTAATGCAAATCGTCTTTTGAAATTAGTTTTGCCTTCGGTTTTCTTCGGTTTTCAGTTCCAAAAGTACAGTGATAGCTTGGGAGAAGAAAGGGAGGGGGAAGACCAAATAATCCTTACCTTGACAGTGTGGAGTGCCTGTGGTGTGGCGTTTGGTCATCTGTGTCCTGCACCTTCTATGATGTCCTGCACACAATTGAGGAAGATGGCCTTCTTCGCATCTCCAGCCATGTACACCTCTTCTGTGCATGCAGGGTGTTTCTTCCAAGACTGAAACAGGCCCTGACGGCTTTCTCTGATGCATGGGACAATAACCCTCTACATACTGATGGCAACCTCACTCCCAACCAGATGTGACTCTTGGGACAAAGACAACATCCCATTCCTGAACCCAATGTAAGATTGAAATCCATCCATGCCAACCTTGCTTGATGCAAATATATTAAAGATATCTTACTTAGTTAACATGTATTATGAGATCCTTTAAAATGTAATTCCTTCATACAGCAGCTGGATGTCCCCTACATTGATTGGGAGAATGCAGGAATGTCTATTGAGCCCAATGCCGATGTTGAAGTTCCAGAACTGGAGTCACGTTGGATGAAGATGAAATGGCAATGTTGAGAGACTCTTTCAACCCCAATAACCCTTTGGCATCATTCAGGAGAAACATTCACATTGCTGTTTTCCAGTTTGTTGAAAGCATTTTTGCATAAAGGTAGTGGCCCTTCAGTATGGACTTTGTCCTTACTATTGGATATTTTTTTGGCAAGAAAAGGTCAGCTGAGATTTACACAACGTGTCTAGTATGTTGTACCTCTCCCTCAACGTGAGCAAGACAAAGGAGCTGATCGTGGACTACAGGAAAAGTCGGGCCGAACTGGCACCCATTAACATCCGCGGGCTTTAGTGGAGCGGATCGAGAGTTTCAAGTTCCTTGGTGTCCACATCATCAACGAACTGTCATGGTCCAAAGAGGGCAAGACAAAACCTTTTCCCCCTCAGGAGACTGAAAAGATTTGGCATGGGTCCCCAGATCCTCAAAAGGTTCTACAGCTGCACAATCGAGAGCATTCTGACCGGTTGCATCACTGCCTGGTATGGCAACTGCTCGGCATCTGACCGTAAGGCGCTACAGAGGGTAATGCGAATGGCCCAGTATATCCCTGGGCCCAAGCTTCCTGCCATCCAGGACCTACATAATAGGCGGTGTCCAGAAACTTGTCAGAGACTCCTGTCACGCAAGTTATAGACTTTTTTCTCTGCTACTGCACGGCAAGCGGTACCGGGGCGCCAAGTATAGGACCAAAAGGCTCCTCAACAGCTTCTACCCCCAAGCCATTAGAGTGCTGAACAATTCATAAAAATCGCCACTGGACAATTTACATTACCCTGCTGCTACTCGATGTTTGTTTGTTACCTATGCATAGTCACTTCGCCCCCACCTACATGTACAGATTACCTGAACTAGCCTGTACCCCTGCACACTGACTCGGTACCAGTGCCCCCTGTATATAGCCTCATTATTGTTATTCTTATTGTGTTACTTTTTATTATTACTTTTTATTTTAGCCTACTTGGTAAATATTTTCTTCTTCTTGAACTGCACTGTTGGTTAAGGGCTTGAAAGTAAGCATTTCACGGTAAAGTCTACACTTGTTGTATTCGGCGCATGTGGCAAATAAAGTTTGATTTGATTTGAAAGCAATATTGTATCAAGGTACTTGCCTTTTTCTTTAGTGTGGACCCGATCCATTGTAGACTTAAAGGATTGTCATTGCTATTGGAGATTCATTTGGCAAGAAAGACATATCATCAGTAGACAAAATCTTCAGGATATCTTGTATTTAACATTCAAACTTCTGAGGCTTAATATGCGGTGCACTGAATTATAGCATGTTTAGTTGTGTAGCATTTTTAATGAGTCAACAGTCAATTTACTAATACATAGCAGTCGAGACGTGCATAACTTGTCCAGTTTGAAAATATGATTTCATCAAGATAATGGGTTTTTTCATTAGTGTACACTACCGTTCCAAAGTTTGGAAATGTCCTTGTTTTCCATGAAAACATACATAAAATGAGTTGCAAAATGGGATGAGTAGGAAATATAGTCAAGACGTTGACAAGGTTATAAATAATGATTTTTAATTGAAATAATAATTGTCCTTCAAACATTGCTTTCGTCAAAGAATCCTCCATTTGCAGCAATTACAGCCTCGCAGACCTTTGGCATTCTAGTTGTCAATTTGTTGAGGTAATCTGAAGAGATTTCACCCCATGCTTCCTGAAGCACATCCCACAAGCTGGATTGGCTTGATGGGCACTTCTTAGGTATCATACGGTCAAGCTGCTCTCACAACAGCTCACTAGGGTTGAGATCTGGTGACTGTGCTGGCCACTCCATTATAGACAGAATACCAGCTGACTGCTTCTTCCCTAAATAGTTATTGCATAGTTTGGAGCTGTGCTTTGGGTCATTGTCCTGTTGTAGGAGGAAAAGGGCTCCAATTAAGCGCTGTTGCAAACTGGAGTGATAGCCTTCCTTCAAGATCCCTTTTGCCCTGTTCAAATCTCCCACTTTACCACCACCAAAGCACCCCCAGACTATCACATTGCCTCCACCATGCTTGACAGATGGCATCAAGCACTCCTCCAGCATCTTCATTTTTTCTGCGTCTCACGAATGTTCTTCTTTGTGATCAGAAGACCTCAAACTTAGATTTGTCTGTCCATAACACTTTTTTCCAATCTTTCTCTGTCCAGTGTCTGTGTGCCCATCTTAATCTTTTCTTTTTATTGGCCAGTCTGAGATATGGCTGTTTCTTTGCAACTCTGCCTCGAAGGCCAGCATCCTGGAGTCGCCAGTTGAGGACTTGTGATGCGTCTGTTTCTCAAACGAGACGTTCTAATGTACTTGTCCTCTTGCTCAGCGTTGCACCGGGGCCTCCCACTCCTTTTTCTATTCTGGTTAGAGCCATTTTGCACTGTTCTGTGAAGGGAGTAGTACAGTTTCTTGGCAATTTCTCGCATGGAATAGCTTTCATTTCTCAGAACAAGAATAGGCTGACGAGTTTCAGAAGAAAGTACTTTGTTTCTGGCCATTTTGAGCCTGTAATCGAACCCACAAATGCTGATGCTCCAGATACTCAACTAGTGTAAAGAAGGGCAGTTTTATTGCTTCTTTAATCAGGACAACAGTTTTCAGCTGTGCTAACATAATTGCGAAATGGTTTTCTAATGATCAATTAGCCCTTTAAAATGATAAACTTGGATTAGCTAACTGTCACGGCTGTTGAATGAAGTAGACCAAGGTGCAGCGTGGTGAGCGTACATATTACTTTATTATTATGAGGCCGACAAAAACAATAAACAATCCAAAACAAACCGTGAAGCTTAAGGCTAAGTGCCACAAACAAAGTCAACTTCCCACAAAGACAGGTGGGAAAAAGGGCTACCTAAGTATGGTCCTCAATCAGAGACAACGATAGACAGCTGTCCCCGATTGAGAACCCTACCCGGCCAAAACGTAGAAATACAAATAATAGAACATAGAATACCCACCCCAAATCACACCCTGACCAAACCAAATAGAGACATAAAAAGGATCTCTAAGGTCAGGGCGTGACAGTACCCCTCCCCAAAGGTGCGGACTCCAGCCGCAAAACCTGAACCTATAGGGGAGGGTCTGGGTGGGCATCTATCCGCGGTGGCGGCTCAGGTGCGGGACGCAGACCCCGCTCCACCACTGGCTCACCCCACTTTGGTGGCACCTCTGGTGCGGGGACCCTCGTCGCCGACCCCGGACTGGGGACCCTCGTTGCGGGCCCCGGACTGGGCACCCTCGTTGCGGGCCCCGGACTGGGCACTGTTGCTGGAGGCTCCGGACTGGAGAACGTCGCTGGAGGCTCCGGACTGGAGAACGTCGCTGGAGGCTCCGGACAGGGGACCGTCGCTGGAGGCTTCGTGCCATGACTCCTCACTGGAGGCTTCGTGCCATGGATCATCACTGGAGGATTCTTGCCATGGATCATCACTGGAAACTTCTTGCCATGGATCATCACTGGAGGCTTCGTGCCATGGATCACCACTGGAGGCTTCGTGCCATGGATCATCACTGGAGGCTTCGTGCCATGGATCATCACTGGAGGCTTCTTGCCATGGATCATCACTGGAGGCTTCGTGCCATGGATCATCACTGGAGGCTTCTTGCCATGGATCATCACTGGAGGCTTCGTGCCATGGATCATCACTGGAGGCTTCTTGCCATGGATCATCACTGGAGGCTTCGTGCCATGGATCATAACTGGAGGCTTCGTGCCATGGATCATCACTGGAGGCTTCTTGCCATGGATCATCACTGGAGTGAGGAGACGTATGGGTAGTCTGGTAGGTGGAGCTGCCACAGGGCTCACCAGGCTGGGGAGACATACAGGAGGCCCTGTCCTTGGCAGAGGCACCGGATACACTGGTCCGTGGAGGCGCACTGGAGGTCTCGAGCTTGGAGCCTGCACAACCCTTCCTGGCTGGGTGGTTATCTTCACCCAGCAAATGCGGGGCGCTGGCACAGGACGCACTGGGCTGTTCAGACATACCGGAGACACAGTGCGCAGAGCCGGCGCAGGATATACTGGGCCGAGGAGGCGCACTGGAGGTCTGGAGAGCAGTGCTGGCACAACCCCTCCTGGCTGGATGCTGACCCTAGCCCGGCAGATGCGGGGAGCTGGAATGTAGCGCACCAGGCTAAGAACGCGTACTGGAGACACCGTGCGCTCCACCGCATAACACGGTGCCTGACCTGTACAACGCTCGCCACGGTAAGCACGGGGAGTTGGCTCAGGTCTCCAACCTGACTCAGCCAAACTCCCCATGTGCCCCCCAATTTTTTTGGGGGGGGGGGGCTGCCTCTCGGGCTTCCTTGCTAGCCATGTTCCCTCGTAACGCTGCCGCTCTGCTTTCGCTGCCTCTAGTTCCTCCCGTGGACGGCGATACTCCCCAGCCTGCCTCCAGGGTCCCTTACCGTCCAGTATCTCCTCCCATGTTCATTTCTCTAGATAGCGCTGCTCCCCCTTACCACGCTGCTTGGTCCCTTGGTGGTGAGAAGTTCTGTCACGGCTGTTGAATGAAGTAGACCAAGGTGCAGCGTGATGAGCGTACATATTACTTTATTATTATGACGCCGACAAAAACAATAAACAATCCAAAACAAACCGTGAAGCTTATTAAGGCTAAGTGCCACAAACAAAGTCAAATTCCCACAAAGATAGGTGGGAAAAAGGGCTACCTAAGTATGGTTCTCAATCAGAGACAACGATAGACAGCTGTCCCTGATTGAGAACCCTACCCGGCCAAAACATAGAAATACAAATAATAAAAAAAGATCTCTAAGGTAGGGGCGTGACACTAACACAACGTGCCATTAACAATGTCTACACTGTATTTCTGATCCATTTGATGTTATTTTTATGGACAACAAATGTGCTTTTCTTTCAAAAACAAGGGAATTTCAAAGTGACCCCAAACTTTTGAACGGTAGTGTAAGTATTCAGACCCCTTTGCTAATTGAGCTCAGGTGCATCCTGTTTCCATTTATCATCCTTGATCATGCGGACATGATTTGGAAAGGCACACACCTGTCTATATCAGGTCCCACAGTTGACAGTTCATGTCAGAGCAAAAACTAAACCATGGGGTACAAGGAATTGTCCATAGAGCTCAGAGACAGTATTGTGTCCAGGCACAGATCTGGGAAAGGGTACCAAAAAATATCTGCAGCATTGAAGGTTCCCAAAAACACAGTCACCTCCATCATTCTTAAATGGAAGAAGTTTGGAACCACTAAGACTCTCCCTAGAGCTGTCCGCCCAGCCAAACTGAGCAATCAGGGGAGAAGGGCCTTTGTCAGGGAGGTGACCAAGAACCCGATGGTCACTATGACAAAGCTCCAAAGTTCCTCTGTGGAGATGAGAGAACCTTCCAGAAGGACAACCATCTCTGCAGCACCACCAATCAGGCCTTTATGGTAGAGTGGCCAGACGGAAGCCACTACTCAGTAAAAGGCACACAACAGCCTGCTTGGAGTTTGTCAAAAGGCACCTAAAGGACTCGCAGACCATGAGAAATAAGATTCTCTGGTCTGATGAAACCAAGTTTCACGTCTGGCGGAAACCTGACACCATCCCTATGGTGAAGCATTGGAGGCGTGTGGCGAGGTGGACACCGGTGCTCCCGAAGAAGGTTATCCAGACGGATGGCCATCGCGATGAGAGCGTCCAAGGATATGTTGTCATTCCGACATGCCAACTTTGTTTGGACCTCCTTTTGCAGTCCACTGCGGAATAGATTGTGGAGCGCCGGCTCATTCCATCCGCTGGAGGCTGACACAGTCTGGAAGGTGTGGGTGTACGTCGCAGCGGTCTGGTCACCCTGCTAGAGTGGGACAAGTCTCTCACTCTCTGCCCTCTGGAGGATAGTTGAAGACCGCGCCATGAACCTCTCATAGGAACCCAGCTGGGTAGGCCGGGGGACTGGCTCACTGTGACAACCCGTGGTAGGAGGCCCTCCGTCAGAGGTATGGAGAGCCTTGCTGGTGGTGTCGAGGCAGTGGAGAACCCGGAGGACCTCCTTAATTGTCGTACCCAGTAGAGCCAACTGGTCGTGGTGTTGGTGGAGTAGATGACCCTGTTCCTCAACCGTCCGGAAGAGGGTGTTATCTTCTGCTACTTCCCTTTTTTCAAAGGCAGTATTCTGTAACGTATATGCAGGAAGTCAGGAAACAGGTGCAGAAGGTGACCTGAAGACTGAGGCTACTGAGGGCTAAATAAAGGGGAAGTAATCAAGGTAATGTCCAGGTGTGCATAACGATGGAGAGCAGGTGTGCGTATTGATGGCTGCCAGGTGTGCGTAATGTGGGTTGCCAAGACGGCCAACCTCACATATGGGTACCAGCCTCAGTCCAACGGCCAGGTGGAGACAACCAACCAGGAGCTGGGGAGGTTCCTTACGAGTCACTGCCAGGACCAGCAAGGGGGAATGGGCCCAGTTACTTCCCTGTGCAGAGTACGCCCAGAACTCACTCTGCCACTCCTCCACCGGCTGACTCCCTTCCAGTGCATCCTGGGATGTCAGCCAGCCCTGGCCCTGTGGACCTCGAGCCAGACCGAAGCCCCTGCGGTGGACGAGTGGTTCCGTGTCCAGAAGGAGCAGGCGGACCACCACTGCAGTGAGGCTCCCGTATTCCATTCTTGTGATCGCGTCTAGCTCTCCACCAGGAACCTGAGCCCCTGGTTTCTTGGGCCCTTCAAGGTAATCCGGAGTGTCAACGAGGTAACATACCATTTACAACTCCCCACCAACTACCAGATCTCACCATCTTTTCATGTTTCCCTTCTCAGGTCGGTGGTTCCTGGTCCCCAGGCTGATGCCTTCCCCTGCAACACCCCATTGCCTCCCCTGGACATTGATGGGATGCCGTCAGGTCCTTCCTGGAATCCTGACGTCGTTCAGTACAATACTCCTGTTTTGTTCATCTGCCTTGTCTTATTTATTTTTTTACTTTTACTCCTTTTTCTCCCCAATTTCGTGGTATCCAATTGGTATCCAACAGTCTTGTCTCATCGCTACAACTCCTGTACGGACTCGAGAGAGGTGAAGGTCGAGAGCCATGCGTCCTCTGAAACACAACCCAACTAAGCCGTACTGCTTCTTGACACAATGCCCACTTAACCCGGAGGCCAGCCACACCAATGTGTTGGAGGAAACACCGTACACCTGGCGACCATGTCAGCGTGCATGTGCCCGGCCCACCACAGGAGTCGCTAGAGCGTGATAGGACAAGGACATCTCTGCTGGCCAAACCCTCCTCTAACCTGGACGACGCTGGGCCAATTGTGCACTGCCCCATGGGTCTGCCGGTCGCAGCCGGCTGCGACAGAGCCTGGACTCGAACCAGGATCTCTAGTGGCACAGCTAGCAACTCCGATGCAGTGCCTTAGACCACTGCGCCACTCGGGAGGCGCCTTGTCTTATTATTAAACTGTCTTTCTGAACCTCGATCCTTTCTCACTGTGTATACGTCACGCTTCTTTGACAACTGGAGCTGCTATTCTTTCACCCTCTTCCATGGCTGTACTAATGTACGTACGCAGTACTAAGTGATAGGATATATAAGTTAACCTGTACAAGATTTTGTGCCGAATAAATTACGTTGTTACAGGTGTCAAGCTTATGGGCATGTGGCAGCGTGTAGGAGGGAGGTGTGAGAAGTGTGCAGAAGGGCATGTGACAAAGTAATGTGTAGCATTGGGGAAAGAAAAGGTATGTGTCAATTGTTGGGATGCCCATGGAGCTGGGGATCTGAAATATCTGGTGCAAAAGAGGCATGTTGAGTTTTCCAGGGTTAGAGTAGTGTAGAAGTTGTCGTATGCTGAGGCAGTGAAGAAAGTAGAGGAAGATGGGTCAAGGTGGAGGGATCCTGAGAGGAGTGGTGTGAACAGAGAGATAGGCCAACAAGTGATATATGCTCCAGTAAGCTTCGCTCCACAGGCAATATTACATTTCATTACATTTCATTACAGTACAACGGTTTGATTTGTTTGATCTGAGCAATTTTTCTTAGCTAGCTACATAGCCGTCTTTGTATCAAAGATAATTGTGTAGTTTAGAGTAATTATCGTGGTTAGCTAGCCAGCTATTTTCGTCCTTCTAACGTAGTCAACACTGCTAGCTAGCCAGCTAGCCAACTTCTACCGAATAGCAGCACTGTAGAAACTATTACATTACAACGGAACGACTTGATTAGTGTAGTGTTAGCTAGCTACATAGTTGTCTTTGCTGTCTTTGTATCTAAGATAATTGTGTAGTTTAGAGTAATTATCGAGGTTAGCTAGCCAGCTATTTTCGCCCGCCGCGCCGCGCCACCGTTCTCCTACCTAGCCAACAACTGCTAGCTAGCTAGTCAACTTCTACCGACTAGCAGCACTGTAGAACTAATACATTACAACGGAACGATTTGATTAGTGTAGTGTTAGCTAGCTACATAGTTGTCTTTGCTGTCTTTGTATCTAAGATAATTGTGTAGTTTAGAGTAATTATCGCGGTTAGCTAGCCAGCTATTTTCGTCCGCCGCGCCGCGCCACCGTTCTCCTACTAAGTCAACAACTGCTAGCTAGCTAGTCAACTTCTACCGACTAGCAGCACTGTAGAAACTAATAATACATTACAACGGAACGATTTGATTAGTGTAGTGTTAGCTAGCTACATAGTTGTCTTTGCTGTCTTTGTATCTAAGATAATTGTGTAGTTTAGAGTAATTATCGAGGTTATCGAGGTTACCTAGCCAGTTATCGAGGTTACCTAGCCAGCTACACTTTCAAACAAAGTCAACAACGCAGCCACTGCTAGCTAGCCTACTTCACCAGCCAGCAGTACTGTATCATTTTAATCATTTTAGTCAATAAGATTTTTGCAACGTAAGCTTAACTTTCTGAACATTCGAGACGTGTAGTCCACTTGTCATTCCAATCTCCTTTGCATTAGCGTAGCCTCTTCTGTAGCCTGTCAACTATGTGTCTGTCTATCCCTGTTCTCTCCTCTCTGCACAGACCATACAAACGCTTCACACCGCGTGGCCGCTGCCACTCTAACCTGGTGGTCCCAGCGCGCACGACCCACGTGGAGTTCCAGGTCTCCGGCAGCCTCTGGAACTGCCGATCTGCGGCCAACAAGGCAGAGTTCATCTCAGCCTATGCTTCCCTCCAGTCCCTCGACTTCTTGGCACTGACGGAAACATGGATTACCACAGATAACACTGCTACTCCTACTGCTCTCTCCTCGTCTGCCCACGTGTTCTCGCACACCCCGAGAGCTTCTGGTCAGCGGGGTGGTGGCACTGGGATCCTCATCTCTCCCAAGTGGACATTCTCTCTTTCTCCCCTGACCCATCTGTCTATCGCCTCCTTTGAATTCCATGCTGTCACAGTTACCAGCCCTTTCAAGCTTAACATCCTTATCATTTATCGCCCTCCAGGTTCCCTTGGAGAGTTCATCAATGAGCTTGACGCCTTGATAAGTTCCTTTCCTGAGGATGGCTCACCTCTCACAGTTCTGGGTGACTTTAACCTCCCCACGTCTACCTTTGAATCATTCCTCTCTGCCTCCTTCTTTCCACTCCTCTCCTCTTTTGACCTCACCCTCTCACCCCCCCTACTCACAAGGCAGGCAATACGCTTGACCTCATCTTTACTAGATGCTGTTCTTCCACTAATCTCATTGCAACTCCCCTCCAAGTCTCCGACCACTACCTTGTATCCTTTTCCCTCTCGATCTCATCCAACACTTCCCACTCTGCCCCTACTCGGATGGTATCGCGCCGTCCCAACCTTCGCTCTCTCTCCCCCGCTACTCTCTCCTCTTCCATCCTATCATCTCTTCCCTCTGCTCAAACCTTCTCCAACCTATCTCCTGATTCTGCCTCCTCAACCCTCCTCTCCTCCCTTTCTGCATCCTTTGACTCTCTATGTCCCCTATCCTCCAGGCCGGCTCGGTCCTCCCCTCCTGCTCCGTGGCTCGACGACTCATTGCGAGCTCACAGAACAGGGCTGCGGGCAGCCGAGCGGAAATGGAGGAAAACTCGCCTCCCTGTGGACCTGGCATCCTTTCACTCCCTCCTCTCTACATTTTCCTCTTCTGTCTCTGCTGCTAAAGCCACTTCCTACCACTCTAAATTCCAAGCATCTGCCTCTAACCCTAGGAAGCTCTTTGCCACCTTCTCCTCCCTCCTGAATCCTCCTCCTCCTCCCCCGCCCCCCTCCTCCCTCTCTGCGGATGACTTCGTCAACCATTTTGAAAAGAAGGTCGACGACATCTGATCCTCGTTTGCTAAGTCAAACGACACCGCTGGTTCTGCTCACACTGCTCACACTCCCATCTGGCTTAGCGGCCTTTTACATCTCTAAACACAGCCATCATCACATCACCATATTTCACCGTTTGATCATTTCACTTTTATATTGTCGTATTTTATTTTACCCTGTGCTTTGACCTCTTTCTCCCCTCTCTCTCCAGATGAAATCTCGCGTCTTGTGACGGCCGGCCGCCCAACAACCTGCCCGCTGACCCTATCCCCTCCTCTCTTCTCCAGACCATTTCCGGAGACCTCCTCCCTTACCTCACCTCGCTCATAAACTCATCCTTGACCGCTGGCTACGTCCCTTCCGTCTTCAAGAGAGCGAGAGTTGCACCCCTTCTGAAAAAACCTACACTCGATCCCTCCGATGTCAACAACTACAGACCAGTATCCCTTCTTTCTTTTCTCTCCAAAACTCTTGAACGTGCCGTCCTTGGCCAGCTCTCCTGCTATCTCTCTCAGAATGACCTTCTTGATCCAAATCAGTCAGGTTTCAAGACTAGTCATTCAACTGAGACTGCTCTTCTCTGTGTCACGGAGGCGCTCCGCACTGCTAAAGCTAACTCTCTCTCCTCTGCTCTCATCCTTCTAGACCTATCGGCTGCCTTTGATACTGTGAACCATCAGATCCTCCTCTCCACCCTCTCCGAGTTGGGCATCTCCGGCGCGGCCCACGCTTGGATTGCGTCCTACCTGACAGGTCGCTCCTACCAGGTGGCGTGGCGAGAATCTGTCTCCGCACCACGTGCTCTCACCACTGGTGTCCCCCAGGGCTCTGTTCTAGGCCCTCTCCTATTCTCGCTATACACCAAGTCACTTGGCTCTGTCATATCCTCACATGGTCTCTCCTATCATTGCTATGCAGACGACACACAATTAATCTTCTCCTTTCCCCCTTCTGATAACCAGGTGGCGAATCGCATCTCTGCATGTCTGGCAGACATATCAGTGTGGATCACCACCTCAAGCTGAACCTCGGCAAGACGGAGCTGCTCTTCCTCCCGGGGAAGGACTGCCCGTTCCATGATCTCGCCATCACGGTTGACAACTCCATTGTGTCCTCCTCCCAGAGTGCTAAGAACCTTGGCGTGATCCTGGACAACACCCTGTCGTTCTCAACTAACATCAAGGCGGTGACCCGTTCCTGTAGGTTCATGCTCTACAACATTCGCAGAGTACGACCCTGCCTCACACAGGAAGCGGCGCAGGTCCTAATCCAGGCACTTGTCATCTCCCGTCTGGATTACTGCAACTCGCTGTTGGCTGGGCTCCCTGCCTGTGCCATTAAACCCCTACAACTCATCCAGAACGCCGCAGCCCGTCTGGTGTTCAACCTTCCCAAGTTCTCTCACGTCACCCCGCTCCTCCGCTCTCTCCACTGGCTTCCAGTTGAAGCTCGCATCCGCTACAAGACCATGGTGTTTGCCTACGGAGCTGTGAGGGGAACGGCACCTCCGTACCTTCAGGCTCTGATCAGGCCCTACACCCAAACAAGGGCACTGCGTTCATCCACCTCTGGCCTGCTCGCCTCCCTACCTCTGAGGAAGTACAGTTCCCGCTCAGCCCAGTCAAAACTGTTCGTTGCTCTGGCACCCCAATGGTGGAACAAACTCCCTCACGACGCCAGGTCAGCGGAGTCAATCACCACCTTCCGGAGACACCTGAAACCCCACCTCTTTAAGGAATACCTAGGATAGGATAAAGTAATCCTTCTAACCCCCCCCCCCCCCCCCCCCCCCCTTAAAAGATTTAGATGCACTATTGTAAAGTGGTTGTTCCACTGGATATCATAAGGTGAATGCACCAATTTGTAAGTCGCTCTGGATAAGAGCGTCTGCTAAATGACTTAAATGTAATGTAATGTAAATGTAAGTACTGTACTGCAGGGATGGAACGTAAGTCGCAGAAAGGTTGTGGTGGCAGGGTGTTTTTTTTCTTTTTCTTTTTTTTTACAAGTTTAGAGTTAGATGGTAGGGTATTTGTTGATTTATTTCATTTGAATTTTTTTTTTTTTTGCAATGTATAAGGGAGTTATACTCCAGGGTAGTAGGTGGCGGTAATGCAACATTTATTGGATGCCAGCCGTTAAACCTCATCGAAGAAGAACTGCACATCATATTGTTTTGCTGGTCAGTTGGTGGGGAGGACCAAACGGTAACTTTAGCTGTGGTGAAAACGATGTTTTTTTGTTCTTTATATTTTAAGGATACGTCACTATTCGTCAAAGCTGGATTGTGGATCTCGTGCTCATTTAAAAGTAATATTTTATTGCTTTAAAATTAATCAGCAGTACAATGACTGTATTTGATAGCTAACTAATTTGGCTAAGGTTAGCCGTGTCACCTCAAATAGGCTTAGCGTTGCTGCTAGACTAGAAAACTAACGAAGCTCATTCATACACAGCCTGGCTGGTAGCTATAACTAGCTGGCTAATCAACTAACTCTGATAAGCGAATTTAATCAATTAACGTGCTATTTGTGTGTCGTTATTTTATTTTTCAAGAATTATGAATCGAGACTATGGTTAGTTACGTTTGGTGGTTGACCATCCGCTATAATCTTGTTTTTCCAGAGGTGGGCGTTTCATACATGTGCCACGATGCATTTATTTTGTTATACTAGCACATTAACTATCTAACGTTAGCTAGCGTTACTGTCTGTGAGTGTATTTATACCGTACATTAGAATGCAGTTCCTTTGCTAGCAAATTAGCTAGTGCATACAGTTGACATTGGTAAATGTCATTGTTCTTTCTAACTAGTCTGTGGTTTGTCTGGTGCAGGATGGATTTAGACGTGTGTGCTGGCGGGAACAGTACCAAGGGAAAAGCTGATTCGGCTCATGCAGGTGAAGGAGACGCAATGGCGATCGTGCCACTGGAGCTCTATGACTCCGCTAGAGCGAAAATAGATGCAAATCTCCGCTGGCTGTTAGCCAAAGCTTACGGTATAGGTATGTGTTTTCTCTTGGGCAGGTGCTCGCAATCTTTTGTGTTTTTGAATATTGAAACGCTACTGTTAGCTTTGGGACACATCGGGAGTCTTTCTATTGCTTGGACTCCCTGAATTGTACTTCGTTTTGGTAGATGGAAACGGAAAATAACCATGCCACAGTATAGCCGACTTCTTGTCAATAAAAGCATATGTATAATCTCTAGGCAGTCCAATTTACCAGACAAAGTGAAATGTGTCCCTCTGTCAATATTTGAATCCAACTTTTGTCCAAACAGCACCATATTCCTGTGGTGTAAACAGTGGTAGAGTTGTACACTGAACAAAAATATGAACGCAACATGTAAAGTGTTGGTCCCATGTTTCATGAGCTGAAATAAAAGACCCCAGAAATGTTCCATATGCACAAAAAGCTTATTTCACTCTAATTTTGTATACAAATTTGTTGACATCCCTGTTAGTGTGCATTTCTCCTTTGCCAAGATAATCCAACCACCTGACAGGTGTGGCATATCAAGAAGCTGGTTAAACAGCATAATCATTACACAGGTGCACTTTGTGATGGGGGAAAGGCCACTCTAAAATGTGCAGTTTTGTCACACAAAACAATGCTACAGATGTCTCAAGTTATGAGGGAGTGTGCACTTGGCATGCTGACTGCAGGAATGTCCACCAGAGCTGTTGCCAGATTATTTAATGTTCAATTCTCTACCATAAGCTACCTCCAATATTGTTTTTGAAAATTTGCCAGTACGTCCAACCTACATCACAACTGCAGACCAGGTGTAAACACGCCAGCCCAGGACCCGCACATCTGGCTTCTTACGGGATCATCTGAGACCAGCCACCCGGACAGCTAATGAAACATGATTTGCAAAAGCGAATAATGTCTGCACAAACTGTCAAACCATCTCAAGGAAGCTCATCTGCGTGCTCATTGTCTTGTCTTGACCTGACTGCAGTATGGCGTCAACCGACTTAAGTGAGCACGCTGCAGAAGTGTGCTCTTCTAGGACTTATCCCAGTTTCAACTGTACTTGGAAGATAGCATGTATGGCGTTGTGAACAGAGTACCCCATGGTGGGGTTTTGGTATGGGCAGTCATAAGCTACGGACAACAAACACAATTGCA
This sequence comes from Salvelinus namaycush, assembly GCF_016432855.1. Taxonomy (NCBI): domain Eukaryota; kingdom Metazoa; phylum Chordata; class Actinopteri; order Salmoniformes; family Salmonidae; genus Salvelinus; species Salvelinus namaycush. The sequence goes on from NC_052337.1 coordinate 47,327,004, forward strand.
TTTTATTGATGGCGATTTGAATGCACACAGATACCGTGATGAGATCCTGAGGACCATTGTCGTGCCATTCATCCGCCGCCATCATCTCATGTTTCAGCATGACAATGCATGGCCCTATGTCGCAAGGATCTGTACACAATACCTGAATGCTGAAAATGTCCCAGTTCTTACATGGCCTGCATACTCACCCATTGAGCATGTTTTGGATGCTCAGGATTAGTGATGCGTCGATATCTGATATTTTCCTTGCCAAAAAAACTGAATAACCGATATTTAACATTTTAGAATGCCTTTTAAGCATTCTAGTACAGTTAAATAGGTACCACACACACACATGGGCGCAGCGGTCTAAGGCACTGCATCTCAGTGCAAGAGGTGTCACTACAGTCCCTCGTTCGAATCCAGGCTGTCACACATCCGGCCGTGATTGGGAGGTCCATGGGGCCCAGCATCGTCCGGGGTAGGCCGTCATTGTAAATAAGAATTTGTTCTTAACTGACTTGGCTAATTAAATAAAGGTTACACACCAAACTGACCAATTTTGTTTGCATTTATGTATTTTATTTTTTATTTATTTCACCTTTATTTAACCAGGTAGGCTAGTTGAGAACAAGTGCTCATTTACAACTGCGACCTGGCCAAGATAAAGCAAAGCAGTGCGACACAAACACAGTTATACATGGAATAAACAAACATACAGTCAATTACACAATAGAAAAAAGTCTATACAGTGTGTGCAAATGAGGTAAGATAAGGGAGGTAAGGCAAAAATAGGTCATAGTAGCAAAATAATTACAATTAAACACTGGAGTGATAGATGTGCAGAAGATGAATGTGCAAGTAGAGATACTGGGATGCAAAGGAGCAAAATAAATGAATAACAGTATGGGGATGAGGTAGTTGGATTGGCTATTTACAGATGGGCTATTTACAGGTGCAGTGATCTGTGAGCTGCTCTGACAGCTGGTGCTTAAAGTTAGTGAGGGAGATATGAGTCTCCAGCTTCAGTGATTTTTGCAATTCGTTCCAGTCATTGGCAGCAGAGAACTGGAAGGAAAGGCGGCCAAAGGAGGTATTGGCTTTGGGGGTGACCAGTGAAATATACCTGCTGGAGCGTGTGCTACGGGTGGATGCTGCTATGGTGACCAGTGAGCTGAGATAAGGCGGGGCTTTACCTAGAAAATACTTATAGATGACCTGGAGCCAGTGGGTTTGGCGACGAATATGAAGTGAGGGCCAGCCAACGAGAGCATACAGGTCGCAGTTGTGGGTAGTATATGGGGCTTTGGTGACAAAACGAATGGCACTGTGATAGACTGCATCCAATTTGCTGAGTAGAGTGTTGGAGGCTATTTTGTAAATTACATCGCCGAAGTCAAGGATATGTAGGATAGTCAGTTTTACGAGGGTATGTTTGGCAGCATGAGTGAAGGATGCTTTGTTGCGAAATAGGAAGCCGATTTTGGATTGGAGATACTTAATGTGAGTCTGGAAGGAGAGTTTACAGTCTAACCAGACACCTAGGTATTTGTAGTTGTCCATATATTCTAAGTCAGAACTGTCCAGAGTAGTGATGCTGGATGGGTGGGCAGGTGCTGGTAGCGATCGGTTGAAGAGCATGCATTTAGTTTTACTTGCATTTAAGAGCAGTTGGAGGCCACGGAAGGAGAGGTGAATGGCGTTGAAGCTCGTCTGGAGGTTAGTTAACCTGTCTGGCACCAGTGGGATGGTAGCATCCCACCTGACCAACATCCAGTGAAAGTGCAGGGCTCCAAATTCAAACAACAGAAATCTCATAATTAAAATTCCTCAAACATACAAGTATTATACACCATTTTAAACAAACTTATTGTTAATCCAGCCACAGTGTCTGATTTCAAAAAGGCTTTACGGCAAAAGCACACCAGGCGATTATGTTAAGTCAGCGCCTAGCCACAGAAAACCATACAGCCATTTTCCAAAGAAGGAGAGATGTCACAAAAGTCAGAAATAGCGTTAAAATTAATCACTTACCTGTGATGATCATCTGATGGCACTCCCAGGTCTCCATGTTAGACAATAAATGTTCGTTTTGTTCGATAAAGTTCATCTTTATGTCCAAATACCTCCTTTTTGTTTGCGCGTTTAGTCCAGTAATCCAAATGCACAGGGCGCGGGCACTATGTCCAGACGAAAGGTCCAAAAAGTTCCATTACAGTTTGTAGAAACATTTCAAACGATGTATAGAATCAATCTTTAGGATGTTTTTATCATAAATCTTCAATAATATTCCAACCGGACAATTCCTTTGTCTTTAGAAATGAAAGGGAACGGAGCTCGTGCTCACAGCTGCGCGCGTGACTAAACTAAAGGCTTTCTGCCAGACCACTGGTTCAAACTAGGGGTCGACCGATTAATCGGAATGGCCGATTTCAAGTTTTCATAACAATCGGAAATCGGTAATTTTGGACGCCGATTTTGCCTATTTTTTTTATTTTTATTATTATTATTATAATAATATTTTTTTACACCTTTATTTAGCTAGGCAAGTCAGTTAAGAACACATTCTTATTTTCAATGACGGCCTAGGAACAGTGGGTTAACTGCCTTGTTCAGGGGCAGAACAACAGATTTTTACCTTGTCAGCTCAGAGATTCAATCTTGCAACCTTACGGTTAACTAGTCCAACGCTCTAACCACCTGCCTCACGAGGAGCCTGCCTGTTACGCAAATGCAGTAAGAAGCCAAGGTAAGTTGCTAGCTAGCATTAAATATATCTTATAAAAAACAATCAATCAATCATAATTACTAGTTATAACTACACATGGTTGATGATATTACTAGTTTATCTAGCGTGTCCTGCATTGCATATAATCGATGCAGTACCGCATTCGTGAAAAAGGACTGTCATTGCTCCAACGTGTACCTAACCATAAACATCAATGCCTTTCTTAAAATCAATACACAGAAGTATATATTTTTGAACCTGCATATTTAGCTAAAAGAAATCCAGGTTAGCAGGCAATATTAACCAGGTGAAATTGTGTCACTTCTCTTGCGTTCATTGCACGCAGAGTCAGGGTATATGCAACAGTTTGGGCCGCCTGGCTCATTGCGAACTAATTTGCCAGAATTTTACGTAATATGACATAACATTGAAGGTTGTGCAATGTAACAGGAATATTTAGACTTATGGCACAGCGACGAGCTGCTGGCAAAACGCACGAAAGTGCTGTTTGAATGAATGCTTACAAGCCTGCTGGTGCCTACCATCGCTCAGTCAGACTGCTCTATCAAATCATAGACTTAATTATAACATAACACACAGAAATACGAGCCTTAGGTCATTAATATGGTTGAATCCGGAAACTATCATCTCGAAAACAAGACGTTTATTCTTTCAGTGAAATACGGAACCGTTCCGTATTTTATCTAACGGGTGGCATCCATAAGTCTAAATATTCCTGTTACATTGCACAACCTTCAATGTTATGTCATAATTACGTAAAATTCTGGCAAATTAGGCGGCCCAAACTGTTGCATATACCCTGACTCTGCGTGCACTGAACGCAAGAGAAGTGAAACAATTTCACCTGGTTAATTTTGCCTGCTAATCTGGATTTCTTTTAGCAAAATATGCAGGTTTAAAAATATATACATCTGTGTATTGATTTTAAGAAAGGCATTGATGTTTATGGTTAGGTACACATTGGCGCAAGACAGTCCTTTTTCGCGAATACGAACTGCATCGATTATATGAAACGCTAGATAAACTAGTAATATCATCAGCCATGTGTAGTTAACTAGTGATTATGATTGATTGATTGTTTTTTATAAGATAAGTTTAATGCTACCTTGGCTTCTTACTGCATTCGCGTAACAGGCAGGCTACTCGTGGAGTGCAATGTAATCAGGTATTTAGAGCGTTGGACTAGTTCACTGTAAGGTTGCAAGATTGAATCCCCGAGCTGACATGGTAAAAATCTGTCATTCTGCCCCTGAACAAGGCAGTTAACCCACCGTTCCTAGGCCGTCATTGAAATTAAGAATGTGTTCTTAACTGACTTGCCTAGTTAAATAAAGGATTAAAAAAGGTGTTAAAAAAAAGAAAAAAAGGCCAAATCGGTGTCCAAAATTACCAATTTCCGATTGTTATGAAAACTTGAAATCGGCCCTAATTAATCGGCCATTTTGATTAATCGGTCAACCTCTAATCTCAAGGCCATCAGACTGTTAAACAGCCATCACTAACATTGAGTGGCTCCTGCCAACTACTGACTCGAATCTCTAGCCACTAATAAATAAAAATTGGATGTGGTAAATGTATCACTAGTCACTTTAAACAATGCCACTTTATATAATGTTTACATACCCTACATTACTCATCTCATATGTATATACTGTACTCTCTACCATCTACTGCATTTTGCAGATGCCGTTCGGCCATCGCTCATCCATATATTTATATGTACATATTGTTATTCATTCCTTTGTTGTTGTGAAATTGTTAGATTACTTGTTAGATATTACTGCATGGTCGGAACTAGAAGCACAAGCATTTCGCTACACTCACACATGGTTAGCAGATGTTAATGTATGTGACCAATAAAATTTGATTTGATATGGAGAAAAAGAAGTCCAATAAGCTCTGGGTTGAATCGTGCTGAGCAGATTGGCAGGAGTTGCCTGGGATAAAGGTTAGCTGATGACCGCTAGCAGCGGCTAGCTGACTACTAGCTAGTAGCTAGTTAGCTGGCTAGCTTCTGTTGGGGGTTCCGGTTCTAAAGTAAAGAAAATAGCAGATCCATACGACATTGGGTGAGGCGGGTTGCAGGAGAGTATGTTAAAGTTGGGGTTAAGAAAAATATAAAAAATATGTGAGAAGAAAAAATATTAAAAAAGATATATATAAAGATATACAGTGGGGAGAACAAGTATTTGATACACTGCCGATTTTGCAGGTTTTCCTACTTACAAAGCATGTATAGGTCTGTAATTTTTATCATAGGTACACTTCAACTGTGAGAGACGGAATCTAAAACAAAAATCTAGAAAATCACATTGTATGATTTTTAAGTAATTAATTTTAATTTAACTGTATCTCTTTTTCTCTCTCTCCACCTCCCTCTGCATCGCTCTCTCTGCATCCCTCCCTCCTCCAGACCACATCCCAGAAGATCTATGTGACCCCTTCTACACGGACCAGTATGAGCAGGAGCACATCAAGCCGCCCGTCATCAGACTGCTGCTGTCCGGGGAGCTGTACTGCCGTGTCTGCGGCCTCATCCTGAAGGGCGAGCAGGCCTCAGCGCTGCAGTCCCACCTGTCTGTCATCCAGGCCCTCTCCCGGAAAGGCATCTACGTCCTGGAGAGCGACAACAACCCAGTCTCCGACGGTGACCTGGACTGTAGCCCCATCAAGATGGTGAGTAGAACGTACTGGGCTGGATAGAGAGTTGTAGTTGGCGATTATGGGTTTGAAGTTAAGGACTGGGAAAGCTTGGTGTGGGAGGGTATGTCTGCATCCATATTTGGGTCTGGCTTTTGGAGTTGTTTCATTTATCTCCCCCACAGTTTTATTGATTCAAATGAAGTAACCCTAATAAAATGTTGGTTTGTATACCAAATAGGGAATATCAAGAACGCAGCAGCTATGCCTGGTGGTTTTTACAACAGTAAATGTGGTGCTACAGTGACAGTATTGTAAATCCTGTCAGCAGTAGGGGAACAATTGGGACAGGAAGGCCATCTATCTGCCTTGACCCTGCTTCTGGCCAAATTAGCAGCACAGCCACCAGCACTGTGTGTGTTAGTAAGAATTGTAACACATCGTGTACGTGTGTTTTTGTTCTACTATACTTTAGGGGTGTAACCCAGGTTTGGTACGTATTGCGTTTTTTGAGTCATGGTTCGGTTTCGGTACAACGGGAAAATGAAATGCCAAAAGTTACCTCTTAACTTCAGCCACTTCAAGTGCAGGGCGCGAAATTCAAAATATATTTTTTAGAAATATTTAACTTTCACACATTAACAAGTCCAATACAGCATTTGAAAGATAAACATCTTGTGAATCCAGCCAACATGTCCGATTTTTAAAATGTTTTACAGCGAAAACACCACGTATATTTATGTTAGCTCACCACCAAATACAAAAAAGGACAGAAATTTTTCACAGCACAGGTAGCATGCACAAAACCAACCTAACTAACCAAGAACCAACCAAACTAACCAAGAAACAACTTCATCAGATGACAGTCTTATAACATGTTATTCAATAAATCTATGTTTTGTTCGAAAAATGTGCATATTTGAGCTATAAATCAGTTTTACATTGCAGCTACCATCACAGCTACCGTCAGAAATGGCACCGAAGCAGCCAGAGTAATTACAGACACCAACGTCAAATACCTAAATACTCATCATAAAACATTTCTGAAAAATACATGGTGTACAGCAAATGAAAGACAGGCATCTTGTGATTCCAGCCAATATTTCCGATTTCTTAAGTGTTTTACAGCGAAAACACAATATAGCATTATATTAGCTTACCACAATAGCCAGAAACACAAGCCATTCCCCAGCAGCAAAAGTTAGCGATCGTAACAAACCAGCAAAAGATATATAATTTTTGACTAACCTTGATAAGCTTCATCAGATGACAGTCCTATAACATCAGGTTATACATACACTTATGTTTTGTTCGAAAATGTGCATATTTAGAGCTGAAATCAGTGGTTATACATTGTGCTAACGTAGCATCTTTTTCCCACAACGTCCGGATATTTTTCTGGCACTCACATATTCTGACCAAATAACTATTCATAAACATAACTAAAAAATACATGTTGTATAGGAAATGATAGATACACTAGTTCTTAATGCAATCGCCGTGTTAGAATTCTAAAAATAACTTCATTACGATATGCAGTTTACGTTATGGCGAGAGCGTGCCCAAAACCTGGCCGCAAACGACTATTTCACATGTTCGACAGATATATGAAATAGCATCATAAAATGGGTCCTACTTTTGCTGATCTTCCATCAGAATGTTGTACAAGGGGTCCTTTGTCCAGAACAATCGTTGTTTGGATTTAGAATGTCCTCTTCTCCAGTCAATTAGCACGGAAAGCTAGCAAAGTGGCGCTAAGCTCTCCTTCGTGAACAAACGCAGACAACGCAACACGCCTAACGTCCCGAAAAAATTTCAATAATCTAATAAAACTATATTGAAAAAACATACTTTACGATGATATTGTCACATGTATCAAATAAAATCAAAGCCGGAGATATTAGTCGTCCATAACGACAGCTTATCAGAAGGCAAATCCAGGTCCCTTCACGCGCTCTCCAGAAAACAGGAAACTGGTGACACGTCATACAAAGAGCTTTTGTTCGACACCAGATCAAGTTATTCACTCCATTTCTTCTCTCACTGCCTGTCGACATCTAGTGGAAGACGTATGAAGTGCATGTATACTGATATATATCAAGGACATTTATAGGCAGGCCCTAGAACAGAGCATCGATTTCAGATTTTCCACTTCCTGTCAGGAAGTTTGCTGCAAAATGAGTTCTGTTTTACTCACAGATATAATTCAAACGGTTTTAGAAACTAGAGAGTGTTTTCTATCCAATAGTAATAATAATATGCATATTGTACGAGCAAGAATTGAGTAAGAGGCCGTTTGAAATGGGCACCTTTTATCCGGCTAAAAATAAAAGCCTGAAACTATGTCTAAAGCCTGGTCACAGCCTGAGGAAGCCATTGGAAAATGAATCTGGTTGATACCCCTTTAAATGGAAGAAAGATGGGCCAGGAAACACAGATAAAAAAAATCACTTCCGGGTTAGATTTCCTCAGGTTTTTGCCTGCAGAATCAGTTTTGTTATACTCACAGACAATATTTTGACAGTTTTTGGAAACTTTGGAGTGATTTCTATCCTAATATGTAAATTATATGCATATTCTACGATCTGGACCTGAGAAATAGTTTGTTTACCTTTGGAACGTTATTTAATAAAATAAAATCTGACCCCTAGCGTTAAGAGGTTAACTTCTTTGAGCTCAACTCCCGTTAACAGGATCGATTTGACAACATCCGGTGAAATGGCAGAGCGCCAAATAAAATAAAAAATATTAAATTAAAGCTTAACTTCTCATTAATCTAGCCACCGTGTCAGATTTCAAAAATGCTTTACGGAGAAAGCAAACCATGCGATTATCTTAGGACAGCGCCCAGCATACCAACACATGAAAATCAGATTTCAACACGCCAGGCTCAACACAAAAGACAGAAATAACCATTAATTCATGCCTTACCTTTGACGAACTTCTGTTGGCACTCCAATATGTCCCATAAACATCAGAAATGGTCCTTTTGTTCGATTAATTCCGTCGTTATATCTCCAAAATGTCAATTTATTTGGCGCGTTTGATTCAGATAAACACCGGTTCCAACTTGCCCAGCATGACTACAAAATATCTAATAAGTTACCTGTAAACGCTGTCCAAACATTTGAAACAACTTTCCTAACACAACTTTAGGTATTTTTTATTGGAAATAATCAATACAATTTAAGACGGGATAAACGGTGTTCAATACCGGATAAAAACAACGTGAAGCGCATGACCTGGAGCGCCTATCAAAACATTAGAGTGCACTAGGCTGGACCCTCGTTCTGAACTGCCGTACTTAATTTCTCTAAAGAAAAACATCAACCAATTTCTAAAGACTGTTGACATCCAGTGGAAGCGATAGGAACTGCAAGCAAGTGCCGTATAAATCTAGATACACATAGAAAACCCATTGAAAACACTGTCACCTCAACAACAAAAAAATCCTGGATGGTTTGTCCTCTGGGTTTCGCCTGCCAAATAAGTTCTGTTATACTCACAGACATAATTTTAACAGTATTAGAAACTCTAGAGTGTTTTCTATCCAAATCTATTATATGCATATCCTAGCTTCTGGGCCTGAGTAGCAGGCAGTTTACTCTGGGCACGTTTTTCATCTGTACGTCAAATACTGCCCGCTAGCCTTAAGAAGTTTTAATAACCATTTTGCTTCAGCTGGCCACCTGTTTAGAAGGATCATCTCTGAAAATTGAAAAATCCTTTAGTCCTTTAGTCACCTCAGAACAGATTGTAGAGAATGATGCATTAACAGACTGACATACTTTATTTTAATTTCAACCCTTTGATGTCTATGATGTACTAAGTACTTTGCTAAGGATTGATGTTAAAAAACCACAACATAGGGACTGATTCGGTTGTTCCCTTCATACTGCAGCTCTCTGCCCCACTTATTGCAGAACCAATTGTTTCTGGTGTTATCCCTACGATCTGGAAAGCAGCCAATGTCCTCCCCTTACATAAAGGAGGAGATCCTTATGCCTTAGATAACTACCGTCCAATTTCCAAATGATTTTGCCTTTCCAAAGTTTTAGAACTTTCAGCTAAATACTTTAACTTCTCACTCTATTTTTAATGTGCACCAATCCGGTTTTAGACCTGGACATAGCACAGCTTCAGATGCTCCGCTAATTTTAGATTTGTTAAATTGCTTGGATCATAAAAATTATTGTGCTACCTTATTTATAGACCTTTCCAAGGCCTTTAATACCATTTACTGTACCATCACGTTCTTATTCAACGGTTAACTGAAATAGGCCTGGATTAGGCTTCTTGCAAGTGGTTTGACAATTGTCAGACAGGACTCAATGTGTGATCTCTGGTGTTTCCTGGATATTACAAAAGGTGTACCGCAGGGGTCGGTACTTGGACCAGTTCTCTTTAATATTTATATAAATAATATTGGTCTATTTGTTAAAACTTGTAATATTCATCTGTATGCAGATGACACTTGTGTATGCCGTTGCCCTAACGGTTGACCAGGCTATGTTAGAGCTGCAATCTGACATTGTTAACTTACAGAAAGCCCTGGTTGGTTTAAAATGTTTACTTAATGCGGGCAAGACTAAATGCAGGTTTAAAACCTCTACTACATAAGCTTCCAATTTGCCTAATTTCATTGCTAACGTATAAAATAATGCACTACCAAACCCGTTCACAGGATTGGTTAACTATTGAGGTCCCTCTGGTCTCGACCAATTTAGGTGAATCCTCCTTTAATTTTAGTGCCCCGCATTGTTGGAATAACCTACAAAATCCTTGCGTCTTGATTCCCTGGTGCCGCTAGGGCAGTTTAGGACTCTGGCGTTGAATGAATTAATTGCAGTTTCGATTGATGGTAGTGTTTTATTTGTTGAAATTGTGGTGTTGAGGTTGTCTTGTGGTTATTTGTATTTTTGTTTTAATTGTAATGTAAATGTTCTTCCTGTTGTGAGAATTGTTGTACTCAGGGTACCATTTGGAATGAGACCTTGGTCTCAATTGGGCAACACTGAAAACATACAAGTTCATACATTTTCTCCACTGCGGATTGGGGGGTGCTCTCTCGGTTGTTTCCTGAAGTCCACGATCAGCTCCTTCGTTTTGTTGACATAGAGGAAGGAGGTATCTTTTTTTAGTACTTTTTTTTCTGCCAGACAATTCTCTCAAGATTCTATTTGATCTGTGGCAAACCTGTGACCGCAACATTTATTGCCACTCGTGGCAAACAGTTTACCAGAAGCCGTTTCTGGTAGTGATGCACCGATATTACATTTTTGACCGATACCGATATCCGATATTGTCCTTGCCAAAAAACGAAACCGATAATTAAAATGTTTGCGGCCTTTTAGGCATTCTAGTGCAGTTAAATAGGTAACACACACACATGGACGCAGCGGTCTAAGGCACTGCATCTCAGTGCAAGAGGTATAACAACAGTCCCTGGTTCGAATTTAGACTGTATCACATCCGGCCGTGCTTGGGAGTCCCATAGGGCAGCGCACAATTGACCCAGCGTCGTCCGGGCCATCATTGTAAATAAGAATTTGTTCTTAACTGACTTGCCTAGTTAAATAAAGGTTACACACACACACCAACCAAAAAGTTATTTTGTTGGCATTCATGTCCCCCTTACCAATAAAACATAATCAAAACCTATTTCTTTCACTTACTTGCTGTGCTGTTTCGATGTTCATTTGTTCATTCTCAACCAGGATTTCTATGGAACGCCGTTTGGGTCTTTGCGTGTCAAATAAGCTTGTTGACCAATCAGGACCTGAATATGACTGCACGTCACATAATAATTTAACACGTTCACGTTCATTAATTGTTTACGTAGTTATTATACATTGATTACACTCACTCGTATTTCATGTGTCACACCGATTTATTGATACGTATACTATGATGCTGGTAAAGTTGTCTCGCGCACCTACAGTGCTGGTCATAAAACAAAGCTAGCTAGCTCATGAATGCAAACAATGTTCTTGCCCAAAAACATAGCAAAACGACAATCTGTTTCATTAGCTATATACAGTGGGGCAAAAAAGTATTTAGTCAGCCACCAATTGTGCAAGTTCTCCCACTTAAAAAGATGAGAGAGGCCTGTAATTTTCATCATAGGTACACTTCAACTATGACAGACAAAATGAGAAAAAAAATCCAGAAAATCACATTGTGGGATTTTTTATGAATTTATTTGCAAATGATGGTGGAAAATAAGTATTTGGTCAATAACAAAGGTTCAAATCAAATCAAATTTTATTTGTCACATACACATGGTTAGCAGATGTTAATGCGAGTGTAGCGAAATGCTTGTGCTTCTAGTTCCGACAATGCAGTAATAACCAACAAGTAATCTAACCTAACAATTCCACAACTACTACCTTATACACACAAGTGTAAAGGGATAAAGCATATGTACATAAAGTTTATCTCAATACTTTGTTATATACCCTTTTTTGGCAATGACAGAGGTCAAACGTTTTCTGTAAGTCTTCACAAGGTTTTCACACACTGTTGCTGGTATTTTGGCCCATTCCTCCATGCAGATCTCCTCTAGAGCAGTGATGTTTTGGGGCTGTTGCTGGGCAACACGGACTTTCAACTCCCTCCAAAGATTTTCTATGGGGTTGAGATCTGGAGACTGGCTAGGCCACTCCAGGACCTTGAAATGCTTCTTACGAAGCCACTCCTTCATTTCCCGGGCGGTGTGTTTGGGATCATTGTCATGCTGAAAGACCCAGCCACGTTTCATCTTCAATGCCCTTGCTGATGGAAGGAGGTTTTCACTCAAAATCTCACGATACATGGCCCCATTCATTCTTTCCTTTACACGGATCAGTCGTCCTGGTCCCTTTGCAGAAAAAAAGCCCCAAAGCATGATGTTTCCACCCCCATGCTTCACAGTAGGTATGGTGTTCTTTGGATGCAACTCAGCATTCTTTGTCCTCCAAACACGACGAGTTGAGTTTTTACCAAAAAGTTCTATTTTGGTTTCATCTGACCATATGACATTCTCCCAATCTTCTTCTGGATCATCCAAATGCTCTCTAGCAAACTTCAGACGGGCCTGGACATGTACTGGCTTAAGCAGGGGGACACATCTGGCACTGCAGGATTTGAGTCCCTGGCGGCGTAGTGTGTTACTGATGGTAGGCTTTGTTACTTTGGTCCCAGCTCTCTGCAGGTCATTCACTAGGTCCCCCCGTGTGGTTCTGGGATTTTTGCTCACCGTTCTTGTGATCATTTTGACCCCACGGGGTGAGATCTTGCGTGGAGCCCCAGATCGAGGGAGATTATCAGTGGTCTTGTATGTCTTCCATTTCCTAATAATTGCTCCCACAGTTGATTTCTTCAAACCAAGCTGCTTACCTATTGCAGATTCAGTCTTCCCAGCCTGGTGCAGGTCTACAATTTTGTTTCTGGTGTCCTTTGACAGCTCTTTGGTCTTGGCCATAGTGGAGTTTGGAGTGTGACTGTTTGAGGTTGTGGACAGGTGTCTTTTATACTGATAACAAGTTCAAACAGGTGCCATTAATACAGGTAACGAGTGGAGGACAGAGGAGCCTCTTAAAGAAGAAGTTACAGGTCTGTGAGAGCCAGAAATCTTGCTTGTTTGTAGGTGACCAAATACTTATTTTCCACCATAATTTGCAAATAAATTCATTAAAAATCCTACAATGTGATTTTCTGGATTTTTTTTTCTCATTTTGTCTGTCATAGTTGAAGTTGAACTTTTTAAGTGGGAGAACTTGCACAATTGGTGACTGACTAAATACTTTTTTGCCCCACTGTAGCTAGGTGTCATCTAAAATAACCCTAATTTATAAGACAGTTCTTAGTTGATTAATGGTGGTCGGACCCATCTATGTGAAGCTAGCCACAATAAGGTTTAGCCACAATAGTGGACTTTGCGGTTAGTCTTCAGAATAAAAGTAAGGCATAATTCTACTATTTGTATTAATTTGCATCACTGTGAATTAAATATTTTTATTTTGAAGGCAAACTGCAAATTCCATTATTGTGCCTAATCCTTATTGTGGCCAGCTTCACAACACATAACCCGGTCCGGTCGAGCATCACTAGCCAGCTGCTTATAACGTTAGCTTTGGGCAACAGGGCTAAGTAGCTGGCTAGCTATTTATTTTCATGAACTAAAATTCAATTTCCATAGGCGAACAACAAGTGGCAACCTAGCTAATACTTAGTCACAAGGATTCCTAGAAACTGCAGTTTCTACTGGTCATTGTTTTCAGGCTGGTGGTATTGGTGCTAGCTAGGTACCAAGCTAAAGCTATATACCCCAGAACAAATTATGCTTTATTACCAACAAGGTATTGTAAACACATCGTTTGTGTCCGGGGTTTGCTTGTTTGTAGACTTTTTTGTTCAGCTTTGACAGTGCAACTGTATATTTTTTGACTCGCAAAGACCCAAACGGCGTTCCATAATATGTATGTCGTGAAGCTAATAGCATAAATTATTACTGTGGAACTCCGATAGGGCAACATCTGAAAAATAGCGCACTTGGTAGTGTGTACCGGTGCTCGATCAGTCGGCGAAAGCCAACATCACCCACGACAGAGAACGGTTGATTGTCAAGGGCAATGAATTCCATTATCTTGGCTATAACCTTTCTAGCCCCAGGGTTCCGCTAGCGGAACACCCACAACATTCCACTGAAAAGGCAGCGCGCCAAATTCAAAAATATTTTTTTAGAAATATTTAACTTTCACACATTAACAAGTCCAATACAGCAAATGAAAGATAAACATCTTGTTAATCTACCCATGGTATCCGATTTCAAAAATGATTTACAGTGAAAGCACAACATATGATTATGTTAGGTCAGAGCCAAGTCAAAAACACACACAGCCATTTTTTCAGCCAACAATAGGAGTTAGAAAAAGCAGAAATATAGTTAAAATTAATCACTAACCTTCGATTATCTTCATCAGATGACAGTCATAGGACATCATGTTATACATGTATTGTGTGTTTTGTTTGATAATGTGCATATATATATTAAAACAAATCTCAGTTTACATTGGCGCGTTACGTGCAGTAATGTTTTGATTCCAAAACATCCGGTGATTTTGCAGAAATACTCATAACAATCACTCACTAAAATAGCTCCTATGAGCCCCTCCTTTATAATAGAATCATAAGACTAAAATCTAAAGACGGTGACATCTAGTGGAAGCCCTAGGAAGTGTTTGCTTTTCCATAACTGGAATGGGTATCATTTGGCACTGTTTTGAAAATCGAGTTCTCACTTCCTGTGTGGAAGTCTTCTCAGGTTTTTGTCTGCCAAATGAGTTCTGTTCTACTTACAGACATAATTCAAACAGTTTTAGAAACTTCAGAGTGTTTTCTATACAATAGTAATAATAATATGCATGTGTTTTCTATACCTTCTGGGGCAGAGTAGGAGGAAATTCTGTTTGGGTACGCAATTCGTTCAAAGTGGAAACACTGCCCCCTGTCCATAACTGGTTTTAATGGATTTCGCCTTTGAGTTGTCTCGCTGAAATTTTCTTACTCTTTCAAATAACTGTTCGACTTGTTGACTTCTCGATCCACACAGCAGACATTGTGTGGGCTAGGCTATGAATGCTGTGTTGCATCGTGTAGCGCATCATTTTACGTGGCGTCATTACGTCATGTACCTGCGTTATATAGGTATGCACGGTAGCTTTGACATCGGTGTTAAGCTAGACATTCCGATATGTTCACCGATGTATCGTGCATCCCTAGTTTCTGGTAACCGTTGATGATGTTGGAAAATGGAAAGCAAGCTATCTAGCTAGCTACAGTATCTACCAAAGTTGTCCGGTGAGTGTCTAAGTTATTACACTTTAACATGTTATGAGCTAAATGATGTCTAGTTAGCAATGTCATGTTTTATGGGATAGAGTGAAACACATTTTGTTGATACCAGTTTAAATCTGATTGACTGGCTAACGCTTAGCTAGCTAATGTTAGCTATTATATATTTGCACAATTCATGTCAAGGTAGCTACCGTTAGCTAGCTAACTAATGATTTGCCTAAACACATTTTTTGGTGAATACGTTGCTGTCTTTTGGTACCAATATGCATTTCAATATGCTAGTATCACAGTTCAATAGCATGTTACCTAGCACAACAGCTAAGGCAGCTAGCTAGCAACAATATGAGTTGATTTGACATCAAAGCAAAACCTAACTTTTGAAGATTGATACCCTTGTCCTACCCATGGTGTTGGGAGAGGCTGTATTGGGAGGAGGATGCATCAACACCCTGGAAATATGTTTGTGTTGCACTCACTCGTAACTGTTTTTGAGTGGTAAATGAGTGTATCGTTTTCAAGATTGATAAGGTAAGTAAATGCATGTATTAATTCTCATAAATGTAGCCCATACATTCATTCTTTGTAACAATTAGATCTTTCATTGCTTTAAACTGGGGCTGCAGGTAGCCTAGTGGTTAGAGCGTTGGGCCAGTAACCCGAAAGGTTCCTGGGTCGGATCCCCGAGCTGACAAGGTAAAAATCTCTCGTTCTGCTCCTGAACAAGGCAATTAACAAGGCAGTTAACCCACTGTTCACCGGTAGGCCGTCATTGTAAATAAGAATTTGTTCTTAACTGACTTAAATAAATAAAAACTAGTAGCTAGCTCGTCTTGATCATGTTGTTCCTTCTCTCTTTCTAGAAGCAATCAGTTACAAAAATAAAGGTCTAGGCCTTCAATCAAACTGAGAACAGAGGTCAGACAGGTCAAGGCTTCTTGCATGCATGGCTTTAAGATGTAAATTACACTCAAAAAAATGTTGGGTTGTTTGGATAACCCAATTGCTGGGTTGAAGTACACCAGAATAATGTGACTGATGAGTGGAAAACGGCTAACATTATTTTGACAGACTAAGGTTGCTTTGGCTGACTGAAAACCGTGGAAACAGTAAGTAACAAATGTTGTGAATTATGAATTTGATGGTCATTCAGGTTAAATAAGTTGTCCTATCATAATTAGGTAGCTAGCTAATGTTAGCTTGTGCATTAGTTAGCTCACAACCGTTAGCTAGCTAGCCATTTCCTGTGCTAATATCTCTAGATGTGGTAACGTTTGCAAGCTAGCGACCATGCTCGCGAGTATTCTAGTTTACTGAAGTGTTGTCGTGGAATATAACAAAATGTATATTATTTGTTGACCTAGCTAACTATGTCAGTGTCTGTAACGGTAGCTAGCTAAGTCTGACACTTCTTCTGGACTGTCTCGGACACTGTTTCACTCGTTAGCTAACGTTAGCTGGCTAGCTAAGTTATCATAGCTAGCTTTGACTTATTCTCCATCTGGGTTAATTTAACCAAGCTATTTGGTAAGCTTATCTAATGCTTGCATGGTGATTTTTGAGTTAGCTAGTGTTACTGTACTGGTTTTCAATGATTTCTGACAGGCGCAGCTTTAGTCAGACTTGTGTAGTTGAGAAGGATGGTTGCAAATTCAGTTAGCTACCTAACGTTAGAGTTTACCTTACATTTGATGTAGCCAAGTTCGTCTAGTTAGCTAGCTATGTTTCTAACATTTCTTTATTTCTGTACTTAAATGCAGAGGTCAAGGGCCAGTAACTGTTTGGTTGCTAGTTCGAATTCCAAAGCCAGCAAGGTGGAAAAACATGTTTAATGCATTCATTTGTGCAACTGATTAGGTACCCCCTTTCCCTTTTACCCTTTGTTTTGCTGCGGAGGAGATGGACCAGGAAACGCTCTTGCTTTTGGATGACTTGACTATAGCCTGAAGTTAGAGAAGAACATAAAAGCCTTATACTCAGTGAGTAACTTTTTTATACACTCGGAGAGGTCCTCGGGATCACACATTAATACATTGGACTGTAGACACACCAAGCAACACACCAAGCTTGACCAGTAGTCGGGTCTTGTCAGGTACATGTTGAAAGATTTGTTGTGTTTTGAAAACTGATTGTTAAAAGGAATTTATAATTCATTGAATACTTTGTGCTCACACGAGTCAAATGTGAGAGGGCAGCCCAGATGACCAAGTGTATGGAGGTACATTTGTGTCTTTTTGTCGAGAGCAAAACTTTTATTTTCAATCAAATATAATTGTCCTGAAAGCAAAAACGAGGCTTCAAAGCACCCCCACAACATGTTGCCACCCCCGTACTTCACGGTTGGGATGGTGTTCTTCGGCTTGCAAGCATCCCCCTTTTCCTCCAAACATAACGATGGTCATTATGGACAAATAGTTCTATTTTTGTTTCATCAGACCAGAGGACATTTCTCCAAAAAGTACGATCTTTGTCCCCATGTGCAGTTGCAAACCGTAGTCTGACTTTTTTATGGCGGTTTTGGAGCAGTGGCTTCTTCCTTGCTCAGCGACCTTTCAGATTATGTCGATATAGGAGTCGTTTTACTGTGGATATCTTCACAAGGTCCTTTGCTGTTGTTCTGGGATTGATTTTCACTTTTCGCACCAAAGTACGTTAATCTCTAGGAGACAGAACGCGTCTCCTTCCTGAGCGGTATGACGGCTGTGTGGTCCCATGGTGTTTATACTTGCGTACTATTGTTTGTACAGATGAATGTGGTACCTTCAGGCATTTGGAAATTGCTCCCAAGAATGAACCAGACTTGTGGAGGTCTACAATGTTTTTTCTGAGGTCTTGGCTGATTTATTTAGATTTTCCCATGATGTCAAGCAAAGAGGCACTGAGTTTGATGGTAGGCCTTGAAATACATCCACAGGTACACCTCCAATTGACTCAAATTATGTCAATTAGCCTATCAGAAGCTTCTAAAGCCATGAAATTTTCTGGAATTTTCCAAGCTGTTTAATAAAGGCACTGTCAATTTAGTGTTTGTAATCTTCTGACCCACTGGAATTGTGATACAGTGAAATAATCTGTCTGTAAACAATTGTTGAAAAAATTACTTGTGTCATGCACAAAGTAGATGTCCTAACCGACTTGCCAAAACTATAGTTTGTTAACAAGAAATTTGTGGAGTGGTTGAAAAACCAGTTTTAATGACTCCAACCTAAGTGTATGTAAAATTCCGACTTCAACTGTCTCATCTGGAGGGTACACTTGTGTTGTACAGCCATGTATTTGTAGGATAATTGAGATGTATTACTCTGTAACTATGGCTAGGTAGTATCTACTATAGTGGGACAACGTTAGCCTTAACAAATCCATATGCCAAATCAACCAAGATCATCTTCACATTCTGAGGTGTGTAACGTTACTCACTCACAACACTTACAAAAGTAAAACCAGCTAGCTTCGCATTTGAAGATTCATATTTTTTTGTTTGTACTGGTAGACCTCTTGCACTGGTCAAGCAATTTGGTACACCTAGTTTTCTTATTTTTTTTATTATAAACGCATGTATTGTCTAGATAAAACTAGGCTATACATGCTTGATCTGAATTGATTGTTGGTAACAATGACTAACTTAATTCTAACTAATGCCTCATCCCAGCATGGCCAGCATGCTGTGACTGCAGCAGCGTAGACTTTTTTCTCAATGCTTTCCCGGTCACTTGAAGAACAAAGACAGGGACAGAGTCAGGGAATGACTACTAACCCAACCGTTCCAAACGAGATGGCCAGGTAGTGTAGCCAGCAGCTTAAAAAGTAGTGTTAGTACACAAACACATTTTCCATGTTCAACAATAGAGAACTTTTGATATATCTTTTAAAAAAAAAGAATTATGAGTCGAAACTCTGAAATGACCCCATCCACAACTGAAGAGCTGGAGCTAATCCAGGCCCGGACTAGGGAAGAAACCACCAGAGTCACTGCTTATTCAGTGGTCTCCAATTTAAACTCTGGAGCTCAGAAATGATGAAGATTACACTGAGAGACAGTGCCACTCTGTTGGACTGGAATTTTGTGCTGATGTACAATAATACTGTCAATGTCTTGTTGATTACCCAAGGTTATGTTATTTGTATGCAGCGATGGATGGGAGGTTTTATTTAAATGTAAATTTAAGGGATTTTTCAGTCGCTGCGGCAGTTGCTCATTTTTATATTTGGACACAACAAAGTTCTGTATTTGTGGATCTACTGTATTAGTGTTTACAGAATTGTACTTACCACCGTTCACTGAGCTCTGTGTCACTTTAGCATTGTTATGTCACTGCCTGTTTTTGATTTTCATGTTAAGACACTGGATGGCATGTACACTAACTGTAAAGGTGACAGCTCGATAAATTATATGGGGGGAGAAAGTCACCTCAGGAGCCATATGACACCTATGGATTCTTGAACTCTTCTGAACTGGATAGTGTTTTAAAGATCACTGCATTATTAGAACGTACTACAGATTCACCTCTGCACTTGGAACCTGTTCGCTGTGTGCCCAATGGTAGTGCCGTGAACATGTTACAATTATTCACGTGTGATTATTTTGACACTGTTATACTACATAATGTTGATCGTTACATGGTATTTATCAGATTTATATGTTCAAATGTTGGGTTTGTTTTTAGAGAGGAGTGTTATTTAACAAAGCTGCTTTGTGGAAATAAATACCATCCGTTTACAATAAGTTTGACTGAAACAGTTTGTTTACATCATACCAGTTAAAAGGTGGTGTTTTCTTTTTCAACAATTTCTTTTTTCTTTTTATCATTATCAAGAGTGGCACTGGGGCTAAAACAATATCCTACATAGTGTGGGAGGACTGCACCTAAAAAGGCTGGAGACTCATAACTAATCGAAGAGCATGCATGTACAGTGGGGAGAACAACTATTTGATACACTGCCGATTTTGCTACTTACAAAGCATGTAGAGGTCTGTAATTTTTATCATAGGTACACTTCAACTGTGAGAGACGGAATCTAAAACAAAAATCCAGAAAATCACGTTGTATGATTTTTAAGTAATTCATTTGCATTTTATTGCATGACATAAGTATTTGATCACCTACCAACCAGTAAGAATTCCGGCTCTCGCAGACCTGTTAGTTTTTCTTTAAGAATCCCTCCTGTTCTCCACTCATTACCTGTATTAACTGCACCTGTTTGAACTCGTTACCTGTATAAAATACACCTGTCCACACACTCAATCAAACAGACTCCAACCTCTCCACAATGGCCAAGACCAGAGAGCTGTGTAAGGACATCAGGGATAAAATTGTAGACCTGCACAAGGCTGGGATGGGCTACAGGACAATAGGCAAGCAGCTTGGTGAGAAGGCAACAACTGTTGGCGCAATTATTAGAAAATGGAAGAAGTTCAAAATGACGGTCAATGACCCTCGGTCTGGGGCTCCATGCAAGATCTCACCTCATTTTAGATTCCGTCTCTCACAGTTGAAGTGTACCTATGATAAAAATTACAGACCTCTACATGCTTTGTAAGTAGGAAAACCTGCAAAATCGGCAGTGTATCAAATACTTGTTCTCCCTACTGTATATGTCCTGACCAAAAGATGAGGAGTCAGTGGTAGGGTTCACTTGACGTTGCAGCACAGCAAGATTCTCAGTAGACAGGGCATGGGATATAAGGAACAATGACCCCATTGTCAGTGTTTCCAGATTTCAGATTATCCTCCTGATAAAGCAGGTCCTCCACCTGCTGAATCTGGAATGCTCAAAAGAAACAAATCTGTATTAGTGACGATAAATTTAAAGGGTGATCTGTCAAGCCGTTCAGACACATACCTCTGCATAGTCTGGCTCAGACACAGGTGTTTGGAGCATTCCGATATGACAGCTGGTGAGGTGTCAGGTTCGCCTCTGTATTTAAACGGTGATTATTACAACTCTGTGAAATTCTGCAGATCTTTAAGCTTGTGTAATCTAAAATGAATCTATGATCGTATGCTATCCATTTGTTTTTTTGTATGCTGCTCTTTGTATGCCATTTTAATATTTGAGAATTAACCAATGATATTAGGCCACTCTTGGCCATGATTACAGACACCTGTGTGTCTTTTGACACTATATAAACGAGTCATCCCGCAGTGTTTGTGATTATACCCTGATGAAGACAGCTTGGCTGTCGAAACGTTGGTAATTACATTTTTGCATCTGAGCTCCTAGAGTGTGTGGCTCTCCTTTATTTTTAAGGAACACATATCCCACACAGAAGAGGTGTGGGATGTGTCCAAACTGTGCAGCAAGTTGTAGTACTGACGTGTCAGCACTCCAAACATCTCTCCATAAGCGTTCCACTCTAACAGAGAGAAAGAAAAGGTTTTGTGGGGGGGAGGAACCTTATCTCTGTGATCCTGTGGTCTTCCTCCATGAATAGTGAACACTGGGGTGGGTCCGAGGTTATAGAAATGCAAGTTGTGTGTGCCTCTGTGAGTGGTTACTGACTATGTGACGCAGACACCTATCTGAGTGTACCTGAAACATTTAAATATAGAGGGCTATGTGTCTCACCACTTGGTAATTGCAAGGCTAACCCCCAGGGAAATCATGACTTGGCAGCAACAGGGGCTTGATAGTCCATTGAAAATGGCTGGGTGTTTATGTGGTGTAAATCTGAAAATTAGCAGCTGACAATCGCTTCTTTTTTGTAGATATGAAAACAATAACTGAGATATGACCGTTCAATCTAAGCACACCAAACGTCAGTACATAGCCACAGAAAAACACAGCCATTTTTCCAGCCAAAGAGAGGAGTCACAAAAAGCATAAATAGAGAAAATTAATCACTAACCTTTGATCTTCATCAGATGACACTCATAGGACTTAATGTTACACAATACATGTATGTTTTGTTCGATAAAGCTCATATTTATATCCAAAAATCTCAGTTTACATTGGCGCGTTACGTTCAGTAATGTTTTGTTTCCAAAACATCCGGTGATTTTGCAGAGAGCCACCTAAATTTACAGAAATATTCATTATAAATGTTGATGAAAATACATGTGTTATGCATGGAACTTTATATAAACTTCTCCTTAATGCAACCGCTGTGTCAGATTTCAAAAAAGCTTTACCGAAAAAAGCACACCATGCAATAATCTGAGTACAGCGCTCTACTTTGAAGGGTGTCACGAGTAATTTCTAGTTTTGGCCGTCCTACATTCCCACTATAAGAACTGATAACTTCATTAAATAGTGAAGGGAAAACATTGTGTGTGAGATAGGTGCTGACAACTTCAATAAACTGTTGCAGACCATCTACCATCTCCGCGGGAATATCAATATAATTTATTTACCCCAGCTCGAACAAACTGTAACTCTTGTGTGCATACAAACAGGAGATATTAAAAATCAAAGGGTAATCTGATGATGATAGATCTTAACCTATCCCTCAACCTGATCTGCTGAGCCAGTCTTCCCTGCAACAAAACAATATCCCAATTAGTTAATGTTATATGATTAAAAACAATGTGTATATGATAACAGAGTGCAAGTGTGTGTTTTAAAGTAGGCCTATGTATCATTAGCTAATGGTAACGCAGTAATATAAAAGCTAACCGTTATACTGTCATGAGATATGATTATATATCGACTATGAAACAAATAGGACATTGCCTGCTTATGAGTTGCCATGAAAGAAAGTTAGATGAATTCAACTGAAAATGGCGAGAACAGTCGTTCGTAGCTAAATGCTTTTGGTTAGCTTGAGAATAATAATGGCATGATTTATCATTCTACGGTATGTATTTATGTAATATAGTACAATGTTATGAACCCGACACTGAATCGTAGGAGCTAACTACTAGCTATGTAGAAGTTGGACGGAAGAACGCCCAGTGCTGCTTACCTGAGATGTCATCATCACACAATCCTTCTTCGTAGGTGTCCGCTATGACTTCCTTTGTGTCGGAAAGAAAGGCTGAACAGTATTGGTTGTAGCCAAACTGACACTCAAATAATGGCTGACAAATGGAGAAGCATCATCCACACCTCCCACTAAAGCCCGC
The DNA here is from genome assembly GCF_016432855.1 of Salvelinus namaycush. NCBI lineage: Eukaryota > Metazoa > Chordata > Actinopteri > Salmoniformes > Salmonidae > Salvelinus > Salvelinus namaycush. The sequence goes on from NC_052337.1 coordinate 47,350,269, forward strand.
TCACAGCTGTGGGGTCAAAAGTGCAAACGAAGAACTAGTGTTTCAATCAACAACAACAAAATTCAAAAGCAAAATTTAAAAAAAGAAGCACTGAAAGCAAAGGGGGCAGTCTAGCCTTAACGGGTTGTTGATAGCGAAATTAAATTGGAGTTTTGTTTACAAATAAATGTTTTGTTCTCAAAATAAATTCAGCAAAAAAAGAAACACCCCTTTTTCAGGACCCTGTCTTTCAAAGATAATTCGTAAAAATCCAATTAACTTCACAGATCTTTATTGTTTAAACACTATTTCCCATGCTTATTCAATGAAACATAAACAATTAATTAACATGCACCTGTGGAACGGTCGTTAAGACACTAACAGACGGTTAGTCTACGCCCAATTAAGGTCACAGTTATGAAAACTTGGGACACTAAAGAGGCCTTTCTACTGACTCTGAAAACACCAAAAGAAAGATGCCCAAGGTCCCTGCTCATCTGCGTGAACGTGCCTTAGGCATGCTGCAAGGAGACATTTACATTTACATTTAAGTCATTTAGCAGACGCTCTTATCCAGAGCGACTTACAAATTGGAAAGTTCATACATATTCATCCTGGTCCCCCCGTGGGGAATGAACCCACAACCCTGGCGTTGCAAGCGCCATGCTCTACCAACTGAGCCACACGGGACCACATGAGGACTGCAGATGTGGCCAGGGCAATAAATTGCAATGTCCGTACTGTGAGACGCCTAAGACAGCGCTACAGGGAGACAGGACGGACAGCTGATCGTCCTCGCAGTGGCAGACCACGTGTGATAACACCTGCACAGGATCGGTACATCCGAACATCACACCTGCAGGACAGGTACAGGATGGCAACAACAACTGCCCGAGTACACCAGGAACCCACAATCCCTCCATCAGTGCTCAGACTGTCTGCAATAGAGAGAGGTTGGACTGAGGGCTTGTAGGCCTGTTGTAAGGCAGGTCCTCACCAGACATCATCGGCAACGACGTTGCCTATGGGCACAAACCCACCGTCACTGGACCAGACAGGACTGACAAAAAGTGCTCTTCACTGACGAGTCGCGGTTTTGTCTCACCAGGGGTGATGGCCGGATTCACGTTTATCGTTGAAGGAATGAGCGTTACACCAAGGCCTGTACTCTGGAGCGGGATCGATTTGGAGGTGGAGGGTCCGTCATGGTCTGGGGCGGTGTGTCACAGCATCATCGGACTGAGCTTGTTGTCATTGTAGGCAATCTCAACGCTGTGCGTTACAGGGAAGACCTCTCAAAGAGGTATCCTTCCTGCGGGCTCATCCTGACATGACCCTCCAGCATGACAATGCCACCAGCCATACTGCTCGTTCTGTGCGTGATTTCCTGCAAGTCAGGAATGTCAGTGTTCTGCCATGGCCAGCGAAGAGCCCGGATCTCAATCCCATTGAGCACGTCTGGGACCTGTTGGATCGGAGGGTGAGGGCTAGGGCCATTCCCCCCAGAAATGTCTGGGGAACTTGCAGGTGCCTTGGTGGAAGAGTGGTGTAACATATCACAGCAAGACCCGGCAAATCTGATGCAGTCCATGAGGAGCAGATGCACTGCCGTACTTAATGCAGCTGGTGGCCACACCAGATACTGACTGCTACTTTTGATTTTGACCCCCCTTTGTTTAGGGACACATTATTCCATTTCTGTTAGTCACATGTCTGTGGAACTTGTTCAGTTTATGTCTCAGTTGTTGAATCTTGTTATGTTCATACAAATATTTACACGTTTATATCAACTCATACACCCTGTACCATGGAATCGGTACATAAAAAATCTCTTCCCAACTATTTTGCAATCTGTATGGCACAGCTGTCAACATCCTGATCCTCAAATGAAACTGGTATACTTTCCTATTTATGCTATTTTTATTCCTCCACCAGTTTTGATCCTTTATATTGGGCAGAGAGACCAGTTTCCTACCTCCTCCCGCTGCCACCTGCCTCCTCCATTTTTTGGGTAATGCTGTAATCAATGGGGAATAAAATGCATAAAGTTTTGTGCGCTATTACAAAATATTTGATTGCAAATTTTATTTTAAAGCCTCGTTTTTGCTTTCAGAACAATTATTTTTGATTGAAAAGAAAAAAGTTTTGCTTCAGACAAAAATACACAAATGTACCTCCATACAAGTGGCTTAACAACATCTGGCCGGCAAACCAGGTTGCGGAGTACATGAAGGAGACCGCGATCCAAAAGGCTCAGTGGACCAGACAGATAGGGGCCAAGACAGTCTGAGAGTATCTGTCTGCTGAATACTCCAGGCATGGTGGGTTGCATGTTTTACTAAAACATTAGACTTGAATTTGATTCTGACGCGACCCACTTGACTCACAGGGAGAGCTGTGACAACACACGTCTGGAAAGGAGGCTGTTTGTTAATGCAATATTGACAAATAAATTGTGCGACAGGGTTTGATTGGTTCTCTCAAATGTTTTTTTCTCCTCTGGGGTTGAGACCTCTCATTGTTTGAATTTGAAAATCCAACCATTGTAATAGAAGTGGGCGGCGCTCAGGGGCTGTGTGTGGCTGTGGGTGTTTAAATGAGAAAGACACAGAGAGCCAACCAGTAAAAGCACAGTCCCCTTTATTAAAGACACATTGTGCCGACAACGTCAGTCATTCCAGACTCTGAAGTCAGGAGGACTTCAAGAGTTAGGTGTTAGCCAGGCTAGTGATTAATTGCAATGGAAAAGTAATTGTTTGTCTGGCTACAACAACACAATTTGAAGTCATACGGGGCAGAGTCTCATTATAAACAGCATTGGGTGTATACGGTGAGAACATGTGGATCTGAGCAAGTGTGATGTTTGTGGATATTTATGTAAATGTTAAGTTGTCTTGCTTTTGTCGATGTATGTTTTTGTTGGTCAAAAAAACTAAGTAGAATAAAATATTCTGAAAAAAGTGATTGTTTGCTTTACTACAGATTGCTCAGGACTTACACATTTTAAACCCAGCTACTAGGGGTCTTCGTTTCGCTAGCCTAGAGAGAACCAGGCCCAAGATCTTGTCTTGGAAGTGTAGGTATAGTGTGAAATGACCCTGCTGGTGGTGTCTTACGGTGTTCGCATGCTTCCCTGCCGAAACAGTAAGGAAGAGTTTGTGCATATATTATGATGACATTTTGTGACATTTTTGTTCGTTTTGGACTTCGGTACAGGTTTTCGGGCACACCAAATTTTGGGGGGAGGCAAGCCGAAGTTGATAGCTGAAGTCTACGCCCCTTCGTCGGTGATTGGTAAACAGTAAAGATTCTTCAGTAAAGTCTTTGTCATTCAATGAGAGACGACTCGTTTTCATACACATTTTCTCATTTGGAAAAACATCTTAGTTACATGTAAAATTGCGCGACTAAGATCTCGGCAAAAACATAAAAATCAATGAAAGATGTCTTGAGTTATCTTAGATCAATTCAGACTACTTTGAGGAAGTGTATACTGGCTGCTGCGTCTCAAAATTGACAAGCAGTACTATTGCCGCTTTTTTCTTGTTTTTTAACCCATTACAGTCTGTTACTGCTATTAGCCAATACAAACGCATTGAATAACAAATAAACTACATGGAACAACAGTCCCCACAAAAAAATCTAAAGGAAGTTTGTTCAGAAGTTTCTGACCTATGTCTGAGAGAGATAGGAAAGATCAGGAAACATTTATTCTTTTACATTGAACCCCTTATTTTTGGCACTAAACAGTCTCCATATATACTTCCACTCACACCGACATGTACGCATTCGTGAGAGTCTCACCTTTACACAGAGGGGGTCATATTAGTGTGTAGCCCAGACTGTTCGGACACTACAGACAGAAGTTGGCAGATCGGCTGTACCGACTTCCAATGATTCCCAAGATGCTTGTGGGAGTCGTAGAGCAAAACGGAGAACACCATCGTGTTCGTGAGTCTACTCTTTCCATAATAGTTTATAGGCCAAACGGTTCCGTCGCTACAGAAGATTCTGAGAGAAGACCGATTTTTGGGATGTCTCATGGTCTGACAAACACTGCTCTAGCTCTCTCACCTTTCACCGCAGATGTGGAAGTGCAAAATCGTCAGATGTGGTAGATTGAGACACATCCAATGCAAGAAAAATACATATGTCTAGCTTATACTGATTTATTTGTCTATAGCGATTTATTTTTTTATTACGCTCATTTTTATTATTTTTGCCTGAAACTAAGAGATACACAAGGTGACATCACTTTAAGACTTCTGCCAGTGGTCCTCCCAACACCAGTCTACAAGGTAGGCAGGAAGACATTTCCGACTCAGCTTCAGTGAGTCCAGAAAGTCCTTCATTGACTTGCAGCCTATAAGTTGTTACGCATAACTGCATTGGGTAGATTTCCATTCAATTTGCGACAGATTTCCATGTAAATATTTTTAAATCAGCATAAAACAATATGAGCATTTTCCCACCGTAAATATTTCCAGCGAACAGACTTTTTGTGGATAAAAGGCTGTGCGTGATGACATAGTGTACATAGAAATAACTTCTGCCACACAATTCCCAAGTTAAATGGGTTTCCATTGCATTTTCAACTCTGGTAATGGTTTTGTCACTAACTGTTGCGTTATATAGCACATGTGCCCACTCTGGTCTTGGCACATGCACTCTAGCCAACAGCTAGAGCACATGGGGGTAGAAAATCTACATTTTGAAACTATTATGGATAAGAGCGATATTACAGTTGAATTCGGAAGTTTACATACACTTAGGTTGGAATCATTAAAACTTGTTTTTCAACCACTCCACAAATTTCTTGTTAACAAACTATAGTTTTGGCAAGTCAGTTAGGACATCTAGTTTGTGCATGACACAAGTCGTTTTCCCAACAATTGTTTACAAACAGATTATTTTAACTGAACTACAAGTTTTCAGTATACTTTGCCTACTTTTAAAATATAAAACATTTGGCAGAGCTGATGATCATTTAGGAATTGCTAAACGACTATTTTCCAGTTAGACCAATGGTTCCTTGAGAACAACTACTTGTTGTTCCCCTTTCAGAACAAGTGACGTCACCGAATGAAACGCTATTAGTGCGCACCCCGCTAACTAGCTAGCCATTTCACATCGGTTACAGGAGCAATTTCCAAACACCTGAAGGTACCACGTTCATCTATACAAACAGTAGTACGCAAGTATAAACACCATGGGACCACTCAGCCGTAGAGATGAACGTACTTTAGTGCAAAAAGTGCAAATCAATTCCAGAACAACAGCAAAGGACCTTGTGAAGATGCTGGAAGAAACAGGTACAAAAGTATCTATATCCACAGTGAAACGAGTCCTATATCGACATAACCTGAAAGGCCACTCAGCAAGGAAGAATCCACTGCTCCAAAACCGCCATAAAAAAGCCAGACTACGGTTTGCAACTGCACATGGGGGACAAAGATCATACTTTTTGGAGAAATGTCCTCTGGTCTGATGAAACAAAAATAGAACTGTTTTGTCGCAAATGGGTCTTCCAAATGGACAATGACCCCAAGCATACTTCCAAAGTTGTGGAAAAATGGCTTAAGTACAACAAAGTCAAGGTATTGGAGTGGCCATCACAAAGTCCTGACCTCAATCCTATAGAAAATGTGTGGGCAGAACTGAAAAAGCATGTGCGAGCAAGGAGGCCTACAAAACTGACTCAGTTACACCAGCTCTGTCAGGAGGAATGGGCCAAAATTCACCCAACTTATTGTGGGAAGCTTGTGGAAGGCTACCCAAAACATTTGACCCAAGTTAAACAATTTAAAAGCAATGCTACCAAATACTAATTGAGTGTACGTAAACTTCTGACCCACTGGGAATGTGATGAACGAAATAAAAGCTGAAAGAAATCATTTTCTCTACTATTATTCTGACATTTCACATTCTTAAAATAAAGTGGTGATCCTAACTGACCTAAGACAGGGACTTTTTACTCTGATTAAATGTTAGGGAAATTGTGAAAAACTGAGTTTAAATGTATTTGGCTAAGGTGTATGTAAACTTCAGACTGTATTTGCATTTGTCAAATGGCAGCCAAGCATCGATCATCATGTCACCAGAATAAGACCCTCAATATTTATTGGAAGAAGCATCACTTTGCACATTCACCTTACAGTGAAGTTCATCATCATTTATTTAATCATCTCAAAGTATGATGACAAGCGCCCGGCAATGACAATCGCCCTGCTGAACCACTTCCGTTTGCTGTCTTTTGAGCGTGAACCGACATACATTATGATGAAATCAGCACCATATTCAACTCAGACTCGCCGTCTGCGCCTTGTGATGTAGGTCACGCCTTATGATATGTCTACTAAAGGTAAGGTACCATTTTATAGAACTACTACCCGCCGTGGTATAAATTGTAACATCAAATATAGGCCTGTTTGCCCATCGAGAGTAAAGTGCATCTGAAGATGAGTTTTATGTTGTTGGCAACTGGTATAAAGTTAGTCTTATTTTAATATGCTGGGATATTTAATTATTTGTATATGTAATGAGGTTCTTCCAAGTACTATGCACTAGTATAAAACGGTTGTATTACGAAATAATATACGGTGCACGTCGCAACTTTTTTTTTTTTCATTAATGAGTATAAAAAATGCCTATCGAAATTTTTCTAGGCCCCAAAAAATTCTGCCTAGGCCCCTGGACCAGAACCCATTCTGGGGACTGCACACAGGTGTTTACAGTCATTAATGGAATCGCATTGGAGCAAGGTACACTGCTTGTGGCACTGGATGTGTGCTTCAAGTCCTATTATGTGTTTGACATTACTTTCCCACTGTTCCCCAGCATGGGAATTCCTACAGACCATGGTGTATCAGCTGCCAGGAACAGAATCTCCTGCAGTAAGACTGTTGCGAGCATGTCTTTTTTTACACTGAACAATAGTGTTTAAGTGTCCACTCTTGTATGTAGTGTGAGAAGTGACAGGAGGAAGCACATCCCTCCAGCCAATGTGTTCCTGTGAATTAATAGATCAATGGATGGATGAGCCATGAGTATCTCATTCCAATGCTAATATGCTCTTAAGGAACTAGTTTGATTTTTTTTGCATTTGTGCCTATTTTTTGCCTACAGTACGGTATGTGGCTTGTTTGCCTTTAATTCAACTACTGGTGCCTTCTGGTACACTTTCATTCTATCACAACAATTTATTTTAAATACAAATGTTACATTTTGGGGACTGTGAAGTGCTTTATGAATGAACGTAAAGTAATGAGTCATTAGTCCATGTCCTTAGTAGGTTGTGGAGGTCGACCGATTATGATTTTTCAACGCCGATACCGATTATTGGAGGACCAAAAAAAGCCAATACCGATTAATCGGCCGATTTTTATATATATTTGTAATGAAGACAATTACAACAATACTGAATGAACACTTTAAAAAAAACTTAATATAATACATCAATAAAATCAATTTAGTCTCAAATAAATAATGAAACATGTTCAATTTGGTTTAAATAATGCAAAAACAAAGTGTTTCATATACCTTTGACTATTGGATGTTCTTATAGGCACTTTAGTATTGCCAGCCTAATCTCGGGAGTTGATAGGCTTGAAGTCATAAACAGCGCAATGCTTGAAGCACAGCGATGAGCTGCTGGCAAACGCAGGAAAGTTTGAATGAATGCTTACGAGCCTGTTGCTGCCTACCACCGCTCAGTCAAATCCGGAAACTATAAATTCGAAAACAAAACGTTTATTCTTTCAGTGAAATACGGAACCGTTCCATATTTTATCTAACGGGTGGTAACCCTAAGTCTAAATATTGCTGATACATTGCACAACCTTCAATGTTATGTCATAATTATGTAAAATTCTGGCAAATTACTTACGGTCTTTGTTAGGAAGAAATGGTCTTCACACAGTTCACAACCAGCCAGGCGGCCCAAACTGCTGCATATACCCTGACTCTGTTTGCACAGAACGCAAGAGAAGTGACACAATTTCCCTAGTTAAAAGAAATTCATGTTAGCAGGCAATATTAACTAAATATGCAGGTTTAAAAAGTTTTACTTGTGTATTGATTTTAAGAAAGGCATTGATGTTTATGGTTATGTACACATTGGTGCAACGACAGTGCTTTTTTCGCGAATGCGCTTGTTAAATCATCACCCGTTTGGCGAAGTAGGCTGTGATTCGATGATAAATTAACAGGCACCGCATTGATTATATGCAACGCAGGACAAGCTAGATAAACTAGTAATATCATCAACAATGTGTAGTTGTTGATAAGTTTAATGCTAGCTAGCAATTTACCTTGGTCTCTTGCTGCACTCGTGTAACAGGTGGTCAGCCTGCCACGCAGTCTCCTCGGCCATAATCGGCGTCCAAAAATGGCGATTACCGATTGTTCTGAAAACTTTAAATCTGCCCTAATTAATCGGCCATTCCGATTAATCGGTCGACCTCAAATGTAATAGTGTAAGAGTAAGAGTAAGAGTGACCTTCAAATGTAATATTTTACACTTGATCTGTGTAACAATGTTTTAACTCGACCCAAATGAAGATTTATTGTATGGCAAAACAGCATGGTGTGTAGTGTCACCTAAGATAGCCTAAGCTAGCTGATGTGTCAGTTGATGTGAATGTCTATTAGATCTGGCACTGGTAAACATATTTAGACAATAGGGCTTTGTTTCAATGTGCTATTTAACATTTTTAAAAGTATATATTCTTGTATATTCTCTGACGTGATGTATGTTCTAAAATGCAGGCAATAGAAATTAATTGTTTGAAATTAATTGTTTGAAATTCAACATTGTATCTTGATTGTGTGTGTGTAAGAAACAGCGGTGGTGGGATGATAGAGAAGGCAAAATATACAAGCAAAATTAGGATTAGATTGAGAGAAAAAAATGACTCAGCTGCTGGGTCAATCCCCTAACCCAATGTGCTGGGTTTATGTCACTACCCAACACGCTGGGTGGTTTTAACCCAGCAATATAGTCTAATTTATCCAACAGTTGAGTCAAGCGCTCAACCCAAGGCACTGGGTTAGAAGCAAAACCCAAATCCACTGGGTTGAATTAACCCAATGCTTTGTTTTGTCCTGTATTGACCCAGCGCTGGGCTGTCAAAATTACCCAAATTGGGTTATTTTTAACCCAGCATTTTTTTGAGTAACAATAATTCATTTTGGGGAAATAATATTGCCATATTAGGCATAACAAAATGTCGACCTTTTAAGATGCCAAAATATGCATTGTTTTCAGTATCCTAATTTTGTTTTGTTTTCTGATTTGTTTTAGTGCATGCATTCAACAAGCTTTGGAGGAAGGACTTCCACAGGGCCACAGTCTCCAAAGTTCACTCAAAAAGACAATAGTTCCAAACTGGGTTTGATTTAGTTTTTGTTGTTTTAATTATTTAAAAAATGGTTCATTATCTTTTAAACTTCCATTGGTTAATTTATTGCTCAGTTATCACTTGGCTCATGTAAATAATTATTTTGTTATCCCTTTAAACATCCTAAGGTCAATGTCCCCATAGTGTTCACATTTCTCTCATGTAAATATTGTCGCTGCATAAAAAGATGAAACATTTTATTGAGGAAATATCCCGTCTTTGCTATTTTCTTCACTAGCATGCTGATTATTTTAAGTTGCATTGGATTTATTTTATCTGTTAAAACTTTTTAGGGATAGGGGGTAGCATTTTCACTTTGGATGAATAGCGTGTCCAGAGTGAACTGCCTCCTACTCTGTCCCAGATGCTAATATATGCATATTATTATTACTATTGGATAGAAAACACTCTGAAGTTTCTAAAACTGTTTGAATGATGTCTGTGAGTATAACAGAACTCATATAGCAGGCGAAAACCTAACAAAAATCCAACCAGGAAGTGGGATATCTGAGGTTGGTCGATTTTCAACTCATCGCCTATTGAATTCCCAGTGGGATATGGCTCTGTTTGCACTTCCTACGGCACTTCCTACGGCTTCCACTAGATGTCAACAGTTAGCTTCTACTGTGATGTGGAGCCGGATGAGAGGGGAATGAGTCAGTGGTCTGGCAGAGAGCCAGGTCCTGGTCACGCGCATTCCACATGATATCGACTTGCGTTCCATTACTTTTATAGACACAAAGGAATTCTATATTTATGATAATATTTATGATAACAACATCCTAAAGATTGATTCTATACTTAGTTTGAAATGTTTCTACGACCTGTAATATAACTTTTTGAAGTTTTCGTCCGACGTTCGCCTGGACCCGCAGGAGCGTTTGGATATGTGTACTAAACGGGCTAACAAAAGTAGCTACTTGGACATAAATAATGGACATTATCGAACAAAACAACAATTTATTGTGGAACTAGGATTCCTGGAAGTGCATGCTGATGAAGATCATCAAAGGTAAGTGATTAATTCTATCTCTTTCTGCTTTTTGTGACTCGTATCTTTGGCTGGGAAAATGGCTGTGTGTTTTTTGGACTTGGCGGTGATCTAACATAATCATATGTTGTGTTTTCACTGTAAAGCATTTTTTGAAATCGGACCCGATGGGTAGATTAACAAGATGTTTATCTTTCATTTGCTGTATTGGACTTGTTAATGTGTGAAAGTTACATATTTCAAAAAAAATAATTTGAATTTCCCACGCTGCCTTTTCAGCGGAATGTTGTAGAGGGGTTCTGCTAGCGGAACGTGTGTCCTAGAAAGGATAAGACATTGAATACATGTTGTTTAGTATAGTTTAGTTTTTTTCTCTGTGAAGTAAGTTCATTTAATGTTGTGATTTGGTTTATGTATATACTTTTCAATGTTTAACACACAGTAACCAAAACCCTAATATAATTTCAATATTCATACTGAGTTTCCCAAAGTTGTTTGCCAGAAGTTCACAAGTTGCAAATTGTCCAAAGGTTTTCCACAAATGTTTGCCAGAAACCAGTTTTTCGGTATGGGAAATATTACCACTACCTTTTTAAAACCATGTCTATTAGGTATGTAACAATTCAGATATGAATTGTTCCCGATTCAAATGTTTAAGATACGACTGACTGCATAGGTACAATAGATCCCAAACCGAACCAAATGTAGCATGCATCGGTCAGAAAATCGATTCAAACGTTAAGCATCGCGGAGTCACAAAAATGTTTTGCTCTTCTTTTTAAATTTTTTTACACCCAATGCATCCTCTCCTTCAGTGTCGAACTAAGCATGTAACGTTAACTGTGTTGACAGTCATTGATCAACAAGTCATTTTGCATGCCGAACAACCCTAGGCAATATCAGTAGCCTAGTCAAACTGTGCACTGTGTCCAGCTTCGCACGATGACCAACGCGAGGTAGGCGGCCTGTTCCTGATCTTGCACATCTGCGTGGCACCCATAACATGTTTTGCATTAGATTAGGCTCTATTAGTTAAGTGACAAGCAAGGTAATTGTTATCTATGTACTGTTGAAAATGCTGTTTTATCAGAATAAAAGTAAGTTACCGGAGACGCAACTGTCATTCAGCTATAGGCTACCTGCTGAACAGAGTTTAGAATAGGTTTTATTCAGATTGTTCAGGTTCACCATCAGCGATAGTTTTGGTAAACTCTTAGAAAAAATGGTGCTATCTAGAACTTGAAAGGGTTCTTTGAATGTCCTCATAGGAGAACCCTTTAAAGAACCATTTTGAGTTCCAGGTAGGTTGGTTCTACCTTGGACCAAAAAGGTTTCTCCTAAGGGGGCAGCCGAAGAACCCTTCTGGAACCATTTTTTAAAGAATAGTTTTGCTTTAAACAATCTGTGTATATATGGTCATTTTTATATACAGTGTATAGTTGATCATTTGCGAGGTGCACTGGATGGTCTAAGCGGGAGTAGAGAAGAAGCTCACAAAAAAATTACAAACGATCAAAACCATTTGATTTTGAGATGGGGGTGAAATCCAAAGTTGTACTATATACACTGCTCAAAAAAATAAAGGGAACACTTAAACAACACAATGTAACTCCAAGTCAATCACACTTCTGTGAAATCAAACTGTCCACTTAGGAAGCAACACTGATTGACAATACATTTCACATGCTGTTGTGCAAATGGAATAGACAAAAGGTGGAAATTATAGGCAATTAGCAAGACACCCCCAATAAAGGAATGGTTCTGCAGGTGGTGACCACAGACCACTTCTCAGTTCCTATGCTTCCTGGCTGATGTTTTGGTCACTTTTGAATGCTGGCGGTGCTTTCACTCTAGTGGTAGCATGAGACGGAGTCTACAACCCACACAAGTGGCTCAGGTAGTGCAGTTCATCCAGGATGGCACATCAATGCGAGCTGTGGCAAAAAGGTTTGCTGTGTCTGTCAGCGTAGTGTCCAGAGCATGGAGGCGCTACCAGGAGACAGGACAGTACATCAGGAGACGTGGAGGAGGCCGTAGGAGGGCAACAACCCAGCAGCAGGACCGCTACCTCCACCTTTGTGCAAGGAGGTGCACTGCCAGAGCCCTGCAAAATGACCTCCAGCAGGCCACAAATGTGCATGTGTCAGCATATGGTCTCACAAGGGGTCTGAGGATCTCATCTCGGTACCTAATGGCAGTCAGGCTACCTCTGGCGAGCACATGGAGGGCTGTGCCGCCCCACAAAGAAATGCCACCCCATACCATGACTGACCCACCGCCAAACCGGTCATGCTGGAGGATGTTGCAGGCAGCAGAACGTTCTCCACGGCGTCTCCAGACTCTGTCACGTCTGTCACATGTGCTCAGTGTGAACCTGCTTTCATCTGTGAAGAGCACAGGGCACCAGTGGCGAATTTGCCAATCTTGGTGTTCTCTGGAAAATGCCAAACGTCCTGCACGGTGTTGGGCTGTAAGCACAACCCCCACCTGTGGACGTCGGGCCCTCATACCACCCTCATGGAGTCTGTTTCTGACCGTTTGAGCAGACACATGCACATTTGTGGCCTGCTGGAGGTCATTTTGCAGGGCTCTGGCAGTGCACCTCCTTGCACAAAGGCGGAGGTAGCGGTCCTGCTGCTGGGTTGTTGCCCTCCTACGGCCTCCTCCACGTCTCCTGATGTACTGGCCTGTCTCCTGGTAGCGCCTCCATGCTCTGGACACTACGCTGACAGACACAGCATACCTTCTTGCCACAGCTCGCATTGATGTGCCATCCTGGATGAGCTGCACTACCTGAGCCACTTGTGTGGGTTGTAGACTCCGTCTCATGCTACCACTAGAGTGAAAGCACCGCCAGCATTCAAAATTGACCAAAACATCAGCCAGGAAGCATAGGAACTGAGAAGTGGCCTGTGGTCACCACCTGCAGAACCACTCCTTTATTGGGGGTGTCTTGCTAATTGCCTATAATTTCCACCTTTTGTCTATTCCATTTGCACAACAGCATGTGAAATTTATTGTCAATCAGTGTTGCTTCCTAAGTGGACAGTTTGATTTCACAGAAGTGTGATTGACTTGGAGTTACATTGTGTTGTTTAAGTGTTCCCTTTATTTTTTTGAGCAGTGTATTCATTGGCTATGCCATAGCTAATTTGTAAATGTGAAATATTGATACCTTACTAGCTCAAACACTTAATTTGCAAAATGACAATTTAATTATTGGGTGATGTTGATTTCAGAACCAAAGTGTGGGGGACAGAAAACAGGCTACATTGCCCTCCCTAGTTTGATAGTGGTAGTGGGGTGTTCGATCCCTAGTCTCCTGTATGACTCAGATCAGGTGCCTACATAGTACATAGACAATTTACACACACACACACACACACAGTACATACACCGTAGACATGCATCATTTACACACACGTCAAGCTCAGAGGCCCAGCTCATGAACTCCATCAGCTACAGATTTGAATTTAGAATGGAAATTAATGTGAAATGAATGAATGTGTTTATGCAACAAATGTTAGTGCATCGAACCGAATTGCATTGATTCGTTCTCTACTCAAACAAACGTTTCAAACTGAAATGTATCGTATCGGAGCCCATGTATCTAGATAAAGTACGTATTGAATCGTCTTGAAAGGGAAATATGCATATCCCTGTCTTTTTTTAAATTTTCCAAACACAATTCAAAACAATCACAATTTTTAAAAATCATTGTAAGCATCTTTTAACACAAGATTAACACTTAACACTTTTTTCCTTTTTTTTACCCTAATGCAAACATTTTGACTATATTAGCCAAGACAAATACAAGGATGCACTTTTATGATAGGTTTAGGGTGACCTATTGAAGCTTACAGAGACCCCAACTGATGTATAGAACAATCTTAACATGATCTTCTTTGGTTTATGTAACAGTATAGCTTCCTCGCCCCTACCTGGGTTCAAACCAGGGACCCTCTGCACACATAGATAACAGCCACCCACGAAGCATCGTTACCCGTCGCTCCACAAAAGCCACGGCCCTTACAGAAAAAGGGGAACAACTACTTCAAGGTCTCAGAGCGAGACCTTGAAGAGACCAATTGAAACGCTATTCGCGCGCACCCTGCTAACTAGCTAGCCATTTCACACCGGTTACATTTAGATACAAGCATCATGAAACCTCCATGTGGTTTCTTCTTTCAGACTCTATGAAATGATGACCTCTTCCTAAATATTTGGTCAAACGAATAATTGTGTATGGTTTCCTAGAAAAAAGGGTGGCTCAATATGACCCGGGTTATCACTCAACCAACTTAGTGTTAGATAGTGTTGGATCTGTGAAATCCACATGTATTGATCATATCTTCACAAATGCTGCAGAGCTTTGCTCTTAAAACAATGTCAGTTCCAATTGTTGTGACCATAACATGGTGGCAATAACAAGGAAATCCGAGGAACCAAAGGCAGGGCCTAAAGTTTATTTATATCATACCCCAAAAATTCTCAGGATGATGTGTATGAGGAAGTGAATCCAGATGCAGCACTTGGAGTATTTGTACAATTATTCTTACCAGTTGTTGACAAACATGCATCTGTAAAGAAACAGCTTGGATGTCAGCCCACCACCTCAAGCTCAACCTCGCCAAGACTGAGCTGCTCTTCCTCCCGTGGAAGGCCTGCCCACTCCAAGTCCACAGTGTCCCCCTCCCAGAGTGCAAAGAACCTTGGCGTGACCCTAGACAACACCCTGTCGTTTTCTGCAAACAAAAACAGTTCCTGCTCTTCAACATCCGTAGAGTACGAGCCTAGCTCACACAGGAAGCAGTGCACGTGCTTATCCAGGCACCCGTCTGGACTACTGCAACTCGCTGTTGGCTGGGCTCCCAGCTTGTGCCATCAAACCCCTGCAAGTTATCCAGAACGCTGCAGCCCACCTGGTGTTCAACCTTCCCAAGTTATCCCATGTCACCCCGCTCCTCCACACACTCCACCGGCTTCCAGTCAAAGCTTGCATCCGCTACAAGACCATGGTACTTGCCTACCGGAGCAGCAAGATGAACTGCCCCTCCCTACCTTCAGGATATGTTCAAACCCTACACCCAACCCGAGCACTCCGTTCTGCCACCTCTGGTCTCTTGGCTCCTGTTCAGCCCAGTCAAAGCACTTCTCTGTCCTGGCACCCCAATGGTGGAACCAGGTTCCCCCTGAACCTAGGACAGCAATGTCCCTGCCCATGTTCCGAAAACATCTGAAACCCTACCTCTTCAAAGAGTGTCTTCAATAATCCCACAGCAGCCCCCCACCCTCGCACCTCATCCTCACCCGCTGGTAAAGTGGACAAAATTGAACAGTGAACCATCATATTTGTGTATTGAAGATCTGATGAAAGAGAAGGATTGCTGTTTTGAATTTGGTCAAGATAGTGTGGGAGAGGTGATTGTGATTGAAAAATGATAGTTATCCATCAATAATGATAAACCACCAGGTATAGACAACCTACACAGGAAACTGTTGAGAATGGTAGCAGACTCGATTGCCACCTGTATTTCCCGTATCTTTATCCAAAGCCTAAAGGAGTGTATCCACAGGTGTGGAAGGAAGCTAAAGTAGTTCCACTGCCTAAAAATAGTAAAGCACCCGTTGCTCGCTCTAACAGCCGCCCAATCAGTTTGCTGCCTACTCTTAGTAAACTGATGGAGAGGATTGTGTCTGACCAAATACAATGCTATTTTCCAGAGAACAAGTTACCTACTGACTTTCAGCAGGCATGCACTGTAGGGAAGGGCATTCAACTTGTACTGCACCGACTCAGATGACTGTTTGGCTAAATGGATAATTAGATGATAGTTGGAGCTGCATTGTTAGATTTCAGTGCAGCCTTTGATGTTATTGATCATAATTTGTTGTTGAAAAAAAACCTGCTTGTTATGGCTTTACATCACCTGCCATCACATGGTTGGAGATGGGGCTGGGTGATATGGCCTAAAAATCCTATCTCAATTTTTTTTCAAACTTATGGGCGAGTTTTCTCTAAATGAGCATTGTTGCACTATTAAAGGTCAATACACTGCATTTCAAACAGTCAGGAATAATTGAATGAATTCAGGGCTTGTAAAATTATACCTAGGCTAAATATAAGCCTTCCACAACCATAAGACCAGCAATTTAATTATTTTATCAATAATCACTGATTTGGCTTTCAAGTCTATGAAAATGCTATTTTTGTTACAAATTTGACCAGAAACATGCACAATGCATATCCACTAATAATGACAAACTTCTAGTAGCAGGCAATATAGAAAACTAACACAGGTATCATAAACAATCTCTCAAGCACAAGCCCACATGCTAGTGAGTAGCCAGCTCATCTTTATATTTCAGGTCTAGCCAACTTGAATCCATTTGCTTGCTAAACAAGGTAGAACAGTTCAACTGTTATAAATGCATCCGTCAGTCTCCAACTGTTTGAACAACACAGCCTGTTCACTTTGTTTAGATGTTGAAATCAAGTGGCCTATCTGGATAAGAAGATGCTTATTTCTCAGAATGAGAACGAGTTGCCAAATCCTTATATAAATGCGTCGATTTTATACTCATGGCACATTTATAAAACACAGACTAGACAGCTAGAAGGTAGTTAAGGTAGTCCATCCCTGTTTGCTTCCGATTTATTCCATGTGACCTGTTACCAGAATACTAACAAATGCTAACAAGTACTAGCAAATTCCCATAGCAGGTGCTAGCTAAATGCTAACGAGTGCAAACAAACTAATTGCAAGGACGGACGACCCAGTTCATAAAGTTAAACAAGTATCTCAAAGGCTACTCAGTTTTCTGCACGCACAAAACAAATATTACTAAACAGCAGGGATCTTAATCCAAGAGGGGATTTTCTCTGACTGCTCTTAACAAGATGCCACTTAGCTAGCAAGTTAGCAAACCAAATACACAGCTGGGTAAACTGCTTTATCTTTATCTATTAACCTAGTACAAATATTCAAATGTTTTTTTTAAAACTCTAGTTCAGATGGTTTGGCAATTCATACCACGGATATTTCAAAACACCCCGATATACAGTGTGCTCCAAAATTACTAGCACCCCTGACTGGCTATGCACAAACAATACTTAAAAAAATGTAAACAATATAATTATAGAGAAACTCAAAATACCAACATGTGAGAAATACTGTACTTTATTCATGTTTCAATGGAACCCACCAAAATCATTTATTGATTTAATTAAAAAATCAAGGTTTCAAAATTATTGCCACTCCTCATTTAGTGCTTAGTGCAACCACCTCTGGCAAGGTTAACAGCATGGAGTCTTTTCCTGTAGTGTTTGACAAGGTTAAGGAACACATTTTGAGGGATTTTGGACCATTCCTCTATGCAAATCCTTTCAAGATCCTTCACATTCTTGGGTTTGCGCTTATCAACTGCCCTCTTCAACTCAGCCCACAGGTTTTCTATTGGGTTGAGGTCCGGCGACTGAGATGGCCGAACATTAATTTAGTTGGATCTTGAGGTATGTTTTGGGTCATTGTCTTGTTGGAAAGTCCACCTATGGCCAAGTCCCAGCCTTTTGGCAGAGGCAACCAGATTGTCAGACAAAATTGCCTGATACTTGGTGGAATTCATTATGCCATCAATCTTAACCAGTGCCCCTGGACCTCTGGAGTTAAAACGGCCCCAAAACATCACTGATCCACCACCATATTTCACCGTGGGTATGAGGTGCCTCTCCTTGTATGCATCTCTGTTTCGACGCCAAACATGCCGATGCTGTATCTGACCTAAAATGTTACATTTTGGTCAGATACAGAGCACCTTCTTCCAGTCATAATTTAAATGACATTTGGCAAACTCCAAGCGCTTGAGTCTGTGTCTTGGGGTCAGAAAGGGCTTTCTTCTGGCAACCCTTCCAAAGAGCCTGGTGTCTGATGGTTCTTTTTGAAACCTGGTGACCCCAAGACACCACCAAGGCCTGCAATTCTTTCTCAGTGATTATTGGGGATTTTGTTACTTCTCTTACCATCCTTCCTATCCTGGAGGGATTTGCATTTGCGTCCTCTTCCCGTGAGGTTAACTGTTAATCTTTAGATTTTTTAAAATAATTACCCTGACAGTGCTCAATGGTATATTCAATCGTTTGTGGATCTTCTTGTAGCCATTACCAGATTTATGAAGGTCTATGCCCATCTGTCTCTTTTGAACTGCCAGTTCTTTTGTTTTCTTCATGGTGTTGGATGACAAAGGGACATTGCATGCATGTTACCATGTTTTTATACCCTAGTGAAACAGGAAGTGATGTAATGGCTCAATATAGTTCCTTAACACGTAGATAAACAAAAAAAGTGGAGAAAGAAAAAAAAAAGTGGAATTTAATTCCTGGTTTAATGTTGGTAGATGTTATTTACAATCTTTAAGGGTGCCATTAATTATGAAACCTTGATTTGGAGGACATTGATTTTTTTAAATTAAATCAATAAATTATTTTGGTGGGTTCCATTGAAACATGATTAAAGTACAGTATTTCTCACATGTTAGTATTTTGAGTTTCTCTCTATAGTATTGTTGGTGCATTGCCCATCAGAGGTGCCAGTAATTTTGGAGCCCACTGTACAGTACCCAACCCTACACATGTATTTATGCATGAATAGTTTAAAATGTGTATATTGTATCGGGAAATTCCACAAATTCACTTTTAAAAAGGCACACCTGTTAATTGAAATGCATTCCAGGTGACTACCTCATGAAGTTGGTTGAGAGAATGCTGAGAATGTGCAAAGGGTGGCTACTTTGAAGAATCTCAAATATAAAATATATTTTGATTTGTTTAACACTTTTTCGGTTACTACATGATTCCATATGTGTTATTTCATAGTTTTGATGTCTTCACTATTATTCTACAATGTAGAAAATAGTAAAAATAAAGAAAAATCCTGGAAGGAGTAGGTGTGTCCAAACTTTTGACTGGTACAGTACTTTTGTATATTATATATATATATATATATACAGTTGAAGTCAGAAGTTTTCATATTGTGTGTCGGCCAGGAGAACACACACAAGACCAAATCGCGCTGTTAAGACACTGATGCCCTTTGCAACCACGTACCTATGTGAGAGTGGATTCTCGGCCCTCACTAGCATGAAAACTAAATACAGGCACAGACCTTGTTGAAAATTATTTAAAACTGATACTCTCTCCAATACAACCCAACATTGCAGAGTTATGTGCATCCTTTCAAGCACTCCCTTCACATTAACCTGTGGTGAGTTACTCACAATTTTCAATGAACAAATAAGGTTTTATATGCAAGATGGTTAAATAAAGAGCAAAATTATTGATTATTATTATTTGTGTCATGGTCCTGTAAGAGCTCTTTGTCACTTCCCACACACATTTATGTTTAATAACATTTGCTGACCCTGTTGCTAGAGGGGGTACGCAGCTGGAGGTTGAATGTTTGAAGGGTACGGGACTATAAAAAGTTTGGGAACCACTGCCTTAAACGATCAATCGAGTAGGGTAGGAGCAAACATCCTAAACATATATTGTTTCTCTCCTGTGTGTACAGAGTTCCCACATACCACTAATTGATTCCCTGATGATGGCACACACAGTGGAGATGATCAGCATAGAGCGGGTGGTAGGCTGCGTCAAACGCTTCTCCACCTTCAGTGCCTCCAAGGAGCTGCCCTTTGACCTGGAGGACGCCATGGTCTTCTGGATCAACAAGGTGAGCCGTGCGTGCGTCAGGGTTTCCGTTAGGAAAATGTGTCACCGGACATTTGACTGGCAACATTTTAATTTATCGGACATTTAAGAAATTTAACGGACCCATATGCATTGGGTGCGTAACCTGATCAGGGCGTCCACCCACGGTGCTCAGAATGACAGAAATTACATTTAGAATATGGTCATTCATATTAACAGAACATGCAAGTCGAGGATGCAACGATGTGCGGTCCTTCTTACTGAATTCCGATAACTACTTTTTTTACCTTTCCTCAGCCAACACGACAAGTAACGAACGGCAAAACCGCTAGCCTATGTCATTCTACTATAGTAGAAAAGTTTAAGCTACCTATTCTATTGGTCAGCTTGTCCAGAAATAAATAGCCTATTCCAAACAGATCCCAAATTCATATAACCAGTAGGCCTACAGTAGTTTACATATTCTTTAAAAAATTACTTTGAAAAAGAATGAGTCTGATGCAAAAGATCAGAACGTTTAGCTTAAAATATTTATAAACCTATTTCTTCAAATTGTAAGCGCATTAATGTGCTAAAGGCAGTAGGCTGCGTGTAAATGTTTGTTCCAAAATGCAATTAGCAGGAAAACACTGTTGTCAAAAGGACACTGCACACGAGAGCAGTTTCATGTGACCGAGATGAAAATATCTGTCGGAAATTTAGAACGAGAGGAGATCTAATGGGATACTTTGAAGCACAGTAAGACATGCCTCGTGTATTAAAACGTTCAACGTTAAAGCTTTCAAACAATTAAGTATATTTCTAAGTTTTCTAAATGCATACTGCCTCCAGCTCATTGGAAAAGGGAAAGGGGGATACCTAGTCAATTGTACAACTGAATGCATTTAGCCCAACCCCTCTGAATCAGAGAGGTGCGTGGGGCTGCCATAATCGACATCCACGTCTTCGGTGCACGGGGAACAGTGGGTTAACAGCCTTGCTCAGGGGCAGAACGACTGCAGTGGTGTGTGACGCGCTGATGAAGCCTGCCTCCCGTTGCCGTTTGATGCCACTTTCAAAACAACTGGGAACTCGTAAATCTCTGATTTCAGTGCGTTGAAGTCAACTGGCCATCCAACTCGGAATTCTAACTCTTTCTAGATCTCCGACCTGAACATTACTGATGTTCATGATTTGACCTCATATTTGTCAGTTCCCAGTTGTCTTGAAAGCACCACAAGATGCTGCAGCAGCAGATGTTGTGCTGTCTTGACAGATTTTCCACTCAAAGGCTCTGTATCTGAATGATTGTACGCGTGTGATAAATAAGATGCATAACCAATATACTGTACACGCGCCAATTTAATTCCACTAAATTAAGAAAATGAACCGCTAAGCATGACCAGTCAAATGTATTTACATCGACTTGCAACAATGAATAGGCTAAAAAGCATTATTATGCAACAGGAATTTCTTCTCCCAGACAGTTGGCTGGCGGCAATCTTATTTTTCAGGTTTTCTATTATTTTATCGGACAAAAGCCTGCTATTGTGTGTGTGAGTGTGAGAGAGCGGGACTATGTGTGTAGTGTACTGACCCTTGTCTGTCCCCCAGGTGAATATGAAGATGAAGGAGATCACAGAGAAAGAGACCATAATCAAGCAGCATCTGCTAGAGTCCCCCAGCCACCAAAAGGTATTTTCGCGTTTTCCCCTCGCTGTCTTTCTCACTCTCGCTGTCTTTCTCTCTCTCGCTGTCGCTCTCGCTCTCACTCTCGCTAGCCATCTCTCGCATTCTTTCAATTCAATTTAAAGGGCTATTTTGGCACTATCTGCATTGCTTTCATTTTTTCTCATGATTTCTTTCATTTTCACTCACTCTCACTTTCTCTCTCTTCAATTTCTTATTTCCATCCCTCAGTGTTCACCTACCATTGCTAAGGCGCGGACGGGCTTCAGCCATCTTTAACTTTGCCACAATGCTACTACTACCGTTAGGCTACAGGAGCATGCTCATTGCTAAAATGGCACACCTGTCTCATAATACACTACATGACTGAATGTATATGTACACCTGCTCATCGATCATCTAATTCCAAAATCAGAGGCATTAATATGGAGTTGGTCCCACCTTTGCTGCTATAACAGCCTCTACCCTTCTGGGAAGGCTTTCCACTAGATGTTGGAACATTGTGGCGGCGACTTCCTTCCATTCAGCAGCAAGAGCATTAGTGAGGTCGGGCACTGCTGTTGGGCAATTAGGCCTGGCTCGTAGTCGGCGGTCCAATTCATCCCAAATGTGTTCGATGGGGATGAGGTCAGGGCTCTGTGCAGGCAGGTCAAGTTCTTCCACACCAATCTCAACAAACCATTTCTGTATGGACCTCGCTATGTGCACAGGGGCATTGTCATACGGAAACAGGAAAGGGCCTTCCCCAAACTGTTGCCACAAAGTTGGAAGCACAGAATCGTCTAGAATGTCATTGTATGCTGTAGCATTAATATTTCCCTTGTCCACACACTTTTGTAAATATAGTGTATGAGCCATGTAGGCTATAGCCTTTGGTGAAAGAGCCAGCCCTAAAAATACTACCTTTTGCCAACTTGACTTTGTCTCGGGCCTAACAACACCCGTGCCAATTTATCCTCCAAACACCGGCTTCGAGGGCATTATCCCTTAAATGGAGAATATTTGTGACAAAAATAAGGGGTTAAATATGTGTATTTAATACACATATTAAATGTGTATTTGGGGACCGCATGAGTCCATAATCATCTGTGTGTCTCTGTCCAGCCTGATCTCATGCATGCACTGGCTTATTGGAACCAGTGGCGTTGTCTCGCGTGGTAACGTACACCCCATTAGCCCGGCCCTTTCACCGCCTCTAACCTGCTACACTGCTATCCCCTGTATACAACCTCCATTCACCACTGCCTCTTGTCTCTCGGGCTGGGCAATATATCAAATGAATAGTATGTTTTAGTGCGATGTTCCAAATGCCGTTAATGCAAGTATCAATGTTTTTATATTTTGTAGTTCATATGAGCGTTTGTCTTTATGGACTCGTCTCATTCGCTCCTTCTGCGCTGTGTGCACCTTTCCACTCGCACACAGGTACCAAGCCCCTACCACTTACAACTACAAAGATGAAGACCACTTCTTCCTCTCTGACAAGAAGCAGTTTCAACTCGCTATTTGCACTTGAGGTTTGGGCCAACAGAATCGGTCATATGGACACCGGTTATTTAGAACCGCAGACCCTACTAAAATGGGAGTATCAATGAAAATGATTCTACTGCTCACAGCATTTCAGCCACAGACTTATGTGCTTGCTGTCTCATCTGTGTTTTATACATGTGCAATGATGTTGTTCAAACATTTGGAGACTGACGGATGCATTTATAACACTTGAACTGTTCTACCTTGTTTAGCAAGCAAATGGATTCAAGTTGGCTAGACTTGAAATGTAAAGATGAGCTGGCTACTCACTAGCATGTGGGCTTGTGCTTGAGAGATTGTTTATGAGACCTGTGTTGGTTTTTTATAATGCCTGATGCCAGAAGTTAGTAATTATTAGTGGATATGCATTGTGCATGGTTCTGGTAAAAAAAAATTTTTTACATAAAGGGCATTTTCATAGAGAGACTTGAAAGCAGATCAGTGATTATTGAAAAAAGCAGGTTAAACTATTATTTTGATTAAATACAGTAACATTTTTAGTGGTTCTTATGATTGTGGAACACCTATTTTTCTATTACATTTTTTATTCAACATTTATTTTGACAGAGAAGACATATTGAGACCTAGGTGTCTTTTCCAAATGTGCCCTGTATAATACAATCTAAAATACACATTAAACACAATCTTTCCCTCGATCCTGACTAGTCTCCCAGTCCCTGCCGCTGAAAAACATCCCAACAACATGATGTTGCCACCACCATGCTTCTCTTTAGGGATGGTATTGGCCAGGTGATGAGTGGTGCCTAGTTTCCTCCAGACATGACACTTGGCATTTAGGCCAAAGTTTTCAATCTTGGTTTCATCAGACCAGAGAATCTTGTTTCTCATGGTCTGAGAGTCCTTTAGTTGCCTTTTAGCAAACTTCAAGCGGGCTGTCGTGCCTTTTACTGAGGAGTGGCTTCCGTCTGGCCATTCTACCATAAAGGCCAGATGGGTAGAGTGCTGCAGAGTTGGTTGTCCTTCTGGAAGGTTCTCCTATCTCCACAGAGGAACTCTAGAGCTCTGTCAGAGTGACCATCAGGCTCTTGGTCACCTCCCTGACCAAGGCCCTTCTCCCCCGATTGCTCAGAGTTGATTTTGAAGGATCTCTAGGGTTGGGCAGTGTAGGCTTAGTCACCTGCTGGGTTAGGTTTAGATCAAACACATGTTTTTTTAGATTGTCACCCAGGATAATAACTTCGGATTTTAGTCAAGGGAAATGGATATCAATAAAGTTCTTTTTAATTGGAATGGCCACTCCACCACCTCTACCCTGTCTTATCAGCTCTGAACAGATGATAACCCTGAATATTAATATCAGAGCTCAGAATGTCCCGAGAGATCCAAGATTCAGTCAATACCAGAATATCCGGATTTGTCTGCATAACCCAGATCTTGATGTAATCCAGTTTAGGAAGTAAGCTCCTAATGTTCAGATGCATTAACCCAAGACCTTTACAAATTTTAAAGTCACAATTTGAAATTCCAACTCAAACAAGCTAGGTTCAATAGGCGGTTGCAGGCCCTGTCTAATGGTTGATATAGTTGTAATGACTATAAGATTGCATAGAACTGCACCATTTGGTCTATCCCTAATAGTAATAGAGGAAGGAACAATTTTGGAATTGCTTTTCCAAGGTTAACACCATAGGCCCTGAGGCTGCAGCCAATGTCGATACGAGGAACTCTCAGAGTAACCAATGATGGAATGTTAGAAACGGACTTACATGAGCTTTGATTGCTATCATGCAACAGCCCAAGCCCTCTACGTGATTTGAAAACCAAGGTTTTCAAAGTTTATGGAAGTTTATGGAATTCACATTTGAACTTGAGTCCACTGTGGTCTGCTCACACAGTGCTTTATCTTTGGAGCTAACAATAGCAGATCTAAGAGTGGAGTTCAAATGAATGGGTTAAAGATTACAACTGACAACACCCCTAGTAGTATAGACAAGAGTACGATGATAACGCTTAGAAAGGATGGGAGGTACTATCTGAGTGGGGCTTGGTCTGTCTCCGAGTCAATGTCTTAATGCAGTCTTGAAATATGAAGAGAGGGTCCAGGCTCCTGGGATGGGATGTTGGGGTAGGATGGGAAGGGCAGGTGTGAGGGGAGAGGTGACTTCACTAGGGAGATCAGCCCTTGGCCAGTCAGAGAGTGGCAATATTGTGGTGAGGCAGTGGCACAACGACCAGGCTGAGGAGTAGAAAAGGAAAAGGTCTTAGAGGGTGACCTATCCAGGATACGCTGCAATGTCTCAATTTGCTTCTGGACGCCCAGCTCAGACATATATTCCTCAATAAGCTGACAGTTTCCACATTGGAAATTTGGCTGGCCAATATTATCCAGAGAACTGTGCGAAATAGGTGCAGCTCCTACATGGGATGGAACATTCACCGTAGTCTCTGAACGTGGTTGCTTCTAATCTGGAAAAAGTCACTTTCCCCGTGTGGCAGAAAGTGGTAGACTCATTTTGGAACAATTCTGTTTAAATCCATGCAAATAAAATAGGTTGTCGAGGAATCAGCTGAAAGTCAATCAATCCACACAGTGAGATAGTTAGATTGAATCACACAGTTTGTAGGATCACCTCTATTATAGGCAGCAAGCCAAAACCCAACCACAAACTAGTGTTGGGTTCGAGCTTGAAATATACTTATTCATGTCATTGACTACTTTACATATCTAATGAATATATATGTTGGGGTCAATGGAAAGTAGATAAGAACTAGGTGTATGGAAAGATACTGAGTGAGGAAGGGGGAGTGCAGAAAGTTTACATTTGGTCAAAACATGGTATTGTTCAATCTCGTGGCTCCTAAAGAGGGAGGCAAAGGTCTACGGTCTGGTTTCAGTCACTGATAAGGTGGGACAGTCGTGGATAAGGGAAGAGCGAGGAATTCGGCCCGAGGTCAGGTCAGATGACGTGAGAAGGAACAGTCCTATCCCACACACATATAGGTTCTAGCATGAGGCAGGGCCATGACTGCACCAGTGAGAGGAACCAATTAAGTTCATGACTAGCAACAGAGGTATTGGCTGTCTAGATGTGTAAGGAGTTGACTCCGCCTAGTAGGAGGGTATAAATATATGTTCTTGTGTAAACATGTCTTTGTCTTTGCAGCTGTTTGACCCAGTGGGTGAATAAACTTGGTTTGAGCTTTTTCTAGTTTTTACTCTGTTTGTTCAGAACCTAACACTAGAAACCAGCCAGCACTAGGACCCACAATAAACACAACCAAGGCGCCAAACTGGCCAACATAACAACAGCAAAGAGAGAGTGGTGACTTACTCAGTGCGATTAAATGCTGGGGCCGATCAAAACAGCAACGCAATGGAGGCCGTGTTACCAGTATGATAGCCAGGAGAGAAGCACCTTGGAGGGGATGTAGTTTCCAGTACAGGCCGGTGGAAAGTCAGGAGGGTGGCAAGCGCTACAACTAAAAGCTTTTCAGCTATTTAGTTTAGGAGTAATTTTACAAGCCCTGAATTTATTAGATTGTTCCTGACTGTTTGAAATGCAGTGTATTGACCTTTTAATTTAGCAACAAAGCTTATGTAGAGAAAACAAAACAAGAGAATTGAGATATACAGTTGAAGTCTGAAGTTTACATACACCTTAACCAAATACATTTAAACTCAGTTTTTCACAATTCCTGACATTTAATCCTACTAAAAATGTCCTGTTTTAGGTCAGTTAGGATCACCACTTTATTTTAAGAATGTGAAATGTCAGAATAATAGTAGAGAGAATGATTTCTTTCAGCTTTTATTTCTTTCATCACATTCCCAATGGGTCAGAAGTTTACATACACTCAATTAGTATTTGGTAGCATTGCCTTTAAATTGCTTAACTTGGGTCAAACAGTTCAGGTAGCCTTCCACAAGCTTCCCACAATAAGTTGGGTGAATTTTGGCCCATTCCTCCTGACAGAGCTGGTGTAACTGAGTCCGGTTTGTAGGCCTCCTTGCTCGCACACGCTTTTTCAGTTCTGCCCACAAATTTTCTATGGGATTGAGGTCAGGGCTTTGTGATGGCCACTCCAATACCTTTACTTTGTTGTCCTTAAGCCATTTTGCCACAACTTTGGAAGTATGCTTCCATTTGCGACCAAGCTTTAACTTCCTGACTGATGTCTTGAGATGTTGCTTCAATATATCCACAGAATTTTCCTGCCTTATGATGCCATCTATTTTGTGAAGTGCACCAGTCCCTCCTGCAGCAAAGCACCCCCACAACATGATGCTGCCACCCCCGTGCTTCACGGTTGGGATGGTGTTCTTCGGCTTGCAAGCTTCCCCATTTTTCCTCCAAACTTAACGGTGGGCATTATGGCCAAACAGTTCTATTTTTGTTTCATCAGACCAGAGGACTTTTTTCCAAAAAGTACAATCTTTGTCCCCATGTGCAGTTGCAAAACGTAGTCTGGCTTTTTTTATGGCGGTTTTGGAGCAGTGGCTTCTTACTTGCTGAGCGGCCTTTCAGGTTATGTCGATATAGAACCCGTTCTACTGTGGATATAGATACGTTTGTACCTGTTTCCTCCAGCATCTTCACAAGGTCCTTTGCTGTTGTTCTGGGATTGATTTGCACTTTTCGCACCAAAGTACGTTCATCTATTGGAGACAGAACGCATCTCCTTCCTGAGCGGTATGATGGCTGCGTGGTTCCATGGTGTTTATACTTGCGTACTATTGTTTGTACAGATGAACGGGGTACCTTCAGGCATTTGGAAATTGCTCCCAAGGATGAAAGAGACTTGTGGAGGTCTACAATTATTTTTCTGAGGTCTTGGCTGATTTATTTTGATTTTCCCATGATGTCAAGCAAAGAGGCACTGAGTGTGAAGGTAGGCCTTGAAATGTATACATTCAATTGACTCAAATGATGTCAATTAGCCTATCAGAAGCTTCTAAAGCAAGGACATAATTTTCTGGAATTTTCCAAGGTGTTTAAAGGCACAGTCAACGTCGTGTATGGTAACTTCAGACCCACTGGAATTGTGATACAGTGAATTAATCTATCTGTAAAGAACTTTTTGAAAAATTACTTGTGTCAAGCACAAAGTAGATGTCCTAACCGACTTGCCAAAACTATAGTTTGTTAACAAGAAATTTGTAGAGTGGTTGAACAACGAGTTTTAATGACTCCAATCTAAGTGTATGTAAACATTCCGACTTCAACTGTACATTGTGATTGGACCATAAATGTGAAAAAAATCTAGATGTGATTTGTAGGCCATACTGGTCTCTTATCTCTACTCTTGTAGAAGAGCTTATTGTAAGGGTTGGTGTTATCTGTGTAGCTTACATAATGAATGTGATAGCTACTGACTCTGTCACTGATTCCTGGCTGTTGGTGTGGTGGTAGTTGTGTTGTTCTTGCTGTGCTCTTCTTGGCATGCATCTTCTGCTGATGACTTAACAAACAAACAAAGCAGAGCTCCTCACATGGCCTGTTAAGTCCGTGCAGAGAGGAGGATCGTGAACTCAACTGTCTCCGATCCAGGATAAACTCAAGAGAGCTAAACAGAGCTATTTAAATCCGCTGTGTCACTGGCAGGAGCAGGTTGCCAAGAAGACACCCACTACAGTGGAGTGTGTGTGTGTGTGCATCTGTGTGTGAGAAGGACTGTTCATCCCACACAGCCTGACCCAGTCCTTGCCCCTGTCTGATCTCTGACCCATTTCTGTGTGTGTAGGTGCGATACCGTAGAGACCACCTCTCTGGCCGGCAGCTCCAGCACTTCCCCATGCTGGATGACCTCAGGAAGGACATGTGTGATGGTGCCGCTCTGCTGTCAGTGGTGCACTTCTACTGCCCCGAATTTATGAGGCTAGAGGGTAGGTTGTCTTCTAACTGCCTTGAACTCATGAGTTCAGAGGTGTCAAGCATATCAGATCCGGCCTGCGAGCCGATTCAATGCTGGTGGTTTGAGTAAAAAAAGTATAACTCAATCTACATTTAAATTACTACAACCGAATAGGAACTGTGTAGAGATGATAATAGACCTACATGTATAAAGTCTCTTCACTTGAATCATCAAAGCGTCAAGCATTGAACATTTAAAAAAAGGACGGTTAGAGGACAATTTTGTGCAAATGTTGACAGCAAGGAAGAATTGCCTATTTTCAGTGCGGACCTCTGGACCTCGGTGAAGACCGAATGCGTCTGGCGGGGAAAAATTAGTTACACACCCCTGGGCTAGAGGGTACCCAGAGGAGGACGGAAAATGGGTGTCCTCCGGCTACACCAAGGTGCTACCTCAAAGAGTGCTGTTGAGGCTACTGTAGACCTTCATTGCAAAACAGTGTCTCAGCGAAGAACTTTTTAAACTTCTCACTCTATTCTAAATGTGCACCATTCTGGTTTTAGACCTGGACATAGCATTGTTTCAGCCACTATGCTTGTTTAATGTGATGTGGTAAATTGCCTAGATCATAAAACAAACATTTTGCTGCCCTATTTTATAGACCTTTCCAATGCATTTGACATCGTTGACCATTCCCTACTCATTCAAAAACCAACATCGGTATCGGCACGGTGTCTAGTTTAACGCCGATGTTAAAAACCGGTGTCAAAGCTACCCTGCATACCTATATAACGTAGGTACATGACGTAATGAAGCCATGTAAAATGTTGCTTTACACGTGCAACACAGCATTCCTAACCTAGCCCACACAATGTCTGCTGTGTGGATCGAGCAGTCAACAAGTCGAACAGTCATTTGAAAGGGTAAGAACATTTCAGCGAGACAACAAAGGCGAAATCCATTAAAGCCAAGATAATGGAATTCATTGCCCTTGACAATCAAGCGTTCTCTGTCGTGGGACTGGTCGAGCACTGGTACTCACTACCAAGTGAGCTATTTTTAAGATGTTGCCTTACCGGAGTTGCACAGTAATACACGTGTATTGCTATTAGCAATACTGCTATTAGCAAAAGCTGCTATTAGCTTCACGACATACATACTATGGAACGCCGTTTGGGTCTTTGCGAGTCAAAAAAGATACAGTAGCACTGTCAAAGCTGTACAAAAAAAGTCTGCAAACAAGCAAACACTGGCCACGAACGATGTGTTTACAATACCGCGTTGGTAATAAAGCAACTTCTGGGGTGGCTAACTTTAGCTTGGTACCTAGCTAGCACCAATACAACCAGCCTGAAAACAATGACCAGTAGAAATTGCAGTCATTTTCATTATTCTTAGCAAGGATTTAGGAATCCTTGTGAGTACGTATTAGCTAGGTTGCCACTTGTTGTTCGCCTATTGAAATTGGACTTCAGTTCATGAAAATAAATAGCCAGCCAGCTACTTAACCCTGTTGCCCAAAGCTAATGTTATAAGCAGCCAGCTAGTTTCATCTGGCTAGTGAAGCTCGACCGGACTGGGTTATGTGTTGTGAAGCTAGCCACAATAAGGATTCGGTACAATAGAACCACAAGAATTTGTGGTTTGCCTTCAAAATAAAAGTATGTCATTGACAGTGATGCAAATTAATACAGATGGTAGAGTTATGCCATACTTTTATTTTGAAGGTTAACCGCAAAGTCCACTATTGTGACTCATTCTTATTGTGGCTAGCTTCACATAGATGGGTCTGACCACCATTAATCAAATAAGAACTGTCTTATAAATTAGAGTTATTTTAGATGATGACACGGCATTCAAAGGTTTAAGAGTAGTGGCTGCTGACTTCTGGTAAATGGTGTCACCAGAGTCAAGAACTGTCAGGAAAGTTGACTGCACAATATGCTTCCTTTTGTTCATGGAGAGGCAAGATCTATTACTAAAAAATAAGCCCATTTTAAATCTTAGCTTTTTAACTATCACAATTGTTTTTATGCTAGATCTTTATCAATCCAGACGCCCAGCTAGCTAACTATAGCTACTGAAACAGATTGTCGTTTTGATATGTTTTTGGGGAGGAACATTGTTTGCATCCATGAGCTAGCTAGCTTTTTTGAATGACCAGCACTGTAGGTGCGTGAGACAACTTTACCAGCATCATAGCAGACGTATCGATGAATCGTTGTGACATATGAAATACGAGTGATAGTGTAATCAATGTATAATAACTACGTAAAAAATGTAGGAACGCATTAAATTATTATGTGACGTGCAGTCATATTCAGGTCCTGATTATTCAACAAGCTTATTTGACACGTCAAATAGTGTTATTTGACGTGTCTTTTTTGACATGCAAAGACCCAAATGGTGTTCCATATAAGTCCTGGTTGAGAATGAAATGACTGAACAAATTAACAATGAAACAGCACAGCAAGTAAGTGAAACAAATAGGTTTTGATTATGTTTGACTTGTAATGGGGACATACGTACACTACCGTTCAAAAGTTTGGGGTCACTTAGAAATGTCCTTGTTTTTGAAAGAAAAGCAAATGTTTTGTCCATTAAAATAACACAAAATTTATAAAAAATACAGTGTAGACATTGTTAACGTTGTAAATGACTATTGTATCTGGAATTGTGTTGCAGCTATTTGGCCATATATTGTGCCATGGAAACCCATTTCATGAACCCCCTGACAAACAGTTATTGTGCTGACATTGCTTCCAGAGGCAGTTTGAAACTCGGTAGTGAGTGTTGCAACTGAGGACAGACGATTTTTATGCGCTACACGCTTCAGCACTCAGTGATTCCGTTCTGTGAGCTTGTGTGGCCTACCACCGCAGCTGAGCCGTTGTTGCTCCTAGACGTTTCTACTTCACAATAACAGCACTTACAGTTGACTGGGGCAGCTCTTGCAGACCAAATATTTGACGAACTGACTTGTTGGAAAGTTGGCATTCTATGACGGTGCCACGTTGAAAGTCACTGAGCTCTTCAGTATAGGCCATTCTACTGCCAATGTTTTTTAAATAATTTATTTTATTGAATATTTAAAACATACAATGTACTTGCAGTGAAGGCGCTCAACAGCTACATCACATTAGTCATCTAACAGACTCCCATCCAGAGCGACACACAGAAGCAACC
Organism: Salvelinus namaycush; assembly: GCF_016432855.1. Classification (NCBI taxonomy): domain Eukaryota; kingdom Metazoa; phylum Chordata; class Actinopteri; order Salmoniformes; family Salmonidae; genus Salvelinus; species Salvelinus namaycush. The sequence goes on from NC_052337.1 coordinate 47,382,541, forward strand.
AGGGTCAACACCCTGCTCAAGGGCACATCGCCAGGCCACCAGCCCTCCAAGACCCCCCCCCCCCAACAAAAATCATAACAGCAAGGCCAACTGAATATGTTTGAGTGCATGTATGGCACTATTTGTGTGTGTGTGTGTGTGTGTGTGTGTGTGTGTGTGTGTGTGTGTGTGTGTGTGTGTGTGTGTGTGTGTGTGTGTGTGTGTGTGTGTGTGTGTGTGTGTGTGTGTGTGTGTGTACAAACACCTGCACGGCATCAGGCACACCGGCATTAGCTGTAAAAACACTGCCCTTCAGTGTCATTCAAACGTATTATTTTTTATGTTTTATTTTGACTTAATTTTTTATACTTTTATCTTTGACTGTCATTCTATCCTCCGCCCAGCAACTCCACTCCCACTTGTCTCCAATTCCACATCCCAACCCTCCACTTCCCTCATCCCATCCCACCTATCTCTGCTGGCCACCCTCTTCGGATTTCTACACACCATATATCTTTCAACTATGCTGTGATGTTTGCGAGTTGAAGATAAATACTTTTACTAAGAGTATTAGTATATTAGTAATTGACTGAACTGGTCTCTCCAGATCTCCCAACAGTACTATTTCTAGGGTCAATTTTAGATCAATGCTATGCATTTTCAGAACCTGGAGGGCAATACCAAAATAAACGGTCTATTGATTCTGCATCCTCACAACAAAATCTGCAGAGCTTCGATGATTTTATGCCCCAAATATTCAACATTTTGTGTTGGCAAGAATTCTATATAATAATTTTTGAAAGTCTTGAATCTTGCGTCATTTTATAAACTCAGCAAAAAAAGAAACATCCCTTTTTCAGTACCCTGCCTTTCAAAGATAATTCGTAAAAATGCAAATAACTTTACAATGAAGATCGGTTAAGGGTTTAAACAGTTTCCCATGCTTGTTCAATGAACCATAAACAATTAATGAACATGCACCTGTGGAACGGTCGTTAAGACACTAACAGCTTACAGACGGTCGGCAATTAAGGTCACAGTTATGAAAACTTGGGACACTCAAGAGGCCTTTCTACTGACTCTGAAAAACACCAAAAGAAAGATGCCCAAGGTCCCTGCTCATCTGCGTGAACGTGCCTTAGGCATGCTGCAAGGAGGCATGAGGACTGCAGAAGTGGCCAGGGCAATAAATTGCAATGTCCGTACTGTGAGACGCCTAAGACAGCGCTACAGGGAGACAGGACGGACAGCTGATTGTCCTCGGACAGCTGATTGTCCACCACGTGTGATAACACCTGCACAGGATCGGTACATCCGAACATCACACCTGCGGGACAGGTACAGGATGGCAACAACTGCCCGAGTACACCAGGAACGCACAATCCCTCCGTCAGTGCTCAGACTGTCCGCAATAGGCTGAGAGAGGCTGGACTGAGGGCTTGTAGGCCTGTTGTAAGGCAGGTCCTCACCAGACATCACCGGCAACAATGTTGCCTATGGGCACAAACCCACCGTCGCTGGACCAGACAGGACTGACAAAAAGTGCTCTTCACTGACGAGTCGCAGTTTTGTCTCACCAGGGGTGATGGTCGGATTAGCGTTTATCGTCGAAGGAATGAGCGTTACACCAAGGCCTGTACTCTGGAGCGGGATTGATTTGGAGGTGGAGGGTCCGTCATGATCTGGGGCGGTGTGTCACAGCATCATCGGACTGAGCTTGTTGTCATTGCAGGCAATCTCAACGCTGTGCGTTACAGGGAAGATCCCTCAAACAGGTATCCTTCCTGCGGGCTCATCCTGACATGACCCTCCAGCATGACAATGCCACCAGCCATACTGCTTGTTCTGTGCGCGATTTCCTCCAAGACAGGAATGTCAGTGTTCTGCCATGGCCAGCGAAGAGCCCGGATTTCAATTCCATTGAGCACATCTGGGACCTGTTGGATCGGAGGGTGAGGGCTAGGGCCATTCCCCCCAGAAATGTCCGGGAACTTGCAGGTGCCTTGGTGGAAGAGTGGGGTAACATCTCACAGCAAGAACTGTCAAATCCGGTGCAGTCCATGAGGAGGAGATGCACTGCAGTACTTATTGCAGCTGGTGGCCACACCAGATACTGACTATTACTTTTGATTTTGACCCCCCCCTTTGTTCAGGGACACATTATTCAATTTCTGTTAGTCACCTGTCTGTGGAACTTGTTCAGTTTATGTCTCAGTTGTTGAATCTTATGTTCATACAAATATTTACACATGTTAAGTTTGCTGAAAATGAACGCAGTTGACAGTGAGAGGATGTTTCTTTGATCCTTTATATTGTGCAGACAGACCAGTTCCCTACCTCTTCCCACTGCCATTTTGGGGTAATTCTGTAATCAATTGGTTGTACTCTTGGATTGAGCAGACCTCGTACAATTCTGATAACTCCATGAAAGACGACTCTACCATTACAATTTACAATATCATTTAAGAACAAAATACCCTTTTCAAACATCTTTCCCATAAATACAGGTATTTTATCAACCAGCACATTTTAGTTCAGCCATTATATTTTTTGTAATATTTGTTCTATCTTTTCAGTGGAATGAAATGTAAATTGTAGCAAGCTCTGCATTGCTTGTTTGAAAAAGAGAGATACTTTGGAAAAAAAAGTATAATTTTCAATTAATCGAAAATGAGACATGGCAATCTGCACAAAGGCCATTTTTAAACAATGGATGAGCTTTTCTTAGTAATCTACTTGAGAACCATTTAGGGTTCAAGTAACAATTTTGAATAAGTGTAGCTTTTAAAGAGAGGTTTAGTGCTTTTATATTTAAATCTCAACGCACCCAATTCACATTCATTAGGCATGCTTTATTTTGTCTGGTTTAGCATCCCAGATAAAGCAAAATATTTTTTGCTCATATGATTTGAAAAACGTATCACGAATCTACTGCCAATGTTTGTTTAAGGCAATTGCATGGCTGTGTGCAATTGCCATATACACCTGTCAGTAACGGGTGTGGCTGAAATAGCCAAATCCACTCATTTGAAGGGGTGTCCACATACTTCTATATAATGTAGTGTATAAGGACACCATGTCATTTTTTAAATATATATACATTTTTTAGGAACTCAGTCAGGGTCTCAACTTACTGTTGAGAGTTAGCATAGTAGAATACACAAGGTGCAATTTCTAAACTTGATTGTGCATCAGCAGTTCAATCTCTCCCCATGCTCGTTCACGCTGCTCATTGGTAAGCGAATGCACCTTCTACCTGTCTACCTCCCGCTCGTATAGTGTATGTGCAGCCAGGTTCCATACAGTGAGCAAGTCCTCCGCTTTCACTCTGTTTGCCGTACTGGTGTGTGACTCGGGTGTGTGTTTGCCATTTCACTGGCTATGCTTGTCTTGGGATGCAGGTTGTGTTTGCGAACACACTGTGGCTCATCGCCAACTTTTAGTAAATTCCTGTCTAGAGAGACACGGAAGCCCAGGTAGTCTATCTAGCCTGTAGTTTCAAATGGAGGTCACGAACAAACGTTTTCAATGCTGAATGAGCTGTGTTTATTTTGCTCTATTCTGGGACAAGGTGGACTGTTCGGACTTTCAATGTAGCAAGGTTTGCTTACAGAGGACTACAGGGGCTACTCTTAGCCAACTTACACAAGCTACTGGGGAATCAACATCCGCCTACTTTCTCTTTCTCTTCTACTCCAGTAGCTGGAGGCCGCTCTGGCCTAGTGGGAGTGTCGCCGTCGAGTCATCTCCACAGCCGTTTGGCCGGTGCTCTGCAGGGAACCCTCCCCAAAGGGGTCTCCCCCTTCCCCGGAGAATGGAGTTAGTATGATGCTTCTGGATGACTTAGGCTAGGAATAGGAACAGGAACACCCACTATCTACCAGCCATGGAGGCACGTCACTCGCCGTGGAAGTTGAACGCAGCAGCTTTTGGCAATAGGGGCCTCCTTGGCGGTGGGAAGCACTGACCGGATACAGACTTCAAAGAGCTTCGCCACCCTGGATCCAGAGGTTCCGACGCCTTCATCCCTGGGGGTTTCCGCTTCGAGATTGGACCCAGAGGTACCTGCTCCTTTGTCCCCTGTTCTGTCTCCCTCTCCGGTGGCTTCTAAGCTGAATGAGGCTTTGTTGGTTATGGCTATCGGTTAAACAGGCCAAATCAAACTACTTCCTTAGCGCTAGGGCGGACTGTTAGTGATCCCTCTAAATTCAAAAAATCTGTTAATTCACTGAAGCCGAGTAATTCCTCTACTTCTACTGCCTAAGCAAGTAGTTTTAGACTCATGCGTCATTAATCAGCATTTTATCTGAGCTGGTTTCTTATTTGGTATTTCTGGTCTTGGCCAGTCAGTTGACTGTGCTTCCCACATACAGCCTCCAGTTGCTTCAATGGATGATCAGTCAATCTCACGTGATTTTGGAAATGGTAGTAAGGGTTTTTCTTTTTGGCAACTCAGAAGTTCTTGCTGCCTTATTAGGTATTGACTCCAAGAAATCCTTAGGGGCTAATAATTTGGACCTGTCTTTGCTTAAGTATGCAGCATCCCTCATTGATGGCTTAGTAACACACTTTTTTTTTAAATTAAACTTTAGTATCAGGAAGTATTCAAAATGTGTGGAAAGCAGCTTTTGTGCTGCCACTCCATAAGGGTGGCGATAGTAGTCATCCCAATAATTATCATTCCTTTTTCAGGCTCTCTTGTCTTGAGAAAATCCTAGAATGGTCATCAAAGAGCTATGTTGTTATCAATGTTAATCTTTTTACTATTAACCCCTCCACCACCCCCCATATACATTTTACATACATGGTACTTTTATATAAAGCAAGCTCATAACAATAATACATTACCAAAACATAAGCTCTTTAATCCCACCCCTCACCCACTCTCAGCCCATCCCACCTATCACCATAGACCACCCTCATATTTGGTTTCCATGTGACATATATTTTTCAATTGTGCTGTGATGTTTTACATACATTTTGAACCTTTCTAATCGTATAGTATCCACAGATTGTGAGCTAAAGATGAAAACCTTCCCTATGAGTATTATTATCATATTTATTGACTGACGATGGCTTTCCAAATCGCCCAACACTGCTATTTGTACGGTTAATTTTAAGTGCATGTTGTGATTTTTTTTTTAACCATTCCTGAACCTTTGACCAGAAACAAGCTACATAGGGACAATACCAGAATAAATGATCTATTGATTCTGTCTCTTCGCAGCAAAATCTACAGAGCTGAGATTGTCGTATGCTCCATATATATAGCATTCTGTTGGCGGCAAGAATTTATATTTATATAATTTTTGTACCCGTTTATAAACCATGTGCCATGGAATCGGTACATCGAAAATCTCTGCCCATTTACTTTGCAACCTGTACGGCGCAGCTGTCAACATTTTTGTCCTAAAATTAAACTGGTATATTTTTCTATTTATGCTAATTCCTTTCAGCCAATTTGTATCTTTAATATATGGCAGGCAAACAAGTTCCCTACCTTCTCCCTTTTCCATTTGCCTCAATTCTTTTGGTAATGCTGCAATCAGTTGGTTGTAAATTTGGATTGAGCAGATATTCCCATATTTTTTCGATAGCTGCATATGTGTCAACTCCTCCATTTTCTATTCATAATATCATTAATAAATATAATACACATTTTTTCTATTTTTTCCATAAATAATCAGTTTTTTATTAATCAATATATTAGTTGTAATATTTGTTTATTTTCTGGAGGATAAAACTTAAATTGTAACCAGCTTTGTTTGGCTTGTTTAAGAAAGGGTGATACTTTAGATTAAATGTATTTTTCAATTAGTCAAATGACAAGTTGTAATCTGTATATGCAATTTTTTAACAAGGATGAGCCTTAATCTACTGGATAACCATTTTGGGTTTAAGTATATTTTGGGTTTAAGTATGTGTGAGTGAAGCTTTTAGTGAGAGGTTTAAAGCTTTAATATTTAATAATTGTATCCCCCCAAACTCATTCATTATATAAATAGCCACGCAAAAAAAAAATCTGGCTTAGCATTCCAAATAAAAGGAAATATTTTTTGCTAAATGATTTAAAACATTTGTCGTATATCATCTCCAATATATATCGTCCATGTAAAAAACCTGTCTGATCAGGATGAACAATTATTTGGTAAAACCTTTTTTATTCTATGTGCTATGCATTTCGCCAGGAGAGGCCTCCAGTTTTTAAATGGACTGGATCTTTATACTTACCACCTGGATCCTGTTTCAGTAGTAATGAAATCAGACCTTCTTGTTGAGTACCTGAAAGTCTATCATTTTTATAGGAATAATTAAAACATGATAATAATGGATCTTTGAGTACATCAAAAAAGATGACTGAAAAGATGTTTAAAAAAGAGACTCCATTTGTAACGAGTTTCTGTAAATTATTTTTGGTAGCATTTCTGTTGAAGATTGAATAAAAAATTAGCATTTTTCACAATTTTCCATCCAATTCGCTTTATTTTTGTAATACATTACACTTGATCGTTCTTGAATAAGTACCTCCATTTCTTTTTGTTTTTCCTCTAACCTATTTTGTGCCTCTATAGTACAGTTCCCATTACCATCTACCTGCACTGTTATTTCCTTTATTAGTCTAATCTCTTTTGACCTAAACTACTTTTGTTTTAATGATGACTATTGTATTGAATGGCCTCTAAAAGTGTCCCATACAATAAGGGGCTAGTTACCTAGCTAGCCAGCCAGCCAGCCCATAGAGAGAGCATTCCATTATGGATTTTGTAGTCAACTTGAGCTGCTACAGATATCCACAGTTATTTTTCATGTTGCTACCAACCTTATTATAATGCCAAAATGAAACGTGTTCACAAAAAAATATTGTTCTCACATAAATGTTATTTAACTCTGTAAATGAAAGGAATGAGTGGTTTCCTTTAACTTTTGTTAATAAAATGTTTCTCTGCTAACAGATCCCTCTACGTATTCAATTATATTCAATTTTTAATCCCTGTGCTGAGTTAATGTGTAGCGGCTAATTGTATAGCTAATAGGCTATGTGTTTGTAGATTGATTTGTCAAAATTATCAGTGACGAAAAATTTGCATACTAGGCCAAAGTTCCTCGTCAGTCGTCTGCAGTGTTGGGAACGTTCCTTTTAAAAGTAACTAATTACATTATGACAGACGCAATATCTACTTTACAATACTTAAAATATATATTTTGTTAAATTATTTCCTCAAGTAAATACATATATAAAACCAACTGGGCACAGTAAAAGGAGAGCTCAAATACAAGGACAATTGGCTACCAATCTGTTTTACACACAGATCCTGGGCAGACAGATTCTGTAGCGCCCTTTCCTTTATGTTTATGGCGAAGACGGAGCTAGAGATTTCAATTCTTATCAACTGAGCCTAACTTGATCACCTAGCTACATTGTTTGCTTTATTACCAGACAGTAAATGGAGCACTCACCTGAACCCGATGATCCTGTGTGTGCATGTGCAAGTAGCGTCAGTCAAGATACAAGATCTGTGTCACGTCCTGACCATAGAGAGTCCTTATTTTCTATGGTAGAGTAGGTCAGGGCGTGACTGGGGGTTAGGCTAGTTTATATTTTCTATGTGGGGTTCTAGTTTTGTTTTTCTATGTTGGTGATTTTGTATGATTCCCAATTAGAGGCAGCTGGTAATCGTTGTCTCTAATTGGGGATCATATTTAGGTAGCTTTTTTCCACCTGTGTTTTGTGGGATATTGTTTGTGTAGTTGCATGTTAGCACTCTATTGTCGTTTCGTTTAGTCTTTATTGTTTTGTTGTGTGGTTCACGTATTTAAAATAAAAGATGTGGAACCCAGATCACGCTGCACGTTGGTCCGAGTATGCTTCCAGTTCGTACAGCGATCGTGACAATGTGTCCTTTTCTTCTACCAATTCAAAATAATGCAAATACTTCCACGATGAAGGCTATTGTCTCTGCCATCTCGCTAGCTATCTAGCTACAAGTTGCCCTGCCCAGCTACCCGCCACAACTTTTGTACTGGAATAGAAAGAGCGCGACGAACGTATCCTAAGGGGAGGAATTTTTATTTTGCCACTAAGTACAGGTAAATAATATTGTAAAAGTAACTAGGTAACGGATTACATAAAAACTAACGCGTTAGGTTGTTAGTTACCACAAAGTATTGAGTACTCTAAAGTCACCACCCCTGTCCTCGAGAGATTACAATATGTATGACAAGGTTAGCTAATATAGCCTCATTCTAACAGTGACGTAAAAATCAATCGCATTTATTTAATAAAGCCCTTTATATGTGTCTTCCAGATATTTGCCTGAAAGTGGTGTCATCCATAGCAGACAGCCTGTACAACATCCAGCTCTTGAGGGAGTTTTGTAATGAGTACCTGAACCGAAGCTTCCACCTGCGCCCAGAAGACGTGCTGTATGCTCCCCCAGTGCTGAAGGTGAGTCCCCATTCTACTACTTTACCTCAGTGGTGAAACAGAGGCTATCATTCTTTCTTGATTAGCCTCACTCATTGCTTCTCATAGCGTATTGTAGGAGGAGGTCAGAGGGGGAGACCTCTTCCATTGTGTTTCAGAAGGAGGTGAGGTAGTGAGGAAATACAAATTGAGAAAGATACCCTTTTGAATACCTTTAATGTACATCTCTACTCCCTACCTTCTGTGATTCAAACTAAATAAGGTGTTCCATTACATGGCTTTAACCTATCCAATCCTATCAGAACATTGGCCAGTTCTATAAAGAGGGAAGTAGGATGCATCTTGAAAGCATTTGAACAGGACCTTAATGCACTACTAGCAGACATACAGGTAAATGCCAGAATAAAGGAAAAACCAACATAAAAAAAGGGTCTTAATAGGGATTTGGCCCAGAACAGCTTCAATGCACATTGACATAGATTCTATAAGTGTTTGGTGTCGCATCCCTCCAATAGAGTTCCATTCTTCCACAAGAAATTCCATAATTTTGTGTGTTGGGTTGTGGAAAACGCTGTCTGAATACACTATGTATCCCTCATTTGCTTAAGCGTTTCCATTATTTTGGCAATTACCAGTTATTTAAACACTCTCCAATGTTGTGGTGTTGACTCTGTTTCTGACATCTTTCCAAAGCACAATGTCATGGTGTTCATCGCAGAGCTATTCTGGTGGTTTGAGATCCTCAAGCCCGACTTTGTCCAGCCACGGGACTTGCAAGAAGTCAAAGACGGTACAGACATTGTATTCTTCTTCTTCTTATAATGTATTATTTTGCACTGATGTATTATATGTGCTACTGCCTTTCATTCATCCAGAGCCAACGTTTTCATCCCAGCCACTCATAAGAACACTGATCTATAAGGTTCCTCAGTGTTTTGGTTGACACTCTTTGCCATCAATCTCATAGTGAGGTCACTGCTGCAGCCCAAGAATTCCCGCCCCCATGTCTCCATCTCCAATGCTACCAAACGCAGCTTCCTGGCCACACCTGGCTCTCCTGACGTCATAACATCATCCCAAAGCCCAGATATCTGTAACAGGTACTACTTGAAACTCTGTTCACTTTTCTGTCAGTCTGTTTCTGTCTGTTTGTTATCTTCGTTTTCTGCTAGGATTGGAATGAGCCTTTGCTCACGTGTGTGTGTGTGCGCGTGCGTACCTGTGTGTGTGCGGGCGTGCTTGTGTGTGTCAGGGTTTCTGTTAGCCGGTAATTGCTGGCTTTTGGCCGATTTTATAAATGAAAAGTCGATAAATAAATTTGTAGCCAGCCAAATTGTCCAGAGCTGACCTGCTACTGAGGAGAGAGAGAAAACGAGAGAGGAGCCTCGGCCTAGGCTGCTGTTGATGGCGAAGTTGAAGGCCTTTTTCATTGAAGTAAAATATAGTGAAAAGGCAGGGCTTTAGACTGTGACCCTTTGACTTGGCTGTGCGAGTTCAAACATTTATCGGTTGCATCGGTGCGGGCTGCAGAATCAGATTCATTCACCTCACTAAAAACGTCCTATTTTTTAGGAGGCTAAAACCATGATTTGGTCAAACAGTAGAGTACATTATCCTCATGATTCCTGTAATGAAAGTGTCTACATGCCAAAGTACCTGTTTCGCTGGGGCCTGCTGCTGCACTCTCTCCTTTTTGGGCTCCCGAGTGGCGCAGCGGTCTAAGGCACTGCATCTCAGAGCAAGAGGCGTCAATATAGTACCTGGTTCGAATACAGGCAGTATCACATCCGGCCGTGATTGGGAGTCAATGATCCCAAACACACCGCCCGGGCAACGAAGGAGTGGCTTCGTAAGAAGCATTTCAAGGTCCTGGAGTGGCCTAGCCAGTCTCCAGATCTCAACCCCATAGAAAATCTTTGGAGGGAGTTGAAAGTCCGTGTTGCCCAGCAACAGCCCCAAAACATCACTGCTCTAGAGGAGATCTGCATGGAGGAATGGGCCAAAATACCAGCAACAGTGTGTGAAAACCTTGTGAAGACTTACAGAAAACGTTTGACCTCTGTCATTGCCAACAAAGGGTATATAACAAAGTATTGAGATAAACTTTTGTTATTGACCAAATACTTATTTTCCACCATAATTTGCAAATAAATTCATAAAAAATCCTACAATGTGATTTTCTGGATATTTTTTTTTCTCATTTTGTCTGTCATAGTTGAAGTGTACCTATGATGAAAATTACAGGCCTCTCTCATCTTTTTAAGTGGGAGAACTTGCACAATTGGTGGCTGACTAAATACTTTTTTGCCCCACTGTATACACCTTATCTGAAAGTCCCCAGAGTCTGCAACACCTCTAAGCAAGCGGCACCATGAAGTCCAATGAGATCTCCAAACATTTGCATCTTCAAAGTGGTATGCATATTGTGTAAATCAAATGATACAACACCCCCCAAAATCTATCTTAATTCCAGGTTGTAAGGCAACAAAATAGGGAAAATGCCGGGGGGGGGTGAATACTTACGCAAGACCGTTACTTTTATGGGGGGTCAATTAAGGAAGCCATCCTCTTCTGGAAACCAGGACAACAGGAGAGGATATTTTGAAAATACTGGACAGCTTTATGACATCAAATGGACTTTGGCGGTCAAGATGTGTTGGTATCTGTACTGATGGTGCAAAAGCCATGACAGGCAGACATAGTGGAGTGGTAACGCGCGTACAAGCAGTTTCTCCCAACTCCACTTGGGTACACTGCAGTATCAACCGAGAGGCTCTTGCTGCCAAGGGAATGGCTGACAGCTTGAAAGACGTTTTGGACACTACAGTGAAAATGGGGAACTTTGTTAAAACCTCTCTGCGCTACGGATCCCTTTTACGGGATCATTTTCCTAAACAACCGCTGAATTGCAGGGCGCAAAATATTACTAAAAATATTTATAATCATGCAATCACAAGTGAAATATACCAAAACACAGCTTAGCTTGTTGTTAATCCACCTATCGTGTCAGATTTTGAAAATATGCTTTACAGAGAAAGAAATCCAAGCTTTTGTGAGTGTATCAATCAATGCTAGAACAGCTAGCCCCAAATTAGCATGGTCACGAAAGTCAGAAAAGCAATAAAATTAATCGCTTACCTTTGATAATCTTCGGATGTTTGCACTCACGAGACTCCCAGTTACACAATAAATGTTATTTTTGTTCTATAAATATTACTTTTATAACAAAAAAACGCCATTTGGGTTGCGCGTTATGTTCAGAAAACTACAGCCTCGTTCCGGTGCTGAAAGGCAGAAGAAAATTCCCAAACGTATCAGATTCAAATATATTGCTAAAAATATTTATAATCATGCAATCACAAGTGAAATATACCAAAACACAGTTTAGCTTGTTGTTAATCCACCTATCGTGTCAGATTTTGAAAATATGCTTTGCAACGAAAGCAATCTAAGCTTTTGTGAGTGTATCAATCAATGCTAGAACAGTTAGCCTTATATTAGCTTGGTTAGCATGGTCACGAAAGTCAGAAAAGCAATAAAATTAATCGCTTACCTTTGATAATCTTCGGATGTTTGCACTCACGAGACTCCCAGTTACACAACAAATGTTCTTTTTGTTCGATAAATATTACTTTTATAACAAAAAAACGCCATTTGGGTTGCGCGTTATGTTCAGAAACCAAAGCCTCGTTCCGTTCGACGAAAATTCCAAAAAGTATACATAATGGTCGTAGAAACATGTCAAATGTTTTTTATAATCAATCCTCAGGTTGTTTTTAACAAACATAATCGATAATATTTCAACCGGACCGTAACCTATTCAATAAGATAGAAAAGGAAAATGGAGAGCTACCCCACTCGCGCGCAGGAACTATTCAGAGGACACCTGACTACTTTTGAAAAATCTCGCTCATTTTTCAAAATAAAAGCCTGAAACTATGTCTAAAGCCTGGTCACAACCTGAGGAAGCCATTGGGAAAGGAATCTGGTTGATACCCCTTTAAATGGAAGAAAGACGGGCCAGGAAACACAAAACACAAAAAAGAAGAAGAAAAACAATCACTTCCGGGTTAGGTTAGATTTTCTCAGGTTTTCGCCTGCAGAATCAGTTTTGTTATACTCACAGACAATATTTTGACAGTTTTGGAAACTTTAGAGTGTGTTCTATCCTAATCTGTAAATTATATGCATATTCTACGATCTGGACCTGAGAAATAGTCTGTTTACCTTGGGAACGTTATTTAAATAAAAAATAAGAAAATCTGACCCCTAGCGTCAAGAGGTTTTAAAGCATGGCCCCTAAACTCTTGTGTATTTTCTGCATTATGCAATGATATGGGCAGCGACCATGTAATGCTTTTACAACATACATGTGCTGGTGATCAAGGGGAAAAGTATTGACACGTTTTTTTCAATTGAGAGACGAGCTTAAGTTTTCTTTACTGACCATAATTTTCACTTGTCTGAATCCTTGCATGATGACGAGTTTCTCACACGACTGGCCTATATGGGTGATGTTTTTTCTCGCCTGAATGATCTGAATCTAGGATTACAGGGACTCTCCACACGTAAATCAAATCAAATCAAATTTTATTTGTCACATACACATGGTTAGCAGATGTTAATGCGAGTGTAGCGAAATGCTTGTGCTTCTAGTTCCGACAATGCAGTAATAACCAACAAGTAATCTAACCTAACAATTCCACAACTACTACCTTATACACACAAGTGTAAAGGGATAAAGAATATGTACATAAAGATATATGAATGAGTGATGGTACAGAACGGCATAGGCAAGATGCAGTAGATGGTATAGAGTACAGTCTATACATATGAGATGAGTAATGTAGGGTATGTAAACATAAAGTGGCATAGTTTAAAGTGGCTAGTGATACATGTATTACATAAAGATGGCAAGATGCAGTAGATGATATAGAGTACAGTATATACATATGAGATGAGTAATGTAGGGTATGTAAACATTATATTAAGTGGCATTGTTTAAAGTGGCTAGTGATCCATTTTTACATAATTTCCATCAATTCCCATTATTAAAGTGGCTGGAGTTGAGTCAGTATGTTGGCAGCGGCCACTAAATGTTAGTGGTGGCTGTTTAACAGTCTGATGGCCTTGAGATAGAAGCTGTTTTTCAGTCTCTCGGTCCCTGCTTTGATGCACCTGTACTGACCTCGCCTTCTGGATGATAGCGGGGTGAACAGGCAGTGGCTCGGGTGGTTGTTGTCCTTGATGATCTTTATGGCCTTCCTGTGACATCGGGTGGTGTAGGTGTCCTGGAGGGCAGGTAGTTTGCCCCCGGTGATGCGTTGTGCAGACCTCACTACCCTCTGGAGAGCCTTACGGTTGTGGGTGGAGCAGTTGCCGTACCAGGCGGTGATACAGCCCGACATATTCAATGTGCGAGACAAAATTGAGGCTATGATTAAGAAGTTGGAGCTCTTCTCTGTCTGCATTAACAAGGACAACACAGGTCTTTCCATCATTGTATGATCTTTTTTTGTGTGCTTGAACTCAAGCTTACGGACGATATCAAATGTGATATAGCGAAGCACCTGAGTGAGCTGGGTGCGCAATTACGCAGGTTGTCATGTATACTCCCTCTACGGTCTCTAGGTCATCAGGCTGCTAATTATCCAGCACACCTGTCACCATCGTCAAGCGCACCAGTGCCTCATGACACTCCCCTGGACTCCTTCCCTATATCTGTCACTCCCCTTGGTTCTTTCCTCAGGTGTTATTGACTCCGTTTCATGTCGGTGCGTTGTTTGTGTTTATTGTTTTGTTTATTTATTAAAACACTCACTCCCTGTGCTGGCTTCCCGACTCTCGGCGCACTCGTTACAGAATAACACCTCACCTAAGGCAAGCAGTGTTAATGACGTCGGGTCCGGGAGCTGCTACAGGCTCTCATGCCTCCGCCAGATCGCCGGGCTCCCCTGCCTCAGCCGGCTCGTCGGGCTCAGCCGGCTCGTCGGGCTCCCCTGCCTCAGCCGGATCGCCAGGCTCCCCTGCCTCAGCCGGTCTGTCATGTTCCCGCGCCCCAGCCATTTAGAGCCGCGCGTCGGGGAGGGGGTACTGTCACATATACTCCCTCTCTGGCCTCTAGGTCATCAGGCTGCTGATTATCCCGCACACCTGTCACCATCGTCTTGCGCACCTGCGCCTCATGACACTCACCTGGACTCCATCACCTCCTTAATTATCTTCCCTATATCTGTCTCTCCCCTTGGTTCGATGGCCCTGAACGAACTTTATCTGACTCTTTGTAAACTGGAAACCACACACCCTGAGGCTGCATTCATCGTAGCTGGGGATTTTAACAAGGCTAATCTGAAAACAAAACTCCCTAAATTCTATCAGCATATCGATTGTGCTACCAGGGCTGGTAAAACCTTGGATCATTGTTATACTAACTTCCGCGACGCATATAAGGCCCTCCCCCGCCCTCCTTTCGGAAAAGCTGACCACGACTCCATTTTGTTGCTTCCAGCCTACAAACAGAAACTAAAACAACAAGCTCCCTCGCTCAGGTCTGTTCAACGCTGGTCCGACCAATCTGATTCCACGCTTCAAGACTGCTTCGATCACGTGGATTGGGATATGTTCCGCATTGCGTCCAACAACAATATTGACGAATACGCTGATTCGGTGAGCGAGTTCATTAGAAAGTGCATTGACGATGTCGTACCCACAGCAACGATTAAAACATTCCCAAACCAGAAACCGTGGATTGATAGCAGCATTCGCGTGAAACTGAAAGCGCGAACCACTGCTTTTAACCAGGGCAAGGTGACCGGAAACATGACCGTATACAAACAGTGTAGCTATTCTCTCCGCAAGGCAATCAAAGCTAAGTCCCAGTATAGAGACAAAGTAGAGTCACAATTCAACAGCTCAGACACAAGAGGTATGTGGCAGGGTCTACAGTCAATCACGGATTACAAAAAGAAAACCAGCCCCGTCGCGGATCAGGATGTCTTGCTCCCAGACAGGCTAAATAACTTTTTTGCTCGCTTTGAGGACAATACAGTGCCACTGACACGGCCCGCTACCAAAACCTGCGGGCTCTCCTTCACTGCAGCCGAGGTGAGTAAAACATTTAAACGTGTTAACCCTCGCAAGGCTGCAGGCCCAGACGGCATTCCCAGCCGCGTCCTCAGAGCATGCGCAGACCAGCTGGCTGGTGTGTTTAAGGACATATTCAATCAATCCTTATCCCAGTCTGCTGTTCCCACATGCTTCAAGAGGGCCACCATTGTTCCTGTTCCCAAGAAAGCTAAGGTAACTGAGCTAAACGACTACCGCCCCGTAGCACTCACTTCCGTCATCATGAAGTGCTTTGAGAGACTAGTCAAGGACCATATCACCTCCACCCTACCTGATACCCTAGACCCACTCCAATTTGCTTACCGACCCAATAGGTCCACAGACGACGCAATCGCAACCACACTGCACACTGCTCTAACCCATCTGGACAAGAGGAATACCTATGTGAGAATGCTGTTCATCGACTACAGCTCAGCATTTAACACCATAGTACCCTCCAAACTCGTCATCAAGCTCGAGACCCTGGGTCTCGACCCCGCCCTGTGCAACTGGGTCCTGGACTTCCTGACGGGCCGCCCCCAGGTGGTGAGGGTAGGTAACAACATCTCCACCCCGCTGATCCTCAACACCGGGGCCCCACAAGGGTGCGTTCTGAGCCCTCTCCTGTACTCCCTGTTCACCCACGACTGCGTGGCGATGCACGCCTCCAACTCAATCATCAAGTTTGCGGACGACACTACAGTGGTAGGCTTGATTACCAACAACGACGAGACGGCCTACAGGGAGGAGGTGAGGGCCCTCGGAGTGTGGTGTCAGGAAAATAACCTCACACTCAACGTCAACAAAACAAAGGAGATGATTGTTGACTTCAGGAAACAGCAGAGGGAGCACCCCCTTATCCACATCGACGGGATAGTAGTGGAGAGGGTAGTAAGTTTTAAGTTCCTCGGCGTACACATCATGGACAAACTGAATTGGTCCACCCACACAGATAGCGTTGTGAAGAAGGCGCAGCAGCGCCTCTTCAACCTCAGGAGGCTGAAGAAATTCGGCTTGTCACCAAAAGCACTCACAAACTTCTACAGATGCACAATCGAGAGCATCCTGTCGGGCTGTATCACCGCCTGGTACGGCAACTGCTCCGCCCACAACCGTAAGGCTCTCCAGAGGGTAGTGAGGTCTGCACAACGCATCACCGGGGGCAAACTACCTGCCCTCCAGAACACCTACACCACCCGATGTCACAGGAAGGCCATAAAGATCATCAAGGACAACAACCACCCAAGCCACTGCCTGTTCACCCCACTATCATCCAGAAGGCGAGGTCAGTACAGGTGCATCAAAGCAGGGACCGAGAGACTGAAAAACAGCTTCTATCTCAAGGCCATCAGACTGTTAAACAGCCACCACTAACATTTAGTGGCCGCTGCCAACATACTGACTCAACTCCAGCCACTTTAATAATGGGAATTGATGGAAATTATGTAAAAATATACCACTAGCCACTTTAAACAATGCCACTTAATATAATGTTTACATACCCTACATTACTCATCTCATATGTATATGTATATACTGTACTCTATATCATCTACTGCATCTTGCCATCTTTATGTAATACATGTATCACTAGCCACTTTAAACTATGCCACTTTATGTTTACATACCCTACATTACTCATCTTATATGTATATACTGTACTCTATACCATCTACTGCATCTTGCCTATGCCGTTCTGTACCATCACTCATTCATATATCTTTATGTACATATTCTTTATCCCTTTACACTTGTGTGTATCAGGTAGTAGTTGTGGAATTGTTAGGTTAGATTACTTGTTGGTTATTACTGCATTGTCGGAACTAGAAGCATTTCGCTACACTCGCATTAACATCTGCTAACCATGTGTATGTGACAAATACAATTTGATTTGATTTGATTTGGTTCTTTCCTCAGGTGTTGTTGACTCTGTTTCATGTCGGTGCGTTGTTTGTGTTTATTGTTTTGTTCATTTATTGAAACACTCACTCCCTGTACTTGCTTCCGGACTCTCAGCGCACTCGTTATACAGGTACTTTCCCGAATCGGATGACACAAACAACTGGATTCGTTAATCCTTTCATGCCCTGCCTCCAGTCCACTTACCGATATCTGAACAAGAGAGCCTCTTCGAAATTGTAAAAAGTGGATTCTGCGAAAATTGAATTTTGAGCCACTGGCATATTATAGATAGGGCTGCGCTCAGAATATCCTGCCTTGGCAAATTGCGATGTTAAGACACTGATTTCCTTTGCAACCACGTACCTATGTGAGAGTGGATTCTCGGCCCTCACTAGCATGAAAACTAAATTCAGGCACAGACTGTGTGTGGAAAATGATTTAAGACTGAGACTCTCTCCAATACAACCCAACATTGCAGAGTTATGTGCATCCCTTCAAGCACACCCTTCTCATTAACCTGTGCTGAATTATTAAAAAATGTTGATGAACAAATAAGGTTTTATATATAAGATGGCTAAATAAAGAGCAAAATGGTTGATTTATTATTTGTGCCGTGGTCCTATAAGAGCTCTTTGTCACTTCCCACGAGCCGGGTTGTGACAAAAACAAATTCTTCTGTATAATAAATGTATTGTGTGTTTGCCTTTGCAGGCTTACAAAGATGGCAAAAAACAACATTTGAGAGTGCGCTGACCCTGGTGCTAGAGGGGGTACGCAGCTGGAGGTTGAATGTTTGAAAGGGTACGAGACTATAAAAAGTTAGGGAAGCACTGTTTTAGGCCTACCAGAGTTAAGCATTATATTATCTTTATAGAAAATATTCTAATCGTAAATGAATGAATTAGCCTCCTTCTGTACGCCTATATCTGTATAGCAGACGCAGTAGTTGACAAGTATAAAGAAATTCATGTTGGTGTCGTAGAATGCCACCCGGCATATCTCGATCTCTCTCTCTCTCTCTCTCTCTGGGACTAGGCCTAAGCTTCTCATCCTTTTATATTTGTCTGTTAAAATATTAATATAATGCAGTGGATGCTTAAGCCAATAGGCCTACGTATGCATTGCCCTGACACATTTAGTGCCCAAATCTCTGACGGCTGAACCGTGAGATGGACAACCATTGTTTTAGGAAAGTAAAAAACAAATAAAACGATGCTACACATCGAAACACAAGGAATCGTGTTTTTGTCATTAGTTGTAGGCTGTTTTTAAGGACATGTAAATGTGGCTCATTTTGTCAATATCCCTTGTTTATTGATGGTGCTGGTTGTGTGGGTGGGTGGCCTAATGGGTTACACACCCAATGCATATGGATGACCGGGACATTTCTGAAATGTCCGATAAAATTGAAATCTTCACGGTCAATTGTCCGGCGCCAAATTTTCCTGACGCAAACCCTGGTGTGTGCGTGTTTGGGGAAGTATAATGCCCGATTTCTTTCTTTTGCAGTACCAAAGTCAGTCCTGCGTGTAGCCCCTCACACTTATTACTCCCCCTGAGACAGAGGCAACAGAAGTCCACACAGGAGGATGACGCCTCAGGTAAGATTGACTTGAACTGTACTATGCTAAATTGTATATTTTCTTTTCACATTGTCCTTTTTTATGCGTAATTAGGCCAGCCCAGCACGGCTTGGCTTGGTGTACTCCTATAGTGTGAATCGGGCATTTATTTGACCTTTTATTTAAGCAGCGAGCCACCATTAAGACTGGGGTCTCTTTCACAAGGGAGCCCTGCATGCACAATTTCACAAGACAAAATCAAAAACAAGTCAAATACAGCACAACACAAATATTTAAGAAAAACAATGACATTCCTCAATTAGAAGGTCCGCAAGCACCAGAACATCCAATTGTAATTTATTTTGTATTTGGTTTCAGCAATGAGTTGCTTTAAAAAATAAAAGCAGATTTACCTAGTTCGGTGGAGACCCGAGGATCCTTGAGTTAACCAACATAAGAAGCACAATATCAGACTTATAGTCGTACTGTAAATTAGTCCAGTTCATTTTCACCAATGAGTAATGCTCATCACAATTTTTGATTTATCTCAATCCCATAATGTCACAAAGGCTGATACATAAATAAGGCAATTGTTTAATATTTTGTGTCTGTGTTTAGGGCAGAGAAACAGGTCCAACTCTCTGTCACGTGTTGACAGTCAAGTTCAGGGGTCAAGCCTGGCCTGGCCAGAGAGAAGACAGAGGTGAGTGGTTCATTTAACATTTCAGTCATGTATGCTGAAACAAGAGAAAAGAAAAGCGAGATTTCAAGTATGTGCAGCTAGGGAAGGTGAACAACAACAGTGTCCTTTCATACTTCTCAGAACCCTTTCCACCTGCATGTTCAAGTTCACCTCTGTCTTCGTTAGATAGTGATGTTTAAAGATATTGTTATGGCAGTGTCATGGTCTTGCCTTGATCTTTCTCCTCTTTCCTCCCCTCTTTTCATCTCACCCCCTTCTCCTCTCCTCTCCCACTCGCTCCCCTCCCCACCCAGACCCCTTTCCCAGCCGGTGCCCTACGCCCTCCACTTCCCCCTGGAGAGAGAGTGCGATGGCCTGAGCCTGGCCCGCTCCATCAGCAAGGACAGCCTGGGATCCAACATCATCAGCATCACACCCAAACACATGCTTGGTGGGCCGGGGATGGGGATGGGTGTACAACTGCCCCCCCGCAGGCTCAACGGTCAGGACATGATAGGCCACATCCGCTTCAAGGACAAGGAGGTGGAGGAGGAAGAGCTGGTGGCCATCATCCACCCGGCGGCTCTGGCCAGGTGCTACGGCCCCCGTGCCGCCCCCGAGAGTGACGAAATGGAGCAGGACGACCTGGAGGTCCAGAGTGTGGTGACCTCCAGAGTGTCCAGCGCTCGGCACGCCTACTGCCTCGCTGCCCCTCACCCCGACCCCCAGGCTGAGAGTTTCTACCTGGAGCCCCTGATGCCAGCCGTTTTTAAGACTGCCAAAGAGAAGAGCATCAGCCTGAACAAGGAGGAGGAAAGCGGGGAGAGTACAAGCAAAGCGGTCCTTAAGAGAACCACTGAGGGTCTTAATTGCACGTTCACCCCCATCCCCAATGCGGAGGCCACCTCTGGTCCCTTCAGACCACCCACGAAGGGGGGTACGAGTTCTTCTCCGCTCCCTCTGATGGGGGCAGCAGAGCCCATCACCAGGGAGCAGTCCTGTGGCTTCTTCCTCCACCTGTCACCGGAGCCCGGGGACCAGACGACGGCCCTCTTGGGGCTGGCACCGAGCCACAGCCCCTTCCCTTCCGCCATTACTACAGCTTGGGTGGGCCGGGACTCATACTCTGAGATTGCAAACCTGGAAGAGGAGGAGGAGGAGGAAGATCAGATGGAGCTGGCCAAGGAAGTGGTGAGGAGTGTCATGGGGATGTGCCTGGGAGAGGGAGGGGAGAGCAAAGGGGAACCGGAGGGGGGCGAGGGCGAGTCGGCCAAGCTCCGGGAGGACATGAAGGTGTGCGAGCGCGAGGACAAGGAAGGCCTGGAGGCCTGGAGCGGGCCGTCCAGCCCTTGCCTTAGCACGGCGTCCTGGGCCAGCAGTGTGTGCAACAGCGGCACCGCGCGAATGACCAGCTTTGCAGAGCGCAAGCTCCACCGAAAGGTCAACAGCTTTTCCGACGGCAGCTCCAATAACAGCAGCTCCCAAAAGACCACGCCCGATGGCTCGGAGAGCGCCCCCTACACTCTAGGAGGCTTGTGGTGCCTGCAGGCTCCTAGCCCATGTCGGCTGGCTAAAGACGACGCTTTGCGGGTCAGGAAGGAGGGTGGCACCGCCAACGTCCTGGCCTCAGAGCTGGTGCAGCTCCACATGCAGCTGGAGGAGCAGCGGCGCGCCATAGAGCACCAAAAGAAGAAGATGGAGACCATATCGGCGTGCCAGCGACTCAAGCTGGGCAAGGCTGCCTTCCTCAACATTGTCAAGAAGGGGGGTGGCAAGAGCAACACGCTGCCCCAGCCCCTCAAACACCTGGAGACCCAATATCAGACAGCTGGCAAGGACAAGGCTTGTAGGGACGACTCGTGTTTGGATGTCCTGAAGGGTCAGGGGAAGGAGGGACAGCAGCAGAGGGACAGGGACAACAGAACAAACAGTGGCGGTGCAGGGCCACCGGACAAGGCGGTGGTCGAGCCAGACCTGAGCGAGTGTAGCCGCTCCATAGAGTTGCTGAATGAAGCCATCAGTGCCATTCAGCAACAGATGATGCAGCTGTCTCTACAGCAGGACCGTCTGATTAAGCAGAGCGTCCAGTCACCCCTAGTGGTCCCGCATGCCGCCTCCCTTCTATCCCTACCATCTGCCCCTACACCCACCCAAGACACCTCTTCAACTCCTTCCTCAGACTCCACCGTTACCCCCACCACTCACTCAGACTCCACCGCTACCCCCACCGACTCCAATTTCCGCCCGGCCGTGCATTTCATGGAGACCATCACCACCGCTCCACCCACCCGCCGCCCTCCCAAACTGAGCTCCGGATGCAGCCCCAGGACCAAACCCACAGAGCTCAAACTGACCAAGGAGAATGGCAGGCCGGCTTCCAAGACCGGCACCCCCGCATCCAACACAGACCCTAGGCGCTCCCCGGGGTGGCACACCACCTCCCGAGGGGAGCAGGATAGGGACCGGAGTCAGAACAGCAGCCCCACCTGCGTGATATTCACAGAGAGCCCCAGGGCCTTGGAGAGAGGCACGCTCCGTAGCACCACCTTCAAGATCAGAGATGAGGCCAACCAGCGCAGCCACAGAGACGGGCCCACCCTTAGCCCTAAGCATACCCCCCCTGAGGATTCAACCCCCTATGGCACCCCTCTCACACCCCACTGTGTGGACGTGGCTGAGGGGCTGGAGGGGCGAGAGCGTAGCGGCTCAGGGAAGGAGAACGAGCCCGGCGAGGAGGGAGGTCGAGGGAAAGGCCAGCTGATCGAGGTAGACCTGTCTGACCTGAAGGAACCATCGGAGGAAAAAGACTCCGATATAGGGGACACCTCGGCAGACGGAGAACAGAAGTCAGGACTGGGTTTCTTCTTCAAGGTAGGAATTTTACGAAGAGTGGCAGCATCTCAATAGTCTCTCCTCGTCTGAAGTAATGAATTTCCCCTTGAGGGACAATACATTTGTATTAGAGCTGTCAAAGTTAACGTGTTAATGACAGTTAGCTTTTACAATTGTATTTTATTTGTAGAATTTTTTTCAATTGTATTTTATTTGTAGAATTTTTTTCCAAAAGGTTGGTGAAAAACCCTTAAAGTTCCAATGCAGCCATTTTTATCTCAATATCAAATACTTTCTGGGTAACGATGAAGTACCTTAGTGTGATTGTTTGCAATTAAAATGGTCCAAATGAAATAAAAATTGCTTCTCAGGCAAGAATATAGCTAGGACTGTCTGGGAGTGGTCTAATTTACCACATGGTGATGTCACCATGGAAGGTCAAAACTCCGTCCCACCAAAACAGGCAGAAATTTCAGGCGGTCTTTTCAAACAGCTCTTACACTAAAGGGGCAATATCATAATTTTCACAATTTCACAGTATTATTCCAACCTCATAGTGTGGAAATATGCACTGATTGTACCAAACATTATGAACACCTGCTCTTTCCATGACAGACTGACCAGGTGAATCCAGGTGACAGTTATGATCACTTGTTAAATCGCTGCTGGGTATTTCACACTCAACAGTTTCCTGTGTGTATCAAGAATGGTCCACCACCCAAAGGACATCCAGCCAACTTGACACAACTGTGGGAAGCATTGGAGTCAACATGGGCCAGCATCCCTGTGGAACGCTTGGACACCTTGTAGAGTCCATGCTCTGAAGATCTGAGGCTGTTTTAAGCTGCCCGCATGCGCAGGTGGGCAGCTCCCCTCAGACTGCGCATCTGCTCAGAGAAACACGAGATTGAACTTCACTGAACTTTCTAGAGTTTTCCCCTTTAGTTAATACTATCAACATTTGCTGCGCTGTCTGAATTGTGCTCGAATCAACGCGATATTAGTCACTTTCGATGTAACATACCGAAACAAAATGAACAATGCAAGACTTGGTATGCAAAACTAACTGTGCAAGATATTTTCTTGTAGGCAGCTCTCATTGGTGTAGGATTCTATTTCATTGACGTGCGTGACTCGGCCCGTACTCTACACAGACCGGTGCGCCATTACCAATCAGAGCTGCAGTAGGCCTATATGCAAATTTCCATATATGGATCTGTGCCATTCACTTTGAACTGGACAGCATGAGCAGTCTTGACTAGACGCGCTTGTTTTGAGATCAAAGCGAGAGTTGCATGTAGCCGCCACTGCACATGTGTTCATATTCTTTGCTATTTAGTGAGTTATTAGCCCAGTCAACAATGGGGGAGTGGTTGCTTCCTACAAGAGCAAAACATTTTTGCATTTCTAGACGACTTTGAAAAGCAAGTCGGGTGAAGAGCTTTTTTTTATGGCTTAAAGGGGCAGTGTTGTATTTTGAGACTGTCTTGAATAAGCTAAGTCGCCAATAGGCAGAGGGTAGCATAATTTGTCTGATTCTCTGTAATAATGGTATGGGAATAATAATGAATTGTATTTTTTAAAGTGGTTTCTTGCAATCAAACAACATTTGGATAAGCAGGGTAATGTCAAGCCCTGCGTGTTTTTTTCAAAAGTCTCATGGAATGTAGGCCTACATTGAACACCACACAGGCTGACTGATAGGACAGCTATTTCCATGTTAAAATGTTATGGGATGCATTTTCTCCTTTGTTTTTTATGGTAGGCCACTCTGGTAGGCCCTACATTATGATCAAATAGCCACAGTAGCCTACTTGGCCAGTGTTAGAATTGTAACTTAAAGCAGGTACAGCCTCAGTGTTCACAGTAAACGCGTGCCGGAAGTTGCACAGAATTTTCACAATGTTCAAGTTTGCCCTCAGCAGACCTGAAATTTGCTCAGTACCGAAAAAAACATTAGAGGGAACATTGGGTCCAACTCAATAAATTAGGAAGGTGTTCTTAATGTTTTCTACACTGTGTATATAAAACCAGGCTAATCATGTTCACTAATCATGGGCCTTTAACCCATAGCAAAATTGAAATTAATCAAAATGAATTACTGAAAATCGTGCAATTAACACGACTAATTTGTGTTGAATTTAATTGATGAAAGCACCGGACAGGGGAACTAAAATTCCCAAAGAGGCATCATAACCGATTCAGTTTTCAGATCAGTGCCGATTTTGTCATGTGCCTTAGCAATGAAATGAATGTTGTTCTAGTAGTAAATCAATTTGGTCCCCCCCCCCCCAAGGACGATGAGAAGATGGCAGAGGATGAGAGGGCAAAGCGTCGCGCTCACTTTCTCCTCAAACAGCAGCGGAAGATGGAGGAGGCGCGGCTCCGCAAACTGCAGACGGAGGCTGAGAGCGAACAGAAACGAGACGAAGCCAGGTACAAACCATAGAGATGTACTAGGGAGCTGTTCCCAATGGCCACCTCTTTGAGAGCAAGTAGTCCATTTCCGAAATATTTTGTCAATAAATCGAAAAAGTGTGTAGTACCCCCACCTACTGTAATGGAGTGTGTATGGTCGGAACAGGTATAAAGCCAAGGTTGGTGAATTACTGCCACCTACAATTAAGGAATGTTTGCTTAGGAATATAATTATTGTCTGACCCCTACTGCTGACCTGAATGGAATTACGTGATCCTTCCTTAACCCATAGCAAGTCCCACCCACTTGACTACTACAAAATGGTGAACGCCCTCAATGGCGCTTCCCATGCTGTCACAGAAGCAGCCATTGAGAAGAGCTCTCTAGTATCTCTATTATACAAACACATCCGTGGCTGGTAGGCCAAAGATGGTTTCAGGTCCTGATATAGAACATATTCCATCATGGCGTGTGTGTATGTTGTGTCAGTGTGCAGGGATAAAGCAAGTGTGTGTGTGTGTGTGTGTTGTTTGTAAAGGCAAACATAAAGCAGGTGTGTGTGTCTCTTTCCCCCCAGGCGTAAGGCAGAAGAGGACCGGGTGAGGAAGGAGGAGGAGAAGGTGCGGAGGGAGCTGATCAAGCAGGAGTACCTGAGGAGGAAGCAGCAGGAGCTGATAGAGGAGCAGGGTTCGGTTAAGCCCAGGCCCAGGTGTAAAGCCAGGAAGACCTGGCCTAAGTCCCTGCATCGTGGAGAGTACTGCTCCGACACCGGCTTCTCCAAGGGATCCTCCACACGTAAGGCCTACACTAAAACACTATAACCCAAACCAACCCTGTCTCCCCTTTACAGATTTGAACCTCCCCCTAACTAATCTCATCCTCCCTCTAGTCTCTAACTAACCCTGTCTCACCCTATTCATGGGTCGCACGTAGCGTCACCCCATTGTTATTGACGTTCTCTTGAGGACTGTTAGCTGACTGAACGTTCTACTCAATGCATTTTCAATTGGCGCTGATGAAGATTTCACATTATTGTGACTTGTAAACACAATGCCATTACAAAAGCTGACAAATAATTAGTAGGGCGACGTCACGCCAAGACAGCTCGAAAATATTAGGAGCATCTCAGCACCTCTTCCCCCCTCAGGAGGCTGGAAATATTTGGCATGGGCCCTCAGAAAGTTGTACAGCTGCACCATCGAGAGCATCTTGACTGGCTGCATTACTGCTTGGTATGGCAAATGCACCGCCCTTGACCGCAAAGCGCTACAGAGGGTGGTGCAGACAGCTGTACCACACCAAAATGTGGAAAAAGTAAAGGGGTGTGAACACTTTCTGAAGGCACTGTCCATGTCTCCTGTCCCTATGATCCATGAAACGTACATGATACAGACATCTGGAGGCATGTACAGTGATTTCAGAAAGTATTCATACCCCTTGACTTATTCCACATTTTGTTGTTACAGCCTGAATTCAAAATAAATTAAATGTACTTTTTTCACCCATCTACACATACCCCATAATGACAAAGTGAAAATATGGTTTTAGATTTTTTTGGGTACATTTATTGAAAATGAAATACAGAAATATGTCATTTACATAAGTATTCACACCCCTGAGACAATACTTTGTAGAAGCACCTTTGGCAGCAATTACACCTGTGAGTCTTTCTGGGTAAGTCTCTAAGAGCTTTCCACACCTGGATTGTGAAACATTAGCCCATTATTATTATTATCTGTCAAATTGGTTGTTGATCATTGCTAGACGACCATTTGCAGGTCTTAACATAGATTTTCAAGTAGATTTAAATCAAAACTGTTCCTCGGCCACTCAGGAACATTCAGTGTCTTCTTGGTAAGCAAGCCCAGTGTAGATTTGTTCTTGTGTTTTAGGTTATTGTCCTGCTGAAAGGTGAATTCATCTCCCAGTGTCTGGTGGAAAGCAGACCGAACCAGGATTTCCTCTAGGATTTTGCCTGTGCTTAGCTCCATTCCGCTTCTTTTTATCCTGAAAAACCCCCCAGTCCTTAACGATTACAACCATACCCATAATGTGATGCAGCGACCACTATGCTTGAAAATATGGAGAGTGGTACTCAGTAATGTTATGCATTGGATATGCCCCAAATAATAACACTTTGTATTCAAGACAAAAAGTTAATTGCGTTGCCACATTTTTTGCAGTACATTTAGTGCCGTGTTGCAAACAAGATGCATGTTTTGAAATATTTGTATTCTGTACAGGCTTCCTTTTTTTCACTCTGTCAATTAGGTTAGTATTGTGGAGTAACTACAATGTTGTTGATCCATCCTCCGTTTTCTCCTATCACAGCTATTAAACTCTGTAAATGTTTTAAAGTCACCACTGGCCTCATGGTGAAATCCCTGAGCAGTTTCCTTCCTTTTTGGCAACGGAGTTAGGAAGGAGAACCTGTATTTTTGTTGTGACTGGGTTTATTGATCCACCATCCAAAGTGTAATTTATAACGACACCATACTCAAAGGGATTTTCAATGTCTGCTTTTTGTTTTACCCATCTACCAATAGATGCCCTTTTTTGCGAGGCATTGGAAAACCTCCCTGCTCTTTGTGGTTAAATCTGTGTTTGAAATTCACTGCACGACTGAGGGAACTTACAAAGAATTGCACACAGAGAGAGAGTCCATGCAACTTATGTGACTTGTTATGCACATTTTTACTCCTGAACTTATTTAGGCTTGCAATAACAAAGGGGTTGAATACTTATTGACTCAAAACATTTCTTCACTTTGTCTGTTGATACCACTGACGTGTGAGTAGCAAGAGGTAGGGAAAATGGAGAACTGTTTGTCAAATATTTTTTCCAAAATTGTATGTGTTAGTCATGCACATCCCCAATTTTATTTCGTAGTTAGCTCCTTAGCTAAAGCGCCATTACGACTAAGGTAGATAGTACAGCGTTTAGTCAACTAAGCGAGAACCCTTTCTTGTCCACACGTGCTTTGATCTCCGCAACGGTAGTAGTAGGCGCGAGTACCCTGACGACTCACACTAAATTATTCCGCAGCTCTGTCATTCACTACAAGAAACGAACATCCGTGGGCGTGGCGTAGCGTTTGGCCGGATCAAGGAGTCTGGGTAGCCAGGTTAAAGGCGATAGCGCATTGACGAGCAAAAGGAAACGTGCCGCGTTGCGGTAGTTCAGTGCGCTTCGCTGCGTGCATGGAAATGGACATGGCCGAGACAGCTGACACCTTCCTTCACAGAAAGTTATGTTAGACTGTTAAAGATTAGCAGGCCTATGTTAATTAATCAGTTATTGATCTGTCCTCTTGATATACAGTGCCTTCAGAAGTATTTACACACATTGACGTTTTCCAAATTTTATGTTACAGCCTGAATTTAAAATTGTTTAAATTTAGATTTTGTCACTGAACTACACACAATACCCCATAATGTCAAAGTGGAATTATGTTTTCGGAAATGTTTACAAATTAAGTAAAAATGAAAAGCTGAAATGTCTTCAGTCAATAAGTTCAACCCTGTTGTTATGGCAAGTCTAAATACAATGCATTTGGAAAGTATTCAGACCCCTTCAGTTTTTCCACGTTTTGTTACCTTGTTCTAAAAAATACTAATCAACCTACACAGAACACCCCATAATGGCAAAGCGAAAACAGGTTTTTAGAAATGTTTGCAAAAACAGATACCTTATTTACATAAGTATTTAGACCCTTTGCTATGAGACTCGAAATTGAGCTCAGGTGCATCCTGTTTCCGTTGATCATCCTTGATGTTTCTACAGCTTGATTGGAGTCCACCTGTGGTAAATTATATTGATTGGACATGATTTGGAAAGGCACACACCTGTCTATATAAGGTCCCACAGTTGACAGTGCATGTCAGAGCAAAATCCAAGCCATGAGGTCGAAGGAATTGTCCATAGAGCGCCGAGACAGGATTGTGTCGAGGCACAGATCTGGGGAAGGGCACCAAAACATGTCTGCAGCATTGAAGATCCCTAAGAACGCAATGGCCTCAATCATTCTTGAATGGAAGAAGTTTAGAACCACCAAGACTCTTCCTAGAGCTGGCCGCCTGGCCAAACCGAGCAATCGGGGGAGAAGGGCCTTGGTCAGGGAGGTGACCAAGAAACCGAACCCAACCAGATCAGAGAGGTGACCAAGAACCCAACCAGAGTTATTCTGTGGAGATGGGAGAACCTCCCAGAAGGACAACCATCTCTGCAGCACTCCACCAATCAGGCCTTAATGGTTGAGTAGCCAGACAGAAGCCACTCCTCAGTCACAGGCACATGACAGCCCGCTTGAAGTTTGCCAAAAGCCACCTAAAATACAGAGAGATCCTTGATGAAAACCTCAGACTGGGGTGAAGGTTCACCTTCCAACAGGACAACGACCCTAAGTGTAACCGATGTGAAATGGCTAGCTACTTAGCGGTGGTGCCCGCTAATAGCGATTCAATCGGTGACGTCACTCGCTTTGAGACCTTGAAGTAGTAGTTCCCCTTGCTCTGCAAGGGCCACGGCTTTTGTGGAGCGAAGGGTAACGATGCTTCGTGGGTGACTGTTGTTGATGTGTGCAGAGGGTCCCTGGTTCGTGCCCGGGTCGGGGCGAGGGGACGGACGAAAGTTAAACTGTTACATAACGTAGGAGTGGCTTCAGGACAAGTCTTTGAATGTCCTTGAGATGCCCAGACTTGAACCCGATCGAACATCTCAAATAAAATGTTATTTGTCACATACACATTTTTTGCAGATGTTATTGCGGGTGAAGTGAAATGGAGAGACCTGAAAATAGCTGTGCAGCGACATTCCCCATCCAACCTGACAGCGCTTGAGTGGATCTGCAGAGAAGAACGGGAGAAACTCCCCAAATACAGGTGTGCCAAGCTTGTAGTGTCATACCTAAGAATCAAGGCTTTAATCGCTGCCAAAGGTGCTTCAACAAAGTACTGAGTAAAGGGTCTGAATACTTATGTATATGTGATATTTCAGTTTTTTATTTTTAACAAATGTGAAAACTTTTTCCTTTGTCATTATGGGGTATTGTTTGTAGATTGATGAGGGTGGGAAACAATTTAATCAATTTTAGAATAAGGCTGTAACGTAACAAAATGTGGACAAAGTCAAGGGGACTGAATACTTTCTGTATGCACTGTACTTTCAGGAGTAAAGATGTGCTTACCCATTCACACAATAATGCAGTAATAGTGTTTTAACATGATTTTTAAATGATTACCACATCTCTGTACCCCGTACAATACATACAATTATCTGTAAGTTCCCTCAATCGAGCAGTGCATTTCAAGCACAGATTCAAGCACAAAGACCAGGGAGGTTTTCCAATGGTTCGCAAAGAAGACCAACTATTGGTAGATGGGGATATTCAATGTCTGATAGGTAAAAAACAATCAGCATGGTGCAGTTATTAATTACACTACAAAGATACAGGCTCCCTTCCTAACGCAGTTGCCGGAGAGGAAGAAAAACACTCAGGGATTTCACCAGAGTTTAATGGCTGTGATAGGAGATAATTGAGGATGGATCATTGTAGTTACTCCACAATACTAACATAAATTACAGAATGAAAAGAAGTAAGCCTGTACAGAAAACAAATATTCCAAAACATGCACAAAATAAAAATATTCCAAAACATGTACCTGTTTTCAATAAGGCACTGAAGTAATACTGCAAAAAAATGTGGCGAAGACATTCACTTTTTGTCCTGAATACAAAGCGTTATGTTTGGGGCAAATCTAATACAACACATTACTGAATACCACTCGATATATTGTCAGTATGGTGGTGGCTGCATCATGTTATGGGTATGGACTAGAGAGTTTTTTAGGATAAAATATAAGCAAAATAGAGCTAAGCACAGGCAAAATCCTAGAGGAAAACTAGGTTCAGTCTGCTTTCCATCAGACACTGGGGAGATAAATTCACCTTTCAGCATGACAATTACCTAAAACACAAGGCCAAATATACACTGGAGTTGCTTACCAAGACGACATTGAATGTTCCGGAGTGGCCTAGTTACAGTTTTGACTTAAATCAGCTTGAAAATGTAGGGCAAGACTTGACAGACACATCTCAACATCAACTGTTCAGAGGAGACTGCGGGAATCAGGCCTTCATGGTCGAATTGCTGCAAAGAAACCACTACTAAAAGACACCAATAATAAGAGGAGACTTGCTTGGCCCGGTGGAAATCTGTCCTTTGGTATGATGAGTCCAAATGTAAGATTTTTGGTTCCAACCGCCGTGTCTTTGTGAGACGCAGAGTAGGTGGACGGATGATCTCCGCATGTGTTGTTCCCACCGTGAAGCATGGAAGAGGAGATGTGGGGGTGCTTTGCTGGTGACACTGTCTGTGATTTATTTAGAATTCAAGGCGCACTTAACAAGCATGGCTACCACAGCATTCCACAGCATTCTGTAAAACCACAATGAGGACTTCAACCCATTGTAGTTTTAGATGTGTTTGATACGTTTTATATACACATTTTATTAGAATATTTATGAAATGCACATTGTTATATTTGGTGTAACCCTCTCACCAGGTTCGAATTTGACTCTCACGATATTACCTTAGAATATCTCAACAGCATGGGATATTAGGTGAGAAGGACATCTCCAATAAGAATCCCTATTGTAAACACGCTAGGGTGATGACAACTAGGGTATTAACTTCAGATAGAATGATTATAGATTTTTGTTATTATATAAGGAAATGCTTTCCCATGCATTAAAATGAAACTGAAACAGTGAATGACTCCAATGCTACAGACATAAGGTTCAAGATGGATATGATCACATTTTCAATGTACCACATCAAAAGAAATGAAAATAATAAACCCCAATGTTTTTTCACAACCCATGTCCAAATTACTGGCAAGCCTGCTTAAACCCGTTGACGCGCGTTGGAGCTCAAAGAAATGACGACACACAAAGTTCCCAAGCACCCCACCGTTGTGGTTACTCACTACTCGTAGATATTTCCTCAGCGAAGTATAGCAGTTCCATGCAGGTGTCATCACAAGATCCACAGCAAGCACAGCTATCAATGCAGACAGTACTCCTTAGCAGCAACAGATATCCCATAATAACATGAACTCGTTAATCTTCCACAAGCAGTTCTCTCCAGGTCTCGCACAATGCTAGGCTAAACTTGAGCTGTCAAATACCTCCACGATGAGACGGTAGCTTCAGTCTCTACTAAAAATGAATAAATCTTAAAAAATAAAATCAGTATTTCCCTTCAAAACACGGTAGATATGGGTTTTGGTATACTTTTATCGTCTTCTTTTATAGTTTTTCTTCACCAACACTGATAATGTCTCTCCAACCTTTTTCCAACGTCTCTTTTTCTCAGGCCTCCTGTTAACCTGGTCAACTCTCCCATTGGCCACATCTTAACAAGCTACCTTATTGGTCAAAACTTAAACTTAAAAGTAAGCCAACCTATTTCACTTGTACATTTAAATAAGTATTTCTTCAAAATAAATGCATTAACGACATTACAGTTCAGGAGCAATTCGATCACCTTTTAAATCTAATACCAATTAATTAAAACAAATAAACTCTATACTTGGTTTTAACAACGGTATTACATTGGTAACACTTTTTTCCCTCAACTCCAACCCCATTTGATGCATGGAACGGATGTGTGTGGAGCTATGTCTACATAAGGGTGCTAAAAACATTTTTTAAGTATGTTACAATATATTTCGATTTTCTTTAACACTTTTTTGGTTACTACATTATTCCATATGTGTTTCAGAGATTTGATGTCTTCACTATTATTCTACATATACGTAGGTGTCCAAACTTTTGACTGGTACTGTACATCCCATGTTGTGTGTGTGTGTTTGTATTCTTTGTTTAGCTTTCTGTGTGTGTATTGTCTGTTTACCCCTACGTGTGTGTTTTTGTCACCCAGGTTATTCTCTGAGAGCATCCATGTTGATGAGAGCCCAGGGATCAGCAGCAGGCAGTAGGGGAGGTGAAACATCTAACCTCATCTGCATGACCCCCTGACCTCATAACATCATACCATACTTCATAGGGCTAGTTTTTCCTGGTCAGGTTATGTCAGGAAAGAAATTCCAAGCCCAACCCACAACCTCTTCAGAAAGTCTGATCAAGTGGACCACTAGCCCCTTTCCCCCTAAGCAGATGTGAGAGAATGGCATAGATTTGTGTAATGTGATGGGCTTACTTTGCCCTCTTATAGGATCGGGGGAATTTTCTCTCCATCTCTCTCTCTCTCTCGGTATCTCTCTTACTCTCTCTCGTGGCATGCCATGAGGGTAAGAACATGATTGTGCCTGGCTGAGCAAGCAGAGAGCAATGCCTGAGTTTGCAATGTAACATTTTAAACGGTTTTCATATCAGTCCACTGCTAATGTGACATCACACTGTGCCTGCAGCGTTGTGCCTTCCTGGCTTGTGTAAGCATGGGTTAGGGTTGGGCGATATTACAATAGCATCGTCTTTCGACGATGATTGACAGCCATTGTCCATGGTTACGACATCGAGATGTAACAAATGATGGTTTAGCCTATTGGAACTTGACTGGCGCTGCACAGTAAAAAAAAGTATCGCAGGGACCCAAGGGACATTCCGAGTAATTTGCATATTGCTATTTGCTATACCCTATTTCAATAAATGTGATTCATAGCCTACAGAACGCAAGAGAGGAATGTAGACCAGACGGAGCAGAGAATTCCACCAAAGCAGCACAAAATGTCTAGTCAGAAAATATTGTTTATCCTCGCTCTGCCTAAACCAATTTTTCCATCTCAAAAAGTTATTTGAATAGTCTAAAAACGTAAGGTAGCCAGAGGACTAATAATGACTGAACAAGCAATATCAATAGCCTACAGAAAAAGCCAACGACAAGCTTAGTCAGGTTTAAGTTTATTAAGAACTAAAAGATCTATGCGGGTCAGGAAAATCCCTCAATGCGAGGTTGAGAAGCAAATGGCCAGATTGTCCTACAAAGCCTATCATAAAAGCTTTAAGACAAGATAAAGTTATGAACAGTAGCGTATTTCCCAAATATTCCAGCTTTAAAAAATAAAAAAAATAAGGAAAGTATATAGCCTAGGCATAGGCAATTTTTTATGAGGCAAATAAACAATTATTTTCCAGTTGTGAAGACTGTAGACTGCTTCCATCCAGCCCATGATGTAGGCCTATAACCTAGCTCACTAAGGCAGCCCGCTCCTCATCACAGACATAGACCTGTTATGCTTCTCTACCAGAAAGGAATATTAGAAAAGATTTGCCATTGCCTGCACTTAGCCTCTGCCCAGGTATTCAACAACATGATCTTTTGTCATGATTTGTCCACTTGAGTTCGATTCCGCATTATAGCCCAACTGTCGTTTTTGGGGGAAGGGTGGCCAATAGGGGCGAGAGCATCATATACGATGATATTTTATGTGTACATAATCACAATAGGACAGGTTGACATCACCTAACCATTTGGGGTGAGGGTGTGGGTGTGAGCAGGGTTGGGTAGGTTACTTTCTAAATGTAATCCGTTACTAGTTTCATGTCCAAACTTGTAATCAGTAACGTAACTTTTGGATTACCCAAACTCAGTTACTTACTCTGATTACATTCAGTTACTTTTAGATGACTTTCCCCTTAAGAGGGATGTATGTTGGTAATTGTATGTTAACAATTGAACAAAATCTATTGCAGGATAAATCAATGTTAAAGTTTACATAGCTGGCCATACATGGATGTTTAATTTAACTTTTTTTTGTAGGCTTATTCTAACCCCTCGCTTTCTACTACATATAATAACACGATTCAATTTTATCATTACATTAATATATATAATTTATAAGTCCAAAAATGAATGTAGCAACTACAGATTGCCCCTTTTTTAAGTCTATCAAAAGTGTGCGAGTTTGAGCATAGCATTAGGGCTATGGATTTTTTAAAATGTATTATTTCTTACACTGTTACCCCAGGAAATCTTAAGTGTTATTACATACATCCGGGAGAAACTATTGGATATAAGAGCAACTTATCAACATTACGACCAGGAATACGACTTTCCCGAAGCGGATCCTCTTGTTTGGTTCCCCACCCAGGACAATGGATCGGACCCCAGCAGGTGACCCAAAACAACGGCGTCGCAGACGGAGCGGTCTTCTGGTCAGACTCCGTAGACAGGCTCATCGCCCACCGCTCCCGAGTATACTACTCGCCAATGTCCAGTCTCTTGACAACAATGTAGACGAAATCCGAGCAAGGGTTTCCTTCCAGAGAGACATCAGAGATTGTAACATTCTCTGTTTCACGGAAACATGGCTCACTCGAGATACGTTTATGTACAGCCACCTGGTTTCTTCACGCATCGCGCCGACAGAAACAAACATCTCTCTGGTAAGAAGAAGGGCGGGGGTGTATGCCTTATGATTAATGAGTCGTGGTGTGATCATAACAACATACAGGAACTCAAGTCCTTTTGTTCACCTGACCTAGAATTCCTTACAATCAAATTCCGACCGCATTATCTACCAAGAGAATTCTCTTCGATTATAATAACAGCCGTGTATATCCCCCCACCAAACAGACACCTCGATGTCCCTGAAAGAACTTCATTTGACTCTATGTAAACTGGGAACCACATATCCTGAGGCTACATTTGTTGTAGCTGGGGATTTTAACAAGGCTAATCTGAAAACAAGGCTCCCTAAATTCTATCAGCATATCGAATGCGAGACCCGGGCTGGCAAAATTCTGGATCATTGTTAGTCTAACTTCCACAACGCATATAAAGCCCCCCATCGCCCTCCTTTTGGCAAATCTGACCACGACTCCATTTTGTTGCTCCCAGCCTATAGACAGAAACTAAAACAGGAAATGCCCGTGCTCAGGTCTGTTCAACGCTGGTCCAACCAATCTGATTCCACTCTTCAAGATTGCTTCGATCACGTGGACTGGGATATGTTCCGGATAGCGTCGAACAACGACATTGATGTATACGCTGATTCGGTGAGCGAGTTTATTAGCAAGTGCATTGGTGATGTTGTACCCATGGCAACTATTAAAACCTTCCCCAACCAGAAACCGTGGATTGATAGCAGCATTCACGCAAAACTCAAAGCACAAACCACTGCTTTAATCAAGGCAAGGCGACCTATTCCCTCCACAAGGCAATCAAACAAGCGAAGCGTCAGTATAGAGACAAAGTAGAGTCGCAATTCAACGGCTCAGACCCAAGAGGTATGTGGCAGGGTCTACAGTCAATCACGGACTACAAAAAGAAAACTAGCCCGTCGCTGACCCCGATGTCTTGCTCCCAGACAAACTAAACAACTTCTTTGCTCGCTTTGAGGACAATACAGTACCACTGACACGGCCCGCTACCAAAACCTGCGGGCTCTCCTTCACCGCAGCCAACGTGAGTAAAACATTTAAACGTGTTCACCCTCGCAAGGCTGCCAGCCCAGACGGCATTCCTAGCCGCGTCCTTAAAGCATGCGCAGATTAGCTGGCTGGTGTGTTTACGGACATATTCAATCAATCCCTATCCCAGTGTGCTGTTCCCACATGCTTCAAGAGGGCCACCATTGTTCCTGTTCCCAAGAAAGCTAAGGTAACTGAGCTAAACGACTATCGCCCCGTAGCACTCACTTCCGTCATCATGAAGTGCTTTGAGAGACTAGTCAAGCATCATATCACCTCCACCCTACCTGACACCCTAGACCCACTCCAATTTGCTTACAGTCCCAATAGGTCCACAGACGACGCAATCATACTGCACACTGCTCTAACCCATCTGGACAAAAGGAATACCTATGTAAGAATGCTGTTCGTCGACTACAGCTCAGCATTTAACACCATAGTACCCTCCAAACTCGTCATTAAGCTCGAGAACCTTGGTCTCGACCCCGCCCTGTACAACTGGGTCCTGGACTTTCTGACGGGCCGCACCCCAGGTGGTGAGGGTAGGAAACAACATCTCCACCCCGCTGATCCTCGACACTGAGGCCCCACAAGGGTGCGTTCTCAGCCCTCCTGTACTCCCTGTTCACCCATGACTGCGTGGCCATGCACACCTCCAACTCAATCATCAAGTTTGCAGACGACACTACAGTGGTAGGCTTGATTACCAACAACGACGAGACAGCCTACAGGGAGGAGGTGAGGGCCCTTACAGTGTGGTGTCAGGAAAATAACCTCACACTCAACGTCAACAAAACAAAGGAGATGATCGTGGACTTCAGGAAACAGCAGAGGGAGCACCCCCATATCCACATCGACGGGACAGTAGTGGAGAGGGTAGAAAGTTTTAAGTTCCTCGGTGTACACATCACGGACAAACTGAAATGGTCCACCCACACAGACAGCGTTGTGAAGGCAGAACAGCGCCTCTTCAACCTCAGGAGGCTGGAGAAATTTGGCTTGTGACCAAAAGCACTCACAAACTTTTACAGATGCACAATTGAGAGCATCCTGTCGGGCTGTATCACTGCCTGGTACGGCAACTGCTCCGCCCACAACCGTAAGGCTCTCCAGAGGGTATTGAGGTCTGCACAACGCATCACCGGGGGCAATCTACCTGCCCTCCAGGACACCTACACCACCCGATGTCACAGGAAGGCCAAAAAGATCATCAGAGACAACAACCACACGAGCCACTGCCTGTTCACCCCGCTATCATCCAGAAGGCGAGATCATTACAGGTGCATCAAAGCTGGGGCCGAGAGACTGAAAAAAAGCTTCTATCTCAAGGCCATAAGACTGTTAAACAGCCATACTGACTCAAATCTCTAGCCACTTTAACAATTAATAATTGGATGTAATAAATGTATCACTAGTCACTTTAAACAATGCCACTTTATATAATGTTTACATACCCTACATTACTCATCTCATGTATAAACTGTACTCTATACCATCTACTGCATCTTGCCTATGCC
This sequence comes from Salvelinus namaycush, assembly GCF_016432855.1. Lineage (NCBI taxonomy): Eukaryota > Metazoa > Chordata > Actinopteri > Salmoniformes > Salmonidae > Salvelinus > Salvelinus namaycush. The sequence continues at coordinate 47,420,395 of NC_052337.1, forward strand.
GTTCGGCCATCGCTCACCCATATATTTATATGTACATATTCTTATTCATTCCTTTACACTTGTGTGTATAAGGTAGTTGTGAAATTGTTAGATTACTTGTTAGATATTACTGCATGGTCGGAACTAGAAGCACAAGCATTTCGCTACACTCGTATTAACATCTTCTAACCATGTGTATGTGACCAATAAAATTTGATTTGGATGTCTTTTTAAAAATTAGATTGAGCAATAAAAGCCCCACTTTTATTCCATAGGCTGGGGATCCGCACAATGCAATGCAGCTGTTGCAAGAGCGCATTTTTCAATGGCTATCTAATGGTTTCAAAAACAATGATTGACAGGCAGCTTAAACTTCTTCAATTCAACCATTTTTAGGTTCAAATGTACATTTAGATATGTGAATAGCCATCCAGAACAACCACAAACCGTAAGGCGCAAATAGCTAAATCAGAGAGCAGCAGTGTGATTGACATCAATGCGCTATGTAGATATCAATAATAAGTGATATCCTTATCGCCGTAGACTACAACACTGCTGTCATCCTTACCTCCAAGCGTTTATTCAAGTTGGATAATCTTTGTATGCCGACAGCAGTCGCACCATTGGAAGACATAGCTTGGACTGTAGCCTACAAAAGCCTATTCCTGCTCTTTTCCCACGATCCATCAAACACATTTGGTGTGTCATCCTAGTGGTCTCTGACTTGTGGTCAGACTCGCTCAGGTGGAACAAACTTCAACTTGCGCCTTTTTTCAATGCTGATTTGAATGTCATTAACAAAAAAGAGAAGTGTCAACGTTTTTTTGCGCCAACATCCTTTCTGAATTCAAATGTAATCCTCGAAGTAATCATCTAGCTTTTCAAAAGTATCTGTAATCTGATTACAATATTTTAGCTTGTAACGGATTACAGTTACCATTTTTTATAATCCTTTGTAATCCCCAACCCTGGGTGTGAGTGATGGTCAAGAGTTGGGAAAGATTTGTATTTGTTTGCTAATAATTAAATACATGTACTCTAAATTTACAAATGTATCTATTGAGCAGATTATGTTATAACCACTAACAAAGTTACATAATACGTTTTGATTGTTTCAAGTATGTGAAGTGCAGTGAAAATATGTTCAGTTTTGTTTTCAGTTGTGTATCAGAACAAACAGTAATTGGAACGACTAGCATACCGCAAATATTTTGTCTTTAGACCTGTTTTACATGAACATGCCAGTACCTCAGTACTAAAAGATATTTGCGTACTCGAGTAGACATTCTTTCAAATGCCCATCACTAATAAAGGTTATCTTCATATGCTGCTTGTATGTGGCTGGTTAATGAATACCAGTGAAATTACTTTTCAGTATCTGTTTTTATTTGGTGCACACAGACATACAGTGAATTTACAATAATAATAATATATGCCATGAAGCAGACATTTTTATCCAAAGCGACTTCTTGTTCTATGGTATTGATTAACTCTTGTCTCGTTGACTTCCAGAGGACATTCTCCACTGTTTCCAGTCAGGCTCCACTCTCTCCTTGGCCACCGAGACAGAGTGTGTCACTTTTGGAGGAGCCGAACCACAGAGGTGTGTGTGTGTGTGTGCGCGCGTATGTGCAGGGTTGGGTGCGTGTGGTTGTTTGTGTGAGTATGTGTTTGAGACAGACACCCTGTTAACTGTGTGTGTGTGTGTGTGTGTGTGTGTGTGTGTGTGTGTGTGTGTGTGTGTGTGTGTGTGTGTGTGTGTGTGTGTGTGTTTTCCAGGGGTGGGTCGGTGGAGTCGTTGCCTCTGCTAAGCAGGAATTCCAGTAGGAACATGGAGAGAGACTGGGAGAACGGCTCTACAGCCTCCTCCATCACATCTACAGTAGAGTACAATGGTGAGTATTACACATGCACCCACACACACACACCTGAGTACAATTGTGAGTAGGCGTGTGAACGTTTTACATTTAAACGAAATTGGGATTCTAAGAAAAATAAAATCACAACATTTTAATCACATTGTAGTTGGGCTCGATTACTCTTCACTAATGATGTGAGTGTTTCTTCAGTCTGTTGCGTGTGGAATATTCTAGCCTATTCATTGATGATAGGCCCTGCTATACTAAAGTTCCAAGACATTGCAAGCCAAGAAATTATGAAATACAGCATTCTATTGCGAGATACAGCTTTTGATTGCTGATATATAGGCCGAGTGCGAAGTTCTGACTGTATCTGCCTGGTGACCAACATACCCATACTGTGCCCCTCCCCTCTCTCTCCGTCCCTCGCTAGCTCGATATGAAAGATGCAAGTGTTTGTGTTCTCGGAAGTACAGCAACTAATCAGTCTCCTCTGTTCAAAATACTGAATCTTTTATTTCAATTTTTTTACCTTTATTTTAACATGAGAGACCTATTGAGACATAGGACTCTTTTCCAAATGCACCCTGTATATTACAATATAAATATACACATTATATATATATATATATATATACACTGCTCAAAAAAATAAAGGGAACACTTAAACAACACAATGTAACTCCAAGTCAATCACACTTCTGTGAAATCAAACTGTCCACTTAGGAAGCAATACTGATCGAAAATAAATTTCACATGCTGTTGTGCAAATGGAATAGACAACAGGTGGAAATTATAGGCAATTAGCAAGACACCCCCAATAAAGGAGTGGTTCTGCAGGTGGTGACCACAAACCACTTCTCAGTTCCTATGCTTCCTGGCTGATGTTTTGGTCACTTTTGAATGCTGGCGGTGCTTTCACTCTAGTGGTAGCATGAGACGGAGTCTACAACCCACACAAGTGGCTCAGGTAGTGCAGCTCATCCAGGATGGCACATCAATGCGAGCTGTGGCAAGAAGGTTTGCTGTGTCTGTCAGCGTAGTGTCCAGAACATGGAGGCACTACCAGGAGACAGGCCAGTACATCAGGAGACGTGGAGGAGGCCGTAGGAGGGCAACAACCCAGCAGCAGGACCGCTACCTCCACCTTTGAGCAGGAGGAGCACTGCCAGAGCCCTGCAAAATGACCTCCAGCAGGCCACAAATGTGCATGTGTCTGCTCAAACGGTCAGAAACAGACTCCATGAGGGTGGTATGAGGGCCCGACGTCCACAGGTGGGGGTTGTGCTTACAGCCCAACACCGTGCAGGACGTTTGGCGTTTGCCAGAGAACACCAAGAGTGGCAAATTCGCCACTGGCGCCCTGTGCTCTTCACAGATGAAAGCAGGTTCACACTGAGCACGTGACAGACGTGACAGAGTCTGGAGACGCCGTGGAGAACGTTCTGCTGCCTGCAACATCCTCCAGCATGACCGGTTTGGCGGTGGGTCAGTCATGGTGTGGGGTGGCATTTCTTTGGGGGGCCGCACAGCCCTCCATGTGCTCGCCAGAGGTAGCCTGACTGCCATTAGGTACCGAGATGAGATCCTCAGACCCCTTGTGAGACCATATGCTGGTGCGGTTGGCCCTGTGTTCCTCCTAATGCAAGACAATGCTAGACCTCATGTGGCTGGAGTGTGTCAGCAGTTCCTGCAAGAGGAAGGCATTGATGCTATGGACTGGCCCGCCCGTTCCCCAGACCTGAATCCAATTGAGCACATCTGGGACATCATGTCTCGCTCCATCCACCAACGCCACCTTGCACCACAGACTGTCCAGGAGTTGGCGGATGCTTTAGTCCAGGTTTGGGAGGAGATGCCTCAGGAGACCATCCGCCACCTCATCAGGAGCATGCCCAGGCGTTGTAGGGAGGTCATACAGGCACGTGGAGGCCACACACACTACTAAGCCTCATTTTGACTTGTTTTAAGGACATTACATCAAAGTTGGATCAGCCTGTAGTATGGTTTTCCACTTTAATTTTGAGTGTGACCCCAAATCCAGACCTCCATGGGTTGATAAATTTGATTTACATTGATCATTTTTGTGTGATTTTGTTGTCGGCACATTCAACTATGTAAAGAAAAAAGTATTTAATAAGAATATTTAATTAATTCAGATCTAGGATGTGTTATTTTAGTGTTCCCTTTATTTTTTTGAGCAGTGTATATACACATACACAGGCACAACTGTTCAAAAGTTTGGGGTCACTTAGAAATGACCTTTTTAAAAGAAAAGCACATTTTTTGTGCGTTAAAATAACATCAAATTGATCAGAAATACAGTGTAGACATGGTTAATGTTGTAAATAACATAAATGATTATTGTAGCTGAAAACGGCCGATTTTTAATAAGGCCCATTTATCAGCAACGATCACTCCTGTGTTCCAATGGCACGTTGTGTGAGCTAATCCAAGTTTATCATTTTGAAAGGCTAATTGATCATTAGAAAACCCTTTTGCAATTATGTTAGCACAGCTGAGCAACTTTTTCTTTGCAACTCTGCCTAGAAGGCCAGCATCCCGGAGTCGCCTCTTCACTGTTGAAGTTGAAACTGGTGTTTTGCAGGTACTTTAAAGAAGGCCAGTTTTATTGCTTCTTTAATCAGAACAGTTTTCATCTGTTCTAACATAATTGAAAAAGGGTTTTGTAATGAGCAATTAGCCTTTTAAAATGATAAACTAGGATTAGCTCACACAACGTGCCATTGGAACACAGGAGTGATAGTCACCTATGTAGATATTACATTAGAAATCAGCCGTTTCCAGCTGCAATAGTCATTTACAACATTAGCAATGTCTGATCAATTTGATGTTATTTTAAGGACATTTCTGAGTGACCCAAAACTGAACGATAGTGTACACATATATACATACATACATACAGTCGTGGCCAAAAGTGAGTGACACAAATATGAATTTCCACAAAGTTTGCTGCTTTAGATATTTTTGTCAGATGTTACTATGGAATACTGAAGTATGATTACAAGCATTTCATAAGTGTCAAAGGCTTTTATTGACAATTACTTGAAGTTGATGCATAGAGTCAATATTTGTAGTGTTGACCCTTCTTTTTCAAGACTTCTGCAATCCGCCCTGGCATGCTGTCAATTAACTTCTGGGCCACATCCTGACTGATGGCAGCCCATTCTTGCATAATCAATGCTTGGAGTTTGTCAGAATTTGTGAGTTTGTTTGTCCACCCGCCTCTTGAGGATTGACCACAAGTTCTCAATGGGATAAAGGTCTGGGGAGTTTCCTGGCCATGGACCCAAAATATCGATGTTTTGTTCCCCGAGCCACTTAGTTATCACTTTTGCCTTATGGCCAGGTGCTCCATCATGCTGGAAAAGGCATTGTTCGTCACCAAACTGTTCCTGGATAGTTGGGAGACGTTGCTCTCGGAGGATGTGTTGGTACCATTCTTTATTCATGGCTGTGTTCTTAGACAAAATTGTGAGTGAGCCCACTCCCTTGGCTGAGAAGCAACCCCACACATGAATGGTCTCAGGATGCTTTACTGTTGGCATGACACAGGACTGATGGTAGCGCTCGCTCACCTTGTCTTCTCCGAACAAGCTTTTTTCCGGATGCCCCAAACAATCAGAAAGGGGATTCATCAGAGAAAATGACCTTACCCCAGTCCTCAGCAGTCCAATCCCTGTACCTTTTGCAGAATATCAGTCTGTCCCTGATGTTTTTCCTGGAGAGAAGTGGCTTCTTTGCTGCCCTTCTTGACACCAGGTCAACCTCCAAAAGTCTTTGCCTCACTGTGCTTGCAGATGCACTCACACCTGCCTGCTGCCATTCCTGAGCAAAGTCTGTACTGGTGGTGCCCCAATCCCGCAGCTGAAACAACTTTAGGAGACGGTCCTGGCGCTTGCTGGACTTTCTTGGGCGCCCTGAAGCCTTCTTCACAACAATTGAACCGCTCTCCTTGAAATTCTTGATGATCCGATAAATGGTTGATTTAGGTGCAATCTTACTGGCAGCAATATCCTTGCCTGTGAAGCCCTTTTTGTGCAAAGCAATGATGACGGCACGTGTTTCCTTGCAGGAACAATGATTCCAAGCACCACCCTCCTTTTGAAGCTTCCAGTCTGTTATTCAAACTCAATCAGCATGACAGAGGGATCTCCAGCCTTGTCCTCATCAACACTCACACCTGTGTTAACGAGAGAATCACTGACATGATGTCAGCTGGTCCTTTTGTGGCAGGGCTGAAATGCAGTGGAAATGTTTTTGGGGGATTCAGTTCATTTGCATGGCAAATAGGGACTTGGCAATTAATTGCAATTCATCTGATCACTCTTCATAACATTCTGGAGTATATGCAAATTGCCATCATACAAACTGAGGCAGCAGACTTTGTGAAAATTAATATTTGTGTCATTCTCAAAACTTTTGGCCACAACTTTACATACAGTTGAAGTCGGAAGTTTACATATACCTTAGCCAAATACATTTAAACTCAGTTTTTCACAATTCCTGACATTTAATCCTAGTAAAAATTCCCTGTCTTAGGTCAGTTAGGATCACCACTTTATTTTAAGAATGTGAAATATCAGAATAATAGTGATTTATTTCATCTTTTATTTCTTTCATCACATTCCCAGTGGATCAGAAGTTTACATACACTCAATTAGTATTTGGTAGCATTGCCTTTAAATTGTTTAACTTGGGTCAAAGTTTCGGGTAGCCTTCCACAAGCTTCCCACAAAAAGTTGAGTGAATTTTGGCCCATTCCTCCTGACAGAGCTGGTGTAACTGAGTCAGGTTTGTAGGCCTCCTTGCTCGCACACGCTTTTTCAGTTCTGTCCACACATTTTCTATATGATTGAGGTCAGGGCTTTGTGATGGCCACTCCAATACCTTGACTTTGTTGTCCTAAAGCCATTTTGCCACAACTTTGGAAGTATGCTTGGGGTCATTGTCCATTTGGAAGACCCATTTGCGACCAAGCTTTAACTTCCTGAGTGATGTCTTGAGATGTTGCTTCAATATATCCACATAATTTTCCTGCCTCATGATGTCATCTATTTTGTGAAGTGCACCAGCCCCTCCTGCAGCAAAGCACCCCCACAACATGATGCTGCCACCCCCGTGCTTCACGGTTCGGATGGTGTTCTTTGGCTTGCAAGCCTCCCCCTTTTTCCTCCAAACATAACAATGGTCATTATAGCCAAGCAGTTCTATTTTTGTTTCATCAGACCAGAGGACATTTTTCCAAAAAGTACAATCTTTGTCCTCATGTGCAGTTGAAAACCGTAGTCTGGCTTTTTTATGGCGGTTTTGGAGCAGTGGCTTCTTCCTTGCTGAGCGGCCTTTCAGGTTATGTCGATATAGGACTCGTTTTACTGTAGATATAGATACTTTTGTACCTGTTTCCTCCAGCATCTTCACAGGGTCCTGATGATCCTGCTGATGTTCTGGGATTGATTTGCACTTTTCGCACCAAAGTATGTTCATCTCAAGGAGACAGAACGCGTCTCCTGCCTGAACGGTATGACGGCTGTGTGGTCCCACGGTGTTTATACTTGCGTACTATTGTTTGTACAGATGAACGTGGTACCTTCAAGATTTTGGAAATTGCTCCAAAGGATGAACCAGACTTGTGGACGTCTACAATTTTTTTTCTGAGGTCTTGGCTGATTTATTTTGATTTTCCCATGATGTCCAAAGGACAAATGTCAACCGGTCTAATGTCCATTGCTCTTCTGTTCTCTTCTTCTTATTGGTGTCCTTTAGTAGTGGTTTCTTTGCAGCAATTCGACAATTAATGCCTGATTTCACACAGTCTCCTCTGAACAGTTGATGTGTCTGTTCCTTGAACTCTGTGAAGCATTTATTTGGGCTGCTTTTTCTGAGGCTGGTAACTAATGAAATTATCCTCTGCAGCAGAGGTCACTCTGGGTCTTCCATTCATGTGGCGGTCCTCATGACAGACAGTTTCATCATAGCGCTTGAAGGTTATTGCAACTGTACTTGAAGAAATGTTCAAAGTTCTTGAAAGTTTACGCATTGACTGACCTTCATGTCTTAAAGTAATGATGGGCTGTCGTTTCTCTGTGCTTATTTGAGCTGTTCTTGCCATAATATGGACTTGGTCTTTTACCAAATAGGGATATCTTCTGTATACCACCCCTACCTTGTCACAGCACAACTGATTGGCTCAAACGCATTAAGGAAAGAAATTCCACAAATTAACTTTTAAGAAGGCACATCTGTTAATAGAACTGTATTCCAGGTGACTAACTCATGAAGCTGGTTGAGAGAATGCCAAGAGTGTGCAAAACTGTCATCAAGTCAAGCGGTTGCTATTTGAAGAATCTCAAATATAAAATATATTTTATTTGTTTAAACCTCTTATGGCTGAGAGAGGCTAAGATCCCGTTAACGGGACCGATTTGACAACAGCCAGTGAAAGTGCAGGGCGACAAATTCAAACAGAGATCTCAAAATTAAAATTCCTCAAACATACAAGTATTTCACACCATTTTAAAGATAAACTTGTTGTTAATCCCACCACAGTGTCCGATTTCAAAAAGGCTTTAGACAAAAGCACACCAAACGATTATGTTAGGTCAGTACCTAGTCACAGAAAAGCACAGCCATTTTTCCAGCCAAAGAGAGGAGTCACAAAAAGCAGAAATAGAGATAAAATGAATCACTAACCTTTGATGATCTTCATCAGATGGCACTCATAGGACTTCATGTTACACAATACATGTATGTTTTGTTCGATAAAGTTCATATTTATATCCAAAAATCTCAGTTTACATTGGCGCGTTGCGTTGCAGAGAGCCACATCAATTTACAGAAATAGTCATCATAATGTTGATGAAAATACAAGTGATATGCATGGAACTTTAGATAAACTTTTCCTAAATGCAACCGCTGTGTCAGATTTCAAAAAAGCTTTATCGAAAAAGCACACCATGCAATAATCTGAGTACAGCGCTCAGACACAAAACCAAGCCATACAGATACCCGCCATGTTGTGGAGTCAACAGAAGTCAGAAATAGCATTATAAATATTCACTTACCTTTTGATGATCTTCATCAGAATGCACTCCCAGGAATCCCAGTTCCACAATAAATGTGTGTTTTGTTCGCTAAAGTCCATCATTTATGTCCAAATACCTCCTTTTTGTTTGCGTGTTGAGTTCACAAATCCAGACGCACGGCAAGTCCAGGCGAAAGTTCAGACAAAAAGTTATATTACAGTTCGTAGAAACATGTCAAACGATGTATAGAATCAATCTTTAGGATGTTTTTAACATAAATCTTCAATAATGTTCCAACCGGAGATTTCCTTTGTCTTTAGAATTGCAATGGAACGCAGGTCGCTCTCACGTGAGCGCGCATGATCAGCTCATGCCACTCTGGCAGACCTGTTACTCAATCAGCTCTCATTCGCCCCCACTTCACAGTAGAAGCATCAAACAAGGTTCTAAAGACTGTTGACATCTAGTGGAAGCCTTAGGAAGTGCAATATGACCCCATAGACACTGTATATTCGATAGGCAATGACTTGAAAAACTACAAACCTCAGATTTTCCACTTCCTGGTTGGATTTTTTTCTCAGGTTTTTGCCTGCCATATGAGTTCTGTTATACTCACAGACATCATTCAAACAGTTTTAGAAACTTCAGAGTGTTTTCTATACAAATCTACTAATAATATGCATATATTAGCAACTGGGCCTGAGTAGCAGGCAGTTTACTCTGGGCACCTTATTCATCCAAGCTACTCAATACTGCCCCCAGCCATAAGACGTTAACACTTTTTTGGTTACTACATGATTCCATAGTTTTGATGTCTTCACTATTATTCTACAATGTATAAATTAGTGTAAATACATACAAATCCTTGAATGAGTAGGTGTCCAAACGTTTGACTGGTACTGTGTATATATACACATACAGTTGAAGTCGGAAGTTTACATACACAGTTTTTCAACCAATCCACACATTTCTTGTTAACAAACTATAATTTTGGCAAGTCGGTTAGGACATCTACTTTGTGCATGACACAAGTAATTTTTCCAACAATTGTTTACAGACAGATTATTTCACTTATAATTCACTGTATCACAATTCCAGTGGGTCAGAAGTTTACATACACTAAGTTGACTGTGCCTTGAAACAACTTGGAAAATTCCAGAAAATGATGTCATGGCTTCTGTTAGGAGAAATATGTTCTCAGGTTCGTTAACCAATTCAATTTAATTACTCAGTCTGCTATATCAGGATTTGTAGGATACTGATAGAAAGGAAAACAGACAAAGGCCCAGTCTACAATACTCAAATGTTTTTTCACGGAACGTTCTGGCGTGCACAGTACAAAGACCATTTTATAGTGACACACATACTTCCACACAAACCATCAGGTATCTGCCCCGCCGACAGAGATTAGGGGAGTCCGTGAGAATAGCTTCTTCCTGCCCTCCCCCAAGATAGGGAGAGACCTGGGACTGAGAAGTTCTCAATGTCCCAGCCAAGGTTGGCACCGAATCTGGCTCAGACAGTCTGTTATCAAGATACTAGACACATTGTCCCCAAAACGTTGATTCTGACTAAGAACTACACTCCAGGAAATATTATTATTCTACTGACTAAAACCACCCACAGCATTAAAATAATCGAATGATTCTAATCACTTTCATACATGCATTATAATAATCTAATGATTCTAATACATTTCATACAATCATATGGTTTCAGAGATATGGTTTCAGAGTGTAATATTCTAATCATTTATTAAAACACAATTAAAACATATTTCCTTATCAGCTTCTGATAGACTAATTGACATAATTTGAGTCAATTGGAGGTGTACCTGTGGATGTATTTCAAGGCCTACCTTCATACTCAGTGCCTATTTGCTTGACATCATGGGGAAATCTAAAGAAATCAGCCAAGACCTCAGAAAAATGATTGTAGTCTGGTTCATCCTTTGGAGCAATTTCCAAACGCCTGAAGGTGCGAAAAGTGCAAATGAATCCCAGAACAACAGCAAAGGACCTTGTGCAGGTGCTGGAGGAAACGGGTACAAAAGTATCTATATCCACAGTAAAACGAGCCCTATGTCGACATAACCTGCAAGGAAGAAGCCACTGCTCCAAAACCACCATAAAAAATCCAGACTACGGTTTACAACTGCACAGAAATGTTCTCTGGTCTGATGAAACAAAAATAGAACTTTTTGGCCATAATGACCAACATTATGTTTGGAGGAAAAAGGGGGAGGCTTGCAAGCCGAAGAACACATCCCAACCCGTGAGGTACGGGGGTGGCAGCATCATGTTGTGGGGGTGCTTTGCTGCAGGAGGGACTGGTGCACTTCACAACTAGATGTCATCATGAGGGCGGAAAATTATGTGGATATATTGAAGCAACATCTCAAGACATCAGTCAGGAAGTTAAAGCTTGGTCGCAAATGGGTCTTCCAAATGGACAATGACCCCAAGCATACTTCCAAAGTTGTGGCAAAATGGCTTAAGGACAACAAAGTCAAGGTATTGGAGTGGCCCTGACCTCAATCCTATAGAAAATTTGTGGGCAATACTGAAAAGCGTGTGCGAGCAAGGAGGCTTACAAACCTGACTCAGTTACACCAGCTCTGTCAGGAGGAATGAGCCAAAATTCACCCAACTTATTGTGGGAAGCTTGTGGAAGGCTACCCGACACGCTTGACCCAAGTTAAACCATTTAAAGGCAATGCTACCAGGGAATTTTTACTAGGATTAAATGTCAGGAATTGTGAAAAACTGAGTTTAAATGTATTTGGCTAAGGTGTATGTAAACTTCTGACTTCAACTGTACTGTACGCACACACACATTAAAATACAAATACACAGTCATGGTAAGCACAAATAAAACATCACAAATTACCCATAAAAGCGGTTATGTTCCTCCACAAATAAGTCCCCAATCAATACTTTAAAGTACTTTTTCAGGAAAGAGTGGTCTGCATGCAGTAGGCAAGCAGGCTGCGCATTGGCAGCTCAAGATGATTTGATTGACAGTTCTGGTCACCTAGTGATTAGTCCCACTTTAGAAGCAGCATTCCTTGACAGACAAGTAAAATTACCGTTCAGTGGCGCTTCGAAACTATCACCAGAGAAGGTTTTGTGTCTGCATTTATTTAAAAGCCGTAGTGTACCCTTACATGCTGAGTAGACCGGACGCGTCGCGTGTGCGAGGGTTACAAAATAAACGTACACATACATGTTATTCAATCATTGCACCCACACTGCTTGCGAGCGTGTGGGTGCAGAACTTGGTTCTATTTGTGACGCTCAACAAGTCCTGCCTCCTCATTGGTTTTTAGGAGCATATACCCACGTGGGTGATTGAAAGATGAACTGAGGTCCAGAATCCAGTCGGTTGTGGTAATACACCTTAAAGTTGGTTGCCAACCGCCATATAAAGTCTGAAGAAGAAGCCTGAAGGAAGGAGGGGAAATTACTAGAAACAAATTCAGTTGACCCTTTTGTCTGTGGATTAATTGTCAGAATAGAGGACCTTGTGCATTTTAGGTAAAATAACAACCCAATGTTTAAATCCCAGGACAAAATCAACATGTGCCCGATGGTGTCTGGTTAGCATGTTACAGACAAACGAACATGCTGTAGCCGAGGCGCTTTCAAGGGTATATGACTGTAGTAGATATAACTTTATTGCCCGGCCCTACCAGTCATACATACGTAATAGGACCATTATTCTGCATTGTAAATTGACATGGAATTTAATGATTTTTTTGTTATCGTTTTAACGGAAAATGGCTTTTTAAACATTAAGCAACATGTTTCATTTGTCACATCCCTAATGGTGAGTATTACATACACACCAGAGTACAATGGTGAGCATTAGGGTTTCTGTCCTCGTTGCAGGTCCCAAGCTGTTTAAGGAGTGTGTTTCCAAGTCCAACAAGCCGATAATCCACAATGCCATCACCCACTGCTGCCTGGCTGGCAAGGTCAACGAAGCCCAGAAGAACACCATCCTAGAGGTCAGTCCATCCATAGTATGGCAGTACTAGCAGGTCTCCATGATTTTACTATAGCCAAAAATATCAATGCAACATGTAAAGTGTTGGTCCCATGTTTCGGGGACCGAGTGGCGCAGCGGTCTAAGGCACTGTATCGCAGTGCTAGAGGCGTCACGACAGACCCGGGTTCGATCCCGGGCTGTATCATAACTGGCCGTGATCGGGAGTCCCATAGGGCGGTGCACAATTGGCCCAGCGTCGTCCAGGTTTGGCCGGGGTAGGCCGTCATTGCAAATAAGAATTTATTCTTAACTGACTTGCCTAGTTAAGTAAAGGTTAAATAAATAAATAAATAAATTAGCTGAAATAAAATATCCCAGAAATGTTCCATAAGCACAAATTTGTTTACATCCCTGTTAGTGTGCATTTCTCCTTTGCCAAGATAATCCATCCACCTGGCAGGTGTGGCATATCAAGAAGCTGATTAAACAGCATTATCATTACACAGGTGCACCTTGTGCTGGGGGCAATAAAAAGCCACTCTAAAATGTGCAGTTTTGTCACATCACACAATGTCACAGATGTCTCAAGTTTTGAGGGAGTGTGCAATTGGCTTACGACTGCAGGAATGTCCACCAGAGCTGTTGCCAGAGAATTGAATGTTCATTTCTCGACCATAATCCGCCTCCAACGTTGTTTCGGAGAATTTGGCAGTACGTCCAACTGGACTCACAACTGCAGACCACGCGTAACCACGCCAGCCCAGGACTTCCACATCCGGGTTCTTCACCTGAGTAATCATCTGGGAGCACCCACCCAGACAGCTGATGAAACTGTGGGTTTGCACAACCAAAGAATTTCTGCACAAACTGTCAGAATGCAAAGTTTGTTTTTTCATGGTTCGGGCTAGGCCACTTAGTTCCAGTGTAAGGACATTTTAAAGTTACAGCATGTAATGACTTTCTAGACGATTCTGTGCTTCCAACTTTGTGACTAATTTGGGGAAGGCCCTTTCCTGTTTCCGCATGACAATGCCCTTGTGCACAAAGCGAGGTCCGTACAGAAAGGTTTTTTCGAGATCGGTGTGGAAGAACTTGACTGGCCTGCACACAGCCCTGACCTCAACCCCATCGAACACCTTTGGGATGAATTGAAACGCCGACTGCGAGCCAGGCCTAATCGCCCAACATCAGTGCCCGACCTCAATATTGCTCTTGTGGCTGTGTGGAAGCATGTCCTCACAGTAATGTTCCAACATCTAGTGGAAAGCCTTCCCATAAGAGTGGAGGTTGTTATAGCAGCAAAGGGGGGACCAACTCCATATTAATGCCCATGATTTTGGAATGAGATGTTTGACGAGCAGATACTTTTGGTCACTCTGCACAAACTGTCAGAAACCGTCTCAGGGAAGCTCATGCACGTGCTCATCGTCCTCACCAGGGTCTTTACCTGACTGCATCATAACTGACTTCAGTGGGAAAATGCTGACCTTCGATGGCCACTGGCACTCTGGAGAAGTGTGCTCTTCACGGATGAATCCCTGTTTCAACTGTACTGGGCAGATGGCGTCATGTGGGCGAGCGGTTTGCTGATGTCAGCTGAGATTCCCCTATGGTGGCGGTGGGGTTATGATATGGGCAGGCATAAGCTACGGACAACTAACACAATTGCATTTTATCGTGACGAGATCCTGAGGCCCATTTCTTTTAAGGTATCTGTGATCAACAGATGCATGCATATCTGTATTCCCAGTCATGTGAAATCCATAGATTAGGGCCTAAGGAATTTATTTCAATTGTCTGATTTCCGTATATGAACTGTAACTCAGTAAAAATTGTTGCATTTATATTTTGTTCAGTGCAGAAGGCCTCTGCAATTTCAGTATAGACAATTAATTTTCCTCATTACCTGTGAAAATTATTTGAGGTGAGTCAATAGTATTGTAGTTCTCGAAGGAGTCTGTGATTTTACTATAGCCAATGAATTGTCCTCATTACTAGTGTCAAGAAGTTAGACTGTTTTCTCTTCTACTGTATATGAGTCAATAAAAACATCAGAATGTTTGGCCTAAATGTTTTGAGGAAAACTGTGTTTTAGAAAGATCAGCTTGAAATTGACATGGTATAATTGATTCAACAACCAATTTGTTCAAGTATGAACCAGAACATCAAAAGACTAGTTATTTCTAAGTGTTTATACAGCTAACTTGGTTATCCTGTTTTGTTATATATCCCTCTGATTCCCACTGTATAGTATAGTAGAGTTTGATGTTCTTTTTCCCATGGTTACTAATGGTTGTTTCTTCCATCTGTCTCTCCAATGCCAGGAGCTGGAGAGGTGTGAGGCCAACCACCTGATGATTCTGTTCAGGGACGGTAGCTGCCAGTTCCGAGCCATCTACTCCTTCTCCCCCGACACAGAGGAGATTGTCAAGTTCACCGGCACGGGGCCACGCAGCATCAGCCGCAAGATGATCGACAAGCTCTACAAGTACAGCTCCGACCGCAAGCAGTTCAACTGCATCCCCGCCAAGACCGTGTCAGTCAGCGTGGATGCCCTGACCATACACAACCACCTGTGGCAGATCAAGAGGCCCAGCGGATCTTCTAGGAAGAAGTGAGGAAGGGAAGAAGAGGAGGACGAGAAGGCACTCCATAGGCATTCATTCTACGATTGGGCAGGACCCAGTAGTCTCGGATATGACCCTTCTGTGGGTTTGGCCTGTTGATGACGGGGGATTGGTCTATTGCTGTGTGTGTGTGTAGCTTTCGGATTGGTGTAAATGGCGGTCTCCATGGAGATGGACGTGATAATTTTAATGAACACCTTCCAACTAACTGAATGAGTCTTTTAAAGATTAGGAATGTTTTTGTTTTTTCCCAAGGCAGTTTTCTGCATGTGGCACTTTTTATGCTAACTGAGGAATAGCCTATATTTTAGCGCTGAACCCACTTCTATACAGTACTTTACCCTTATGTAGTGGATCGAAAAGACAAAACTACAAAGTAATACTGAAACTACAAACAACTGAAATAAGTGCAAATAGAGGCAGCACTGAAAGTACAGACGCTACAGACTTATAATAATAGAAACCACAGCCATTGTCAAAATTGTTTGAAAGTGTTTGTTCTAGTCGGGCAAAATCCTGCTGCTGTGACCCCTCTGGTCTTCTTCAAAAGGCTATTTATTCAATAATACTAGTATGGGCTATTAAGTGATTTTACCATGAATAAACTTTACTTAACATTTTTTTTAGGTATGAAAGTGATGAGAACGATATGGTCAAGTCTTGTTTTTGTGTGTGTTTTTGCAGATGTTTGTGGAAAGGGGGGGTTGGGAATGATGTGTGTTTCTCTGAATGTGTTTACTCGTTAAATTATGCTTTAACAAAGGTTTTGTCATGCAATGGAACAAGCGCCACCACTGTTTAATTCAGTTAGAACATGAATGCTCTTGTCCCAGGAGAAGGGAGGCTCATCATTTCCTCAGTGTTATTGTTAGTGGGGAGGTGGTGATTAGTATTTACTCGGTTCCAAACAAGCACGCTTTGGGTTTCAGTGTATTGCACTCTATCTACAGTATGTTACAGCAGAATACCGGCCCACGATCAATGGTACTCAGGAAGATCCAAATCCACCGAATGTCTCTCTGGTGGTAAGCTCACTCTTACCACTAGAGAGACACCAAGGTCTTCTGCTGCTTTTCACTAAAACACTCAGAACCTTATCTGAAGTAACTGACTAGGTTTACGATTTTTTTCTGGCAATGTGATCTGACCAGGACAACAAAAACAACTATTGGCTCTAACATGAGCCAGGATTTTTCCCTAGTCACATGGTCGGGGAAAAGTCCTGGCCCCATTCATGACCTAAACCTGCTGTCTGTGAGCACTAAGAGCAGCTCTACCATGACTGACTATGCCTCAAGTTCATTCAAGTCAAGGGACACTGGACAATACTTGATATTATTTGCTGCATTTTGTACATTTGAGTAGTGGTTTTGTATATACTGTACCACCTTATGTTTACTAAAAGTTGGCGCAATTGAATTTTTCATTACTGGCTTTAAAGATTGTATTTGTTTCTTTAAAATATTCTACTATATATTTATTTTGAAAAACACTAGTGTAATAAATATTACTGGTAAACTAACAATGGTTCCTTTGCTTTGTTGCCCATGATTTCATTTAATTCATGAATATTTATTTGTATTGTGTGTTTTTTTCAGCTGTTGATCATAATGGATTGCATTGCTTCTAAACTGGATTAAGATCTTGATTTATCATGCCATTATCTCATCATGGGGGATAGAGTTCAAGCAGCGCATTGGAAAAGTCACATACAAATAGCACTACAGTCTGAAGTGTAGCCTATGATTTAAGCATGCTTTCAGCTTTTTATTTGGAGAACTAATCCTTGGGCCAGCCAGGTGGACACTATCTTTATTTTATGAAATGTCTTTATAAACATACCATATTTTTGGAGAACTAAATATAGTCCTGCTTATTCAAGTCGGACTTCTTTCTGAATGAGCTGTGTAGCGCATCTAGTCTGCGTCGTTTATACCTGTTGACGTGCTGAGCGCAAGCAACGTCAGAGAATCTCTTCGTCTCGTGCATAAAAAAAAACCTACAGTCGATGTCCGTGCCCCCGCTGAAATCAAATTAGCGTAATAATACAAAAGCATACAAATATGTCAGTTTAAGCTAGAGAGGTTTTTTTGTTGTTGCGTTGGATATGTCTCAATCCACCACATCCACCAATGTCAAATCAAATGTTACTTGTCACATGTGCCAAATACAACAGGTGTAGACCT
This sequence comes from Salvelinus namaycush, assembly GCF_016432855.1. Lineage (NCBI taxonomy): Eukaryota > Metazoa > Chordata > Actinopteri > Salmoniformes > Salmonidae > Salvelinus > Salvelinus namaycush. Next base: position 47,438,082 of record NC_052337.1, read on the forward strand.
TACAGTGAAATGCTTACTTACAAGCCCTTAACCAACAATGCCGTTTTAAGAAAATACCAACAAAAAAAGTAAGAGATAAGAATAACAAATAATTAAAGACAGCAGTAAATAACAATAGCGGGGCTATATACAGGGGGTACCGGTACAGAGTCAATGTCCGGAGGCACCGGTGTCGAGGTAATTGAGGTATGGTACATGTACATGTAGGTAGAGTTATTAAAGTGACTATGTATAGATAATAATAGAGTAGCAGCAGCATAGAGGGGGGGTCTGGGTAGCCATTTGATTAGCTGTTCAGGAGTCTTATATCTTGGGGGTAGAAGCTGTTTAGAATCCTCTTGGACCTAGACTTGGCGTGGCGCTCCGGTATCGCTTGCCGTGCGGTAGCAGAGAGAACAGTCAATGACTAGGGTGGCTGGAGTCTTTGACAATTTTTAGGACCTTCCTCTGACACCGCTTGGTATGGAGGTCCTGATGCAGGAAGCTTGGCCCTGGTGATGTACTGAGCCGTACACACTACCCTCTGTATCGCCTTGCGGTCGGAGACCGAGCAGGTGCCATACCAGGCAATGATGCAACCGATGGTGCAGCTGTAAAACCTTTTGAGGATCTGAGGACCCATGCCAAATCTTTTCAGAATCCTGGGGGGGAATAGGTTTTGTTGTGCCCTCTTCACAGCTGTCTTGGTGTGCTTGGACCATGTTGGTGATGTGGACGCCAAGGAACTTGACGCTCTCAACCTGCTCCACTACAGCCCCGTCGATGAGAATGGGGGCGTGCTCGGTCCTCCTTTTCCTGTAGTCCACAATCATCTCCTTTGTCTTGATCCCATTGAGGGAGAGGTTGTTGTCCTTGCACCACATTGTCAGGTCTCTGACCTCCTCCCTGTCTCGTTGTCAGTGATGAGTCGCACTTCCGCATCTGCGGTGATATGTGACAGCGCTAGAGCGGTGTTTGTCAGACCATGAGACATCCCGAAATGTCTTCTCACAAAACCGTCTGTAGCGTCTCAACGGTTTGGCCTACATGACCCCTCTATGGAAAGATGAGACTCTCATGAACACAATAGTGTTCTCCGTTTTGCTCTAAGACCCACACAAGCATCTTGGAACTTGTCTGAAGTCGGTACAGCCGATCTGCCAACTTCTGTCTGTAGCGTCCGAACAGTTTGGGCTACACAAGACTCATCTGAAGGTCCCCCGGTATCAGTGGGGAAAAATAAATGGAAGTATATATGGAGATTTTTTAGTGCCACAAATAAGGGGTTAAATATATGTATTTCCTGATTGTTCTTTTATGTGACCCGTTTCAAGAAGATTGACGTATGTCGCACATTACTACGTAATCAAAATGTTTTTGGGGCAGAAATGCTTTCTGGAATGTGAACTTTCATGTGCCTTAATAACAAACTTGTATGCCATCTGTAAATATTAGGGATGCACGACATATCGGTAAGCATATTGGAATCGAACGATATCAGCTAAAAATGCCAACATCGGCGTCAGCCCGATGTCTAATTTAACGCCGATGTGCAAAACCGATGTCAAAGCTGACGTGCATACCTATGTAACGTAGGTAAGTGACTTAATGACGCCACGAAAAATACAGCGCTACACGTGCAACACAGCATTCCTAACCTAACCCAAAATATCTGCAGTGTGGATATATTTTGAAGGATAATAACAAAAAGGCCATATGCAATGTTTGTGCTGATATTATTTCCAGAAGAGGAGAGAAAGTGAAATCTTTCAATACCACAAACCTAATTACTAATTTGAAAGTGCATCACCCCCAGACGTTCAGTGTGTCACGATCGTCAAAGGGACTGAGAGAGGACCAAGGCGCAGCGCGTGGAAAGTACATCTTCTTTTTATTTAAAGAAGGAAAAAACAAAACAAACCAACAAAACAGACGACCGTGAAGCTATACAAACATAAGTGCTGACACAAAACACTTCGACATAGACAATTCCCCACAAACAGCTAAAGCCTATGGTTGCCTTAAATATGGCTCCCAATCAGAGACAACAATAACCAGCTGTCTCTAATTGAGACCCAATTCAGGCAACCATAGACTTTCCTAGATACCTACACTCAACCATAGACACAGCTAGACTTCTATACTAAACATAAACCCAACTACTCTAATAAACCCCCTAAACCTTACAACCACCCTAGACACTACAAAAAACACATACATTCCCCATGTCACACCCTGACCTAACTAAAATAATTAAGAAAACAAAGAATACTCAGGCCAGGGCGTGACATAACCCCCCCCTTAAGGTGCGAACTCCGGGCGCACCAGCACGTAGTCTAGGGTAGGGTCTGGGTGGGCGTCCGTCCACGGCGGCGGCTCCGGCACTGGTCGTGGTCCCCACCCCACCACAGTCACTACCCGCCTCCGTAGCCTCCTCCAAATGACCACCCGCCAACTTAACCCCACTGGATTAAGGGGCAGCACCGGACTAAGGGGCAGCACCGGACTAAGGGGCAGCACCGGACTAAGGGGCAGCACCGGACTAAGGGGCAGCACCGGACTAAGGGGCAGCACCAGACTAAGGGGCAGCACCAGACTAAGGGGCAGCACCAGGATAAGGGGCAGCACCAGGATAAGGGACAGCACCAGGATAAGGGACAGCACCAGGATAAGGGGCAGCTCCGGACTGAGGGACGGCAGCTCCGGACTGAGGAACGGATCCTGGCTGGATGACGGCTCTGGCGGATCCTGGCTGGACAGCTCTGGCGGATCCTGGCTGTACGGCTCATGGCTGGCTGACGGATCTGGCTGCTCATGGCTGGCTGACGGATCTGGCTGCTCATGGCTGGCTGACGGATCTGGCTGCTCATGGCTGGCTGACGGATCTGGCTGCTCATGGCTGGCTGACGGATCTGGCTGCTCATGGCTGGCTGACGGATCTGGCTGCTCATGGCTGGCTGACGGATCTGGCTGCTCATGGCTGGCTGACGGATCTGGCAGATCCTGTCTGGTTGGCGGCTCTGGCAGATCCTGTCTGGTTGGCGGCTCTGGCAGATCCTGTCTGGTTGGCGGCTCTGGCAGATCCTGTCTGGTTGGCGGCTCTGGCAGATCCTGTCTGGTTGGCGGCTCTGGCAGATCCTGACTGACGAATGGCTCTAGCGGCTCCTGACTGACTAACGGCTCTGACGGCTCGGGACAGACGGGCGGCTCTAATGGCTCGGGGCAGACGGATGGCTCAGACGGCGCTGGGGAGACGGATGGCTCAGATGGCGCTGGGGAGACGGATGGCTGTGGCCGGATGAGGCGCACTGTAGGCCTGGTGCGTGGTGCCGGAACTGGAGGCACCGGGCTAAGGACACGCACCTTCAGGCTAGTGCGGGGAGAAGGAACAGGGCATACTGGACCCTGGGGACGCACATTAGGCCTAGTGCGTGGTGCCGGAACTGGTGGTACCGGGCTGGGGACACGCATCTCAGGGCTAATGCGGGGAGCAGCAACAGGATGCACAGGACTCTGGAGACGCACAGGAGGCTTAGTGCGTGGTGCCGGAATTGGTGGTACCGGGCTGGAGACACGCACCATAGGACGAGTGCGTGGAGGAGGAACAGGGCTCTGGAGACACACTGGAAGCCTGTTACGTGGTGTAGGCACTGGTGGAACTGGACTGGGGCGGGGAGGTGGTGCCGGAAATACCGGACCGTGCAGGCGTACTGGTTCCCTTGAACACCGAGCCTGCCCAACCTTACCTGGTTGAATGCTCCCCATCGCCCGACCAGTGCGGGGAGGTGGAATAACCCGCACCGGGCTATGTAGGCGAACCGGGGACACCATGCGTAAGGCTGGTGCCATGTATGCCGGCCCGAGGAGACGCACTGGAGACCAGACGCGTTGAGCCGGCATCATGGCACCTGGCTCAATGCCCAATCTAGCCCTACCAGTGCGGGGAGGTGGAATAACCCGCACCGGGCTATGAACACGTACAGGAGACACCGTGCGCTCTACTGCGTAACACGGTGTTCGCCCGTACTCCCGCTCTCCACGGTTAGCCTGGGAAGTGGGCGCAGGTCTCCTACCTGCCCTCGGCCCACTACCTCTAAGCCCCCCCGCAAGAAATTTTTTGGGCTGACTCACAGGCTTCCTACCGGGCGTCGTCGTGCTGCCTCCATTCGCCGGTATCCCTCCTCACACTGCGCCAGAGAATCCCAGGCTGGCTCCGGCACTCGCCCTGGGTCGATCGCCCACCTGTCGATCTCCTCCCACGTAGTGTAGTCCATATTACGCTCCCATTTCCATTCCTCCTTGCGCTGCTCCTGTTGCAGCTTTTCACGATGCTTGATCCCGCATTGGTGGGGAATTTGATCGTCAAAGGGACTGAGAGAGGACCAAGGCGCAGCGCGTGGAAAGTACATCTTCTTTTTATTTAAAGAAGGAAAAAACAAAACAAACCAACAAAACAGACGACCGTGAAGCTATACAAACATAAGTGCTGACACAAAACACTTCGACATAGACAATTCCCCACAAACAGCTAAAGCCTATGGTTGCCTTAAATATGGCTCCCAATCAGAGACAACAATAACCAGCTGTCTCTAATTGAGACCCAATTCAGGCAACCATAGACTTTCCTAGATACCTACACTCAACCATAGACACAGCTAGACTTCTATACTAAACATAAACCCAACTACTCTAATAAACCCCCTAAACCTTACAACCACCCTAGACACTACAAAAAACACATACATTCCCCATGTCACACCCTGACCTAACTAAAATAATTAAGAAAACAAAGAATACTCAGGCCAGGGCGTGACACAGTGACTACTTACAACGAAAGCAGAAATAAGCTAAGCACACACTTCCAACAACTAAATAAGTTCAAGTCGATTAGTCATTTGAAAGAGTAAGAACATTTCAGTCAGACAACCCAAGGGCGAAATCCATTAACGCCAAGATAATGGAATTCATTGACAATCAACCGCTCTCTGTCGTGGATGATGTTGGCTTTCGCCGACTGGTCGAGTACCTCGAGTTCCGGAACACTACCAAGTAGGCGCTATTTTTCAGATGTTGCCCTACCTGGGTAACACAGTATTGTTGAAACGCACATCCATGAGCTACTTGCTATGGGCATCACTGCTATTAGCTTCACGACTGACATTTAGACCAGCGATGTCAGCAGAGTGGGTCGACGAGGATTTCATACTGAGGAAAGCCATATTGCATGCTCAAGAATGTGCTGGTTCTCATACCGCTGCTGCCATTTCAATGGCATTTGAGAACATGTTTGAAACTTGGAAACATGAACACACTCCTAGCTCCATTCGAAATACTGACTTGAGAAATAAGCTCATCAACTGCGTCTGCAGCAGACGCGATACCCTCTCTCATGGACTAAAACGCCTGCTCAACAAAACTGCCGACAGACTGTGGGATTAAAACTTGCAAAAGTACTGTACTAGAGGCTGTGAACAAGCAATTCAGTGGCATTCTCTCTGAGCCTCTTTAGTGTGTCGCCACCATGCTCGATGCTAGGTACGAGGACCGCTACTTCGATGCAGACAAGAAACAGGGTTTTATTGAAATGTTACAGACACAGCTGGACAAGATGGTAACGGACACAGTGACAGTGTGCACCGAAGAAGAGGACCCACGATACAAGAGGCCACGGACAGACAGAGCTGAAACTTCACTGCTTGACATGCATGATGAAATCCTGAACAAATGAACAGCGAAACAACACAGCAAGTAAGTAAAATAAATAGGTTTCACAGCTGTATGAATGTTAATAAACAAATACTACAGCTCAGTGCAATGGTAAATGTTAAGTCAGCTGTGGGATATGGACAGTAGAGGGGGATGCTATTGTAGTGACAGTAGAGACACCACTATTTTCTGGACTTGTTTTTTGATGAGGTTCACAGCACTGGAGAATAACCTGGTTCTGGTCCAGATGTACCGGACTCATTTGCCTGAGGGTGGCCTCTTAAAGAGTAAATAAACTGTACAGCTGGCCTATGACGTCAGCCCATCTACTGTTTAATATATGACTGTGGGCCATAACTACTTGAGGCTGATAAGGGCTGCCCACACAGGGCCAAACGTGTTGGGTCACACATCTGGCAATGAGCGAAATACATTGGTCCCAGTGCATTGCTTATATACAGACAAACATAAATAAAACATGCCTACTTTTCTCCCTCTAACAAGTAACCCTGATCCATATAACCATCCTTCTCATATTAGATTATAGCAATGTAATTTCTAGAACTACGGGTAAGGGTGCTCCTGAGGGCCTTGATGCTCTGTATATCTGCCAACTTTGCCATCAACACAGGATCATTGCAACTTATGTTTGCTTGTACACTGGTCATCCTTATGCATTCCATGCAATACTTGCTGTTTGTAATAGTTATTGTCATGTTTTTGTCCACATTTGTTTGGAAATACGTGTAACTGTCCTTTGTCGTTGGCGCATACAGCTGCATGGTACTGTGACATTAGTCGTCATGTCCACTAAGCTGGTTGTTAGTCTAAAGCATACTTTTACAAGTGTGTTTAATATTTGCATTTGTCACCCAGCTCTTTGCCTTAAGAGTCCAGTTTGCCTTTCACAGCCCTTATTGCAAAGAGGACATTGTAAGTAATTTACGGTCCAGTAAAAAAAAATGTTAAAAATGAAAAAAATATGAATATTCATTTCTTACAAATAAGTGGTTTTGTGCAGGATGGATTTTTCGTATTGTGATGATCTGTTTTCATATTTGAATATATTGTAATAAGCAACTAGAAATTGATAGCGGGTGCTAAAATGGCAACCGTTTAAGCCTGCTGCGCCTTTACCTACCTATTGACAAATAAGCTTTTTCACGTATTTTCACTGGCTATGTTAGTTCATAGTATATAAGGCTTGACAGTAGACCTGCGCCACAGTTAATTTGCCCACTCGCGAATATATCCAAAACTATTGTCAGCTTGACTGTGAGACTAACGTGATTTTAACGTCATTGCCAAATGTGAAAATGTCTTTATACAAAAGAAAATATGTCTCATTAGTTAGGTTTGAAAAAGTCCACAGAAGCTCGGAATCAGATCTGTGGGGAAAAAGGTAGAGGGAGTTTTGCAGGCCTTCATTTCACATGGGTGTTCAAAAAAAGAAGTGGAAGTTAACAAATGTTCCAGCCTCGCAATAACTATCTTTCACATGGACACTGAAAAGATCCACAAATGGCTGTATGTGGTATGGAGCAAGGACAGGAGAGGTGTTCAAACAGAGGTTCTTAAAGGAAGGCGCACAGGTAGGCCTCATGAAAAACAATGTTTCCTGAACAAGCATACAATTCTCTGTATGCTCATCGTCACTGGAGCTCTCCTATGTTTTGGAGAATTTTCATATGATCTTTTTAATTACAGGAATAGGCAGTGATATGTCATTGAGTGAGCTTGATAACGTGAATGAATCTCTTTTCATAGCATCGCTTTCATATACATTAAGACAAATCCTTCCGTGAGTATTAGCACACAGTTTACATAACCTGCTAATGACAATGGGCTGCCTCGCTTCCTCATTGACTTGATATTTGAGTGCATTCACAACAAGCCACCTGCAGACAACATACAAATGCAGCAGTGCATTTGAGGGTTAATTTTTCTGATGAAAATAGTTATTCGATGCATGGCCTACTATTTCTAACACCAAAATGTATAATATTCACACCACAACTACACGTTGATTATATAGATTTTTTTCCTGTGCAGTGATCAACTTACATTTTGATAGCTTTTTGTATTTCTGAGTGACGTAAAGGTATCGACATAGTGATTAATTCACTTTTAATGTCATTACAGAAAAATGACAACAACATGATTGAGTTAACAACACGTTAGAAACAGAGCATGTCATGAAACTGGCTAATAAAGATGACAATGGAAAGGGAAATATTGACGATGGCCAGAAATCCAGTCAACACCAACTAGATGATTACTCCAGAGACAGAGGGACAGAAGGTGAGGCAGAGACTCTAGAGGACAGGAAAGATGACATACGAGCACAACGTGATGAAGAGTACTCCGGAGACAGAGGGACAGAACAAGTGAGTGATGCTAAAAGAACGACCAGACCAGGGGCAAAGTCATTTTACATTTCTATTAAGGTGGATGAAAATAAAGCCCTTACCAGGTACCTCAAATCTTCAACAGCCATGGACAGATGTGCTTTATTCCGAATTGAATAAGGTCAATCCATGCTGCACCTTGGCATTCAAATACCAGCATATCAAAGCTAGTCACAGCCGGAAAAAAGCCTCACCTTACTCCTGTGCCTCGGCCATCTGCATCTTTCAGCCACGTAAAGTGAAATACATGTTTTTACGACAAAAAAGGCCTAGCAAATATAGCAAATATGTCAATATCATAGTATTCAGATTTAGTGAGGTGACACACACAACGAAGTGAGAGAAGATGTAGGCCTGTAAGATATAATCGCAGAGGTGCAGTAGCAAAGGCAGTACAAAAAGGTGCCAGCAACCACCACTACAGACAGTTAACAAAACACACACACAGAGGAGATTTTGGCAGGCGACATTAAAAGAAGCCTTTCAAAAGATGTCCTCAAAGTGATTGGGGCTGAAATCAGAAAGTGCACAAGGCTGCACGATGACATGATGCTAGAGCTCATGCTTGCACTAAAGGTTTTGAAGGCGTGTGCCACAGCATCTCCAGGTCGAGCCGTTTGGCGTTCACTTGTACACAGAAAAGTGTTTGAAGATCCTAGTTGAACATCTGAGTCCAGTGACTCTTCATCTTGATGCCACTAGTGGGGTTGTGTCTAAGATTAGCAATCAAAGTAAAAGAGATTTGTACTACGCTCTGGTTCTGCCCGGAATGGGCAAGGCTAAACCACCCCTATGTCACGTATACTCCCTCTCCGGCCTCTAGGTCATCAGGCTGCTGATTATCCCGCGCACCTGTCACCATCGTCAAGCGCACCAGCGCCTCATGACACTCACCTGGACTCCATCACCTCCTTGATTATCTTCCCTGTATCTGTCACTCCCTTTGGTTCTTTCCTCAGGTGTTATTGACTGTCTCATGTCGGTGCGTTGTTTGTGTTTCGTGTTAATTTATGAATTAAAACACTCACTCCTTGTACGTGTTCCTGAATCTCAGCGCACTCGTTACACCCTCCCTGTATCCAAGATGATTAGTGTCCAGCACTCCATCCCAACAATAACCTTTTGGTTAATGGAGACAGTATGCAAGGTCTCACAAATGACAAGCTGCAAGGTGAGACAGATGAAGGCTGATTTCCGCTGGGCGATGATTGGAAGTATATTGCTCTCATTTAACAAAGAGAGCATCACTTATCTAAACAGAGCCCACGGCATAGTTTCCTTGGAGGAAAAAGAAGACTGCGAAGACTTCACAGTGCTCCATCTGTGCTCTGCCCACATCCTTAAGGCTGTCGCCCAGGGATTTGGGAAGAAAATGAATGACGATGGGCTCAGAGTATGCAACTTTTTGCTTTGCCTTGTTGCTCAACAGCACCTCTTCGAGGCACTGTGCTTTTCAAATCACAACATAAAAGTAATCTTGTGGATGAATCACAAAAGTATTTAGATGAGAGTATTATGAAGTCAGAGAAGGTGAAAGTGGAGGATGTGATGAGAGATGACAGTTATGAAGAAAGTGCAACTTCAGCAAAAAACAAAACATGTGGCCAATCTCCCTTCACAAGTGAATTCATGTCAGTCGTTAATCATTCGCAGAGTCTTCTGGAGGAGACACAGACAGTGCCTGAAAATACGTTTTTCTGCCCTGAGATAATCCATGTTCTAATGGACACTTACATGGCCATTTTCCCCCTTCGGAGTGGGATACTGCTGGGTGACCTTACAAGATATTGTAATGTGACCAACACAACATTGCAATCAGCGAAATCACGGGACACCAACTGCTATGTGGAACAGTGGTTCTGGATCCTGAAACATTCCATTTTGCGAAAGAAGAAATTCCTCCGTCCAGCTGAATTCATTTTGAAAATGCTTCACATAATAAAACATGACCTGCCAGAATCACAGTTCACAAAATCCCCCTACCGCAAGAAGTCGTTGGACCAGGAAGAGGAGCAGTGGGCCAAGAGAACAAGAAAAGACACACCTGACAAGTCCAGGTCAAAGTATTTTCAGCCTCTCAGACAATTACCTGAGCCAAAGAAGAAAGATGAAAGCAGGGATGAGGCAACATTACTTCAAGACAACGAGGCTGCAGGCCAGGTATGTTTTTTTTCCAAATGTTAAAGGATTGTGATAGATTTTTTTCAGTTTATGTTGAATTGAGCGGACAATAACTCTTTAGAAGAGTGGTGAAGAAAGAATTGTGGCGAAGAAAGAATTGTGTGGTGGTTGCTGTTGTGAGGTCTACAAACAGAAAGTCCTCTTTCACTGTAAAAAAAAAAAAGCTTTTTGCAATTAAGTCAAAATAACTTATTTCATCTATTGAAGTCAACTAAATGTGCAAAATGTGTTGATTTGACAAATCATGTTAATAAGTGAAGTTGACTTCAACTCAACAAAAGCTATAAAGATAAAAAATCTAGAACAATTTGCTCAGTCAACATTCAAATCAGAAATAATAAGTCAAACTAAAACAAGATCCTAGTTGTGCTGACGAAAAATGGCAAGTTATAATAACTACAAGTCATTACATTGTCTTAACTTACAAAATCAAGTTGAATCAGCAATAAACTGTGTTCACTCAACTTTCAAATGAGATCCATTAAGTCAAATGAACAAAACAAAGACAACAGTTGTTTTGACTTTAAATGTCAAGTTAGGATAACTACAAATCTTGACATGAACTTTACTTACAAAATGAAGTTAAATCAGCTAAGACCTGTGTGTTAACTTAACTTTCAAGTCAGAACCAAGAGGTCAAATGAACAATACCAATGTAACAGTTGTGTGTACTAAACATTTCAAGTTATGATAACTACAATTAATTACACTGTCTTAACTTACAAAATCAATTTGAATTCGCTAAGAACAATTTGTTCAGTCAACTTACAAATCAGAACTAATATGTCGAATAAACTAAAACAAGATCCCAGTTGTGTTGACAAAAAATGACATGTTATATTAACTACAAGTCATTACATTGTCTTAGCTGATTCAACTTGATTTTATAAGTTATATGTTCCCTCAACCTTCAAATTAGATCCAATATGTCAGATTAACTAAATTAAGACAACAGTTGTCTTGACTTTAAATGTCAAGTCAGGATAACTACAAATCTGTACATTACAAAATTAAGTTAAATCGGCTAAGACATATGTGTTCATTTAACTTTTAAGTCAGAACCAAGAAGTCAAATCAGTGGTCTGTGCAACTGCCTCCGGTGCACATGTACTGTTGTGTGGGTTTGAGTCTGGGTTTGAACTTCTTAATTATTGCCCTAATACTGTACATATTGTTTAATAGTGGAAAACATTTGATTTATTTTTTATTTGTGAGTGTTTTTTCATTTCCACATTGTGATTGATGAAAAACGCATATTCCATGCGTATCACCTTATTTTTATATCCCAGTTAAAGGGAGCCATAGAAGGCCACAATACGGCTCCTTTTTTCATAAGAAAGAATCCCTATGGGGTGCCAACAATTGTCATTTTGTTGATGGTTTGTTTTAAATGGAATTTGATTGGTGCAACATTGCTGGAGCGACTTCCCCCATATTCCTTGCAGCCAATAAATACATTTTTTGTCTGTGGGAAAAAGTCACATGCAATATCTCATTTTCTCATTTCTGACACCAATGCAGCAAATGTTAAAGAATATGGAGCCACATAGCCCATACAATTGACACAGTTCATCCTATGGGTTCATATTGTGTTAGCTGAGGGTTACTGCATGAAGGTCTACACATGTGTAACCAAGGCCAAGCTGCTTGCTTAGCAAGTAAGCATATTGCTTATTCCTGAAAGACTAAATGTAAATCGCTCTGGATAAGAGAGTCTGCTGAGTAGAATGTAGGAGAATGATTTACATATCCTATTTCTCTATGCGTGCACATGTATTAGCGATCCTAATATTGGGTCTAAGCTTTCATGGTTAGCCATCTAACAGTTCGTGTTTGGTGAGGCCAATGTAGTGAAAGTAATACGTGTAATGTTACAATTGGTTATAAAAGAGATGAACTACAACAACAAAAACTACTGGAATGCATCAGATCACCTATCACAATGTGTGATGTTTGTGTAGAGTTTGCTCCTTGTTTGCGCATTGATGGGGGATATAGATCAAACTTAATTTGATTTAGCACTTGCTCCTTGTAATTCTAGTAATCAATTAATTCTTAAACAAAATTGTATAATGTTTAGAATCTAACATATGTTTTATTTACTTAAGCCTTGACGTACTAGCACAATTTATTTTAGAACTCAGTGGTAATTTATTGGCGGCGGCACATTTCAGGAAGTGGCTTGATCAAAAGAAAGAATTGTGTGGTTCTGTAACTCCTCTACTCGACCGTGCTTCCTCGACCGTGCTTCTGTAACTCCTCTACTGCATTCAACAGCTTTCCAAGCTGAATAGCTTGGCAAAAGGTGAGTATCTCCTTTAAAACAATACAACCACTAACGTTAGCATGTTATGGTCAGCACCGCACACACACCATGTTAAAATAGTAATTTGGTTAAATTAAAATTTTAAAAAGATATTTGGCTACGTTTGGCAAATAGTATTTTACTATATCCGTTTAAATCGGATTACTTGTGCAATTCTGCTATGTGTACTGTAGTATAATTGTAGCTAAACTTGCTGTTATCATGCTGTTAAATAGTACCGCTCTATCTAGCAGCACACATGGCGCCAACTTGCAGACATGCTGACTAACTTGTCATTTGTTTGATAACCTGTATAACAGTAGCTAGCTACAAAAGCCAACTGTAGCTACTGTAGCTATGCTTGTAGTTATAATTAATGGCACCTGTTTGAACTTGTTATCAGTATAAAAGACACCTGTCCACAACCTCAAACAGTCACACTCCAAACTCCACTATGGCCAAGACCAAAGAGCTGTCAAAGGACACCAGAAACAAAATTGTAGACCTGCACCAGGCTGGGAAGACTGAATCTGCAATAGGTAAGCAGCTTGGTTTGAAGAAATCAACTGTGGGAGCAATTATTAGGAAATGGAAGACATACAAGACCACTGATAATCTCCCTCGATCTGGGGCTCCACGCAAGATCTCACCCCGTGGGGTCAAAATGATCACAAGAACGGTGAGCAAAAATCCCAGAACCACACGGGGGGACCTAGTGAATGACCTGCAGAGAGCTGGGACCAAAGTAACAAAGCCTACCATCAGCAAGGGCATTGAAGATGAAACGTGGCTGGGTCTTTCAGCATGACAATGATCCCAAACACACCGCCCGGGCAACGAAGGAGTGGCTTCGTAAGAAGCATTTCAAGGTCCTGGAGTGGCCTAGCCAGTCTCCAGATCTCAACCCCATAGAAAATCTTTGGAGGGAGTTGAAAGTCCGTGTTGCCCAGCAACAGCCCCAAAACATCACTGCTCTAGAGGAGATCTGCATGGAGGAATGGGCCAAAATACCAGCAACAGTGTGTGAAAACCTTGTGAAGACTTACAGAAAACGTTTGACCTCTGTCATTGCCAACAAAGGGTATATAACAAAGTATTGAGATAAACTTTTGTTATTGACCAAATACTTATTTTCCACCATAATTTGCAAATAAATTCATTAAAAATCCTACAATGTGATTTTCTGGATTTTTTTTCTCATTTTATCTGTCATAGTTGAAGTGTACCTATGATGAAAATTACAGGCCTCTCTCATCTTTTTAAGTGGGAGAACTTGCACAATTGGTGGCTGACTAAATACTTTTTCCCCCCACTGTATATAAAAAGATATGCGAAGAAAATATGTAAATATAATGTATATATAATATATATAATGATATGGATGAAAAATACAGGGATTGCCCATTTCATATACTGAATTATTTGATAAATACATATCTGTGCTCTTGGACATATCATCAGTGATGTTTCCTAGGATCATGTTTCAGGTCTTTCAACATTATACAACTTCACCCATCAGACCTTGGCTTATGTCATAAGTGACATTATGCTAGTTCCCATGGATTTACTGATCTCCTCTATTTCAAGATGTGACTAACCACTAGCCAACTCCCTGTTACAAAATAACAATATGCACTTGTTCCTATCTTTCAGTACAATCGTGGAAGGATGGGATGATGGAGGTCAAACACAAAAGATGGCGCCCAGTTCTTAAAACGGTGGAAAACCGTTCACAGGTAACCTTAATCCCTATCATCAGACGACATGCTTGAAGAGGTTCCATCATCGAGTGACTGCTGGAGAGTGTATGTCAGGTCGCTGAATAGGCAGGTTTACAATCACTAGACAGTCAAACACACAAACAACTTTGTGGATCCTCACACAGGATTTCACACACAACACATTGAAAGAGCGTGGCGGACAATAAAGGGGGCAGGTCTGGAGACTAAGGGGCAATCTGACCCCAAAAAGTTTAAAGAAGCATCTCCATTTTGAGTGGATGTACTGGTTGGGTAAAGAAAATAAGGAGAACTCTCAACTCTTCAAAGACATCGGATAAGTATATCAACTGTAAGATTTTCACTCTTAGCATGCACCCCTTAGAGGAAATGTTTTGTCAAGACCATTCCAAGCTGTAAGATCAGACAGACATAGTTTGTCACGTAAGTAGGGTCAATGTCATCTCTCAGAAAAGAGCCTACTGTGATAAACTATCCCGTGTTGTAACCGATACCTTTCCATTTCCTTTCAATGTGAATAGAATATTGTTGTGCCTCAAGAAGGACATTCAATTCCAAACATTTAGTGATTAAAAAATATATATATATAAACACCCAACCATCACTAATTTCAAATGTGATTGCATTTGTGAAAACATGCCAAACACTTGCCAGAAGGAGCCGGGAGTAATTTAAACAGTGGTCAATACCGGCCCTTTAAATGCACACAACCCCGCAAGCTCTATTTAGCCGAAAAACAACAATCTCAACTTTGAATTTATGCCAATCAATTCGATGCCTTTGGAACTACAATCCTACAGCAAATGAATTTCATTCTTTTGACAGGGTTATAAGCAGGCTTTGTTGCTATCAGTGTTTTTTGTGGTCACTCCATGTAAAAATGTTTATCACATGAACCAGGAGACAATGGATTCCATTGCTTCCAAACATATCACTGTCCGATCGACAGGCTATGCACCAACACTCAAGAAAGTGTATTACCGAACTTCACCCTACTACAATCAAAAACACGTTGTAACATCGTAACTACATAGTAACACATGAATAATTCAATGTTTCACTTTACATTAAGTTGCTTGTACCTGTGTAGAAACATTGTAATTACAATAATTCTATTTATAACAACATTGTAATAACTGAAATGTTGATATACCCTGCGAAATATTTAATATTGAAAGTACATAGTAATTACACTTAATGGTGCGGTAACAACATTTTCCCTAGATTTGAGAGAGATTCCCAGTGATCACAACTAGAACTATTATATTGCGTGTCTGCCTAAGTTGTAACATATAACTAAACTACATGAGTCATTCATGATGTGTTTTACTTTACATTTAGTTGCTTGTGTAGAAACATTGTAGTTACAATACTTTTTATTACATTGCAATAACTGCCATTTTGAGATCCTGTGAAATATGTAATTGCTTTGAAAGTACAGTAATTACACTTAGTTGCTGTAAAAACATTTATTCTACATTGAAGTGTATTTTCCCAATTGTAATAAGTTTTACCCTACTGTGTTTCACTTTATTTGAAGCTGCTTGCTCATGAGTATATTAACATTATACTATTTTGAGCAACATTTCACTTACATTACACCTTTGAAGCCTGGGAAACCCCAATACATAGTATTTACAAAGGTTATACCATTACGTGGTTCACTTTACATTAAGTTGCTTGCTCCCGGGTAGGTACATTATAGTTACATGCATATCCATTGTAAATACATTGCTCTTACATGTAATTCAGTACATCCTTTAAGCCAAATAATATGGAAATAAGATAACTGAAGCTGTAGTTAATGATAGGGTGTGCATTGACAGGGTGTGCATTGTTACAACAGCTGACAGAGTCCTAGCCTATCTTATTTTGGTGGTAGTGACAAGGGTAGTTACATGTAACAAGGTTGCATATTAGGATGCAACATTTACATGGTGCTACACAGGAGATTTCAAATGTGTAATTACAGAACATGTTAGTTACAATTGGAACAAGACATTTTGTAATTGCATGTGCATTCAGAAAGTACTCAGACCCCTTCACTTTTTCCACATTTTATGTTACAGCCTTATTCTAAAATTGATAAAATATTTTTTCACTCATCAATCTACACACTACCCCACAATGAAAAGCGAAAACAGGTTTAGTTTTTTGTGTGCAAATGTATTAAAAATAAAAAACATCCCTTATTTTCACAAGTATTCAGACCCTTTGCTATTAGACTTGAAATTGAGCTCAGGTGCATCCTGTTTCCATTGATCATTCTTTGTTTCTACAGCTTGATTGGAGTCCACCTGTGGTAAATGATTTGATTGGACATGATTTGGAAAGGCACACACCTGTCTATATAAGGTCCCACAGTTGACAGTGCATGTCAGAGCAAAATCCAAGCCATGAGGTCGAAGGAATTGTCCACAGAGCTCCGAGATAGGATTGTGTCGAGGCACAGATCTGGGGAAGGGCACCAAAACATTTCTGCAGCATTGAAGGTCCCCAAGAACACAGTGGCCTCCATCATTGTTAAATGGAAGAAGTTTAGAACCACCAAGACTTCCTAGAGTTGGCCGCTGTCGTGTCTGGACTATCATTAAATGTGAAGACTTATTTATATCAAATCAGTACTCTAGGTTTAATTATTACGTGATTAAACTAATCATGTAAACGTTAACTAGGAAGTCGGGGACACCACGGAAAATGTTGAGATTTACAGAGTATAACACGTCATAAACCCTTGGATATCTGCACAAACCCTAGGTTCCATAATGAATCAGCAATATACAAATTGGCAAATTTACTAACTAAATAATCACAGAAATACATAACAAACAAAGTAGATATTGGTTACTAACGATGATAGAAAAGTCCCTAGTGGGCTAAGCCGATATGACGGCTTGGTAGACAAAGGAAAGGGGTGGGGACTGAGAAAGAGCGGGAAAGACTAAATGGATTCACTACACACAGTGGATAATTGTAATCATTGAAATGCTAATCCTTTGCACATGAACGGCCTCTCATTCGAGAATAATTGCAATGTATATATTTACGCCCGTATGTCATTGTTATCTTCTCTGTTGGAATCTGGTCCGTCTGCTGGAGAGTCAATCGACAGAAAGTCTCTGGTTGTGTTCAAGCGTACCCATGGTTGTCACATAGAATAGATGTTTCGGCAGTTGTCGGTATTCTCATTCTAGACTTAGGTAATTTCTAACTGCTAGTAATTATATATCTAACATTTGCTCTTATTCTGTAGTGATCGATAGTCTCAGTTTAACCATTTCCAGCAGTGTAGCCAAAACTACAGCTGTATGGTCTCCGTGGCCTATAGATTTGTAGCCATTCCAACCCCGGCGTTCTCTGACTTAATGTAGGAAGTGGGCTTTATACTCTGTGGAAAAGGGGCGATTCTATGACGCCTAATGTGATGTCTGGGCTCACGGGGGTGTGGCCACTGACTAGTTAATCTTTATATGAAAATCCATACTCTCATTTTGAAGGTTAACATCACATTACATCTTTTCACAAATAGTTTAATGTTTAATCACATACGTTTCACAATATTTGGATTACAACCTGACATTTGGAAATGTACACTTTAAGAAATACAGTTTGGTGTTTCCTGTCCTTCATGAGATCACCAAATGAAACACACTCGTCATGACTGTCGCTTAAGTGTCCACAGACCATTCCCACATTCTCAAATGTAGAAATATTGTTTAATTCTTCCATTTTGGGGATTAGGAGTTTGGCCAAGTCTCTCTCTGTGTCCCACAGTCACATTCCAATCTCAATACTACATATCCAGAGCAGAGTATTTACGACTGTCATAAACTGTGGAGAAAGAGAGAGGGGGGGCTATGATCCTCCCCCCAGGGCACATCATGACACCACCCAACCAAGCTGAGCAATCGGGGGAGAAGTGCCTTGGTCAGGGAGGTGACCAAGAATCCGATGGTTACTCTGACAGAGCTCCTCTGTGGAGATGGGAGAACCTTCCAGAAGGACAACCATCTCTGCAGCACCCCACCAAACAGGCCTTTATGGTAGTGTAGCCAGACGGAAGCTACTCCTCAGCATTTAACCCAACCCCCTCTGAATCAGAGAGGTGCGAGGGGCTGCCTTAATCGACGTCCATGTCATCAGCGCCCAGAGAGCAGTTGTTGTAGGTTAACTGCCTAGCTCAAGGGCAGAATGGCAGATTTTTCAATTTTGCCCGGCTCAGGGATTTGAACCAGCGACCTTTAGGTTACTGGCCCAACGCTCTTAACCGCTAGGAACAAAGAGAGCGGTGGGCTCAAGGAAGGGAAAAAGAGTGTGATGTATCAGTGTATGGGGAGGGTAGGGTTGGGGTTAGGATACGAACCCAGTTTAGGGTTAGGAGTAGGGTAAGGGATTGGGTTAGGTGGTGCTCAGTATGTTGAAGAGAGTAGTGTCTGATGGAAGGGCTTTGTAGGTCAGAAGGAGGATTTTGTAATCAATGAATTGGAAGATAGGGAGCCAGTGAAGTTCAAGGAAGACAGGGGTGATGTGCTTCGAGAACTTAGTGTCGGTGAAGAGTTGTGCTGCAGAATTTTGAGCCATTTAGAGTTTATGAGGGTGCCGGATAGTAGTTGCAGTAGTCAAGATGGGAGGAGATGAATGCATGTATGAGGATTTCAGCAGAAGGTTGGGAGAGGGAGGACCTGACTTTGGCAATGTTACAGAGGTGGAAGAATGAGGTTTGACAGTCTGTCTTATGTGGTGGTCAAAGGAGAGGGTGGAGTCCAGGATGACGCCAAGGTTACGAGCATGGAGGGAGGAAGAGACAGTGGTGTCGTCAATGGTGATGTTGACAGTTATGGTGAAGGTAGATTTGGTGCCAATCAGTTCCATTTTTATCACATTTGAGCTTGAGAAAGTTTTGCTGCATCGATGTTGTTATTCCAGAGAGGCAGGATTCGATGTGGGTCAGAGGTGGGTTGAGGAGGGATTTGGTGCTGAGGTAGATCTGGGTTTCATCGGAATAGCAGTGGAAGTCAAGGTTGAAGTGACGGAGGATCTGACCAACGGGAGGATGTAGACGATGAAGAGTAAGGGACCCAGAACAGAGCCCTGGGGGACACCCTGTCTAACTGCAGCTGAGTCTGATGTGTGGCCATTGAGGGAGATGTAGTGAGTCCGGTTTGTGAGGTATGATTGTAGCCAGTAGAGTGTGGTACCTCAACACCCAGAACCTCAAGCCTGGTGAGGCGGATCTGATAGCTCACTCTGTCAAAAGTGCCACTGAGGTCAAGGAGAATCAGGATGAGGAGGTCATTGACAACTTTGAGGGATGCAGATTCAGTACTGTGAAGGAGGCGGAAACCAGACTGGAGGTGCTCGAACAGGGAGGTGCTCGAATTGGGAGGCAACAGTATGTTCCAGAGTCTTGGCAAGGAAGGTTGGAGATGGGGTGGTAGTTGAGGATGGCGGAATCCAGTCCGGGCTTCTTTAAGATGGGGGTGACTGCAGCTGTTTTGTAGTTGGAGGTGACAGTTTCATGGGGAAGGGAGAGGTTGACGATGCGTGTCATATATGGTCAGAGAGCAGGCAGGCAAGCTTTGACGAGAACAGTGGGGAGAGGATCCAGGGAGCAAGTCTTGAATGAGTTTTGAGATATAGGGAGAGTCAGTGGGGGGGCGAATTTGGAGAGCCGGGTTTCAGGGGTGACGGTTGGGAGGTTGACAGGGTTAGGGGGATTAATCAGTCAGTGACGAGTTAATTTTGTTGATCTTGTCCTTGAAAAACCGGAGTTCAGTGGAGGGAGTAAAGAAGTTGTTGTCACGGGGCTAAGCAGTTTTCTGACAGTGAAGAACAGAGTCCGGGAGTTCTTATTTGAGCTGTTAATGATGTTGGAGAAGTAGGTGGACATGGCAGCACTGAGGCCATCTCTGTAGGTAAGGTGGAGTTTGTAGGCCTCAGCGTGGACAGTGAGCCCAGACTTCCTGCTCAGGCGCTCCAGGCGGTGGTCAGCTTGCTTCAGGGCACGAAGCTCAGGGGTAAACCAGGGGGAGGTGGAGGAGGAGACAGGTTCCATTTGGAAGGGGTTCAGAGAGTTGAGGGAGACAGAGCAGTATTGTATTGGGCAGCTAGATCATCAGGTGAGTTGGGGGCGTGGTCAAGGGACAGGGCAGAGCAGATGGTATCGGAGAGTTGGAGGGAGTCAACAGCTTTGATGTTGTGGAAAGAGATGAGGCGTTTGTCCGTTTTGTGGGGTGTATGAGAGAAATCTCTTCCCTCATACAGGATCTTGTGGTCAGACAGTGGGAACAGGGAATGGGAAATATGAGCTAGGTTGACGCCATCAGAGCAGACGAGATCATATATGTGTCCCTTGACGTGAGTGGGAAAATTGAAACAGTCCAGAACAGGAAAGAAATCCGAGGCAAGTTTTGAGTTTGATCAGTCCACGTGAATATTCATATCGCCAAGCAAAAGTAAGTTAGAGTTAATGCTGCTACCAGCAGTATAGTTGACAGACCAGTTTCGACGTGAGCCACGATGCCCGATAAGCAGCCAGGGATAAGGACATCAGAGGAGAGACAATAGTTATTATTCAGGTAGCGAAGATCAAGGTGGGAGTAGTATTTGGTCGGAGAAAAAAACTGGGAGGGACAAACCATAGTAATCCAGGACAGAGCGCAAACAGGAGGAACAGAGAGGAGCCAGTGGGCAGGTGCATGACAGCGATTTAGATCCAATAAAATGTCAGATAAATCCACACAAACGGTTAAAAAAGCAGCATGCCAGAGCTCAACAAGCCTACTCTAACCCCGCTAGCAATAGAACCCACAGTCAAAAACACACTGAAACACTCTCAGTTTAGACATAGCACCTGGAATGTGACATTTCAACCAACCCCATTTAGTGAGTTAAAGTTCAAAACGTTCTCCTGCTCAATTTTACTATTTAAATTACCAGGACCTTCCCATAACCCAGCGTTTTGGCATCATTAATCACCCCAATCTCTTTCCTAATTTCTTTTGTCAAACGCAAAGGATGGAAGTATTTACTAGCTGGTTCTGGGGACACTACCATAACTTTCTAACGTTCTACTCCAACCTCTTTCTCTAGAGTGGTCCTGCACTTTACAGGTCTACTCTCAACACTATTCATTGTTTCCCCAGCAGTATTCATCCCTCCATCACCCTAATTATGATTTCTCTTACTCCTGTTCCTCATATTTACAACAGGTGTAATTAGCTGATCATCACTGGTTTTATCACCGTTATCAATTGCCCTAACGCTACCATCTGAACTATCCACTTGTACAGCTGTGCCAAAAAACAAACAAAGATACATCTTGTCCCTTAACCAAAAATGACTTCATATAGGAGTTTCGCCTGTTGTCATAGAGATTGATAGAGGACTCATCATGGATGTAACCTATTTTAGCATGGTCATTGTCAATGAGGGCTTCCACCATTTTAAAATAGTAAACTGGGTGGGGATTCCTATGAGTTGGGAGCAATCAGCCAATAAAGAAGAAAAATTGACTACTTTAAAATGGAGATGGAAAGATGAGCCCTCTATCTATCTCAATGGCCTGTTGTTCACACGCGTATCTATCCTCTCATTGGCTAGAATGGTCGACTCCCACCTGATCTCGCCTGCCTTCCATCTTTGAGGACATGTATTACCATTGTTAGAGTGGTCACTTGAATATCTTGTCAACATAAAGTACAATCTTCGTTGTGAATTAAATGTACAAATATGGCGGAGGTGAGTAAGAAAACCGGGCAGAAGCATCTTAGCTATTTGAAAGCTGTATTTTTCAGATAGATTGTGTTAAATCAACGGTGTCACTATCGACAGTGGTCTTTAAGGTTTTAATCTGAATTGCCGATTTTCAGTATTGTCATTTAGCATAAAAAAAATCTAATTTAGCGACGTCCTCGGTTACAGCAAATATATTTTTAACTAACCCTCCTATCTGTGGTTGTAGCCTAGCTAGCTAACAGTTCGCTAACGTTAGGTCCATCGCAGGGGTTCGCATCGGAGCATACTTTGCTAGCTAGCTACGTTACCTGGACAGCTAGAATGTTTCGTACCGATAAATCCAGTGAAATTCGATTTTTCTACAATATCAACTGAGATTATTCAAACGTATGTCGGTAACTGTGCTCAGTGGCATTGCATTTCGTTTTACTGTTGACAAATTAGGTAGCTACCTAAACGTTAGAAAACATTTAGCTAACGTAACGTTGTAGGCTACATTAAGTGGCTTTAACGTTAACGCGTTAGCTCTCGAGAATCCAGCATTGGGCCATAGTTTTTCTTAACACACCAGCTATCGTTTCTGGGAGCATAACACGAGCTAACTAGCTACAAGATTGTGGTTACTGCTGAACGTACATAGATTAAGATTTCATGCAATTTACTGGGGGGGTCAAACTATTATTTTTTTGGCTCTGGAGAGGGTTGAGTTATTTTTTATTAGGCACAGGGTAGTGCCACCCCCCCTCACGGTTTACATTCGGTATTCGCAGGTTTTACTTAAAAATTTCTTCCATCCTAGTCACATTTCCTTATCAAATTTTTGAAGGTGTTCTGGTACATCCCTTATGCACTGTGCTAACTTTCGCTATATCACAGGTCACTATGGTCTGACGGTCTATCCTGCACTCTATCCACCGTTCAGTGACGATAGTGGTAGGGGGATAATTTGTCCAGATCTGCAATAGGCTAACTCGCGATCATACCACACATAATAAAAACATTAAAAGCTGCATCAATTATAATATAAATCCACAACAAAAAAATAGGAATAGCTGATAGGCAGCGTAAAGACCAGGTGCATCATTGAGAATGAACGAACAGTGAAGACATGACACACAGCTCAAAAAGCTCCCCTATTGATCTTTAGGGGCAATGCAATTATCCTAGCTAGACTAGCCTACAACAATGCAACGAAACATGTCATTGTTTTCAAGCGAGTACAAAATTCTACTCAAGGTTGCAGTGAAAAAATTATTTGAGTAACAGCACAAAAGCCCTGTGATTTGAATGTTTCAATCGATTTGGCTCAGTTGTGGGTCTACTCTCGACAGTTTCTAAGGTCTAGAAAGAGTAGCAGGCCAGTCTGGCTGTATTTTTACTTCTGATACTGTATACTCTCTGTTGCAGATCATCATGCTCCCAAATCATCCTATAATAATGCGGCAGGCCCAGTTATTCAGGAAAGCTTAGTACACACTCAGCATCCTCCCCGAGCGGCTATTCTTCGCGCACCTAGAACCTACACTTTAATATATCCTAAATATGTATCATTTAACTTTTAAAAGGTATTACATTTTTATGTAGCCAGGGCCTAAAATTAACACCTGCCAAAAGCGGGTAGATTTTGGCATTGGCGGGTAAAATGTGTATTTCACCAGCCACTTTGGCGGGTGGTCAGTGCTCCACAGTGAGCAGTTAACTCGGTTTTGTGAATAGAAAGTATGATCACATGTATAGTAAAATAAATGCTGCAGTAGTTTTCAAAGTATTTCTGCCATTTTGTTTCATAGCTGGTAAATTAATTGCACGAAGTCAACTACGAACCCCATATAGCCTATTCCACCTCGTGCTGCAACACTGCCTGGCGGCGGACTGTGCGCATGTGAAGTGCTGAGTGATAGATACATTTTTAGAAGCGCTGCACACAGGCTTAAAAGTTGGTCAAATTTACTTGAAACGAAAGTCTACTGAAGTGAGACATTGTCATTGTTTCTTGTCTATTTACATTGTTTTGTTCACACGGTAGGTTGTTTTTCTATGTTTGCGTTTCAACTGCTAGCGAAGAGAAGACAACTTGTCTACTAGTCAGTCTCAATCTCACAGGCACAAACATGACTTGAGTCACGCTACCAATGTAACCTCCCGCCCTTAGAGGGGCAGGTGAACATTTGTCTTGTGATTTGATTAAAAGACTAGGTCACAAAAAATGTCATGTTAACAATATACTACATTACTTCTTACTAGTAATACATTTATTGTTTTAGAAACATTACAAAGCATACTCATGTTTATTTTTTTGTGTGTTATGTTGGTGAAAAAAATATTTTGTCTGGTAAATAATCTGAGTGGGTGGTAGATTTTTAAATCTATCTGCCACATTGGCTGGTGGACCAAAAAGTAAATTTTATGCCCTGTATGTGGCATCAACACAACCAGTCAATGTTTTAATCTGATTAGGCTACTTCAAAAGTCTCTTGAAGGCCTGCTCACATCCATAGAAAATATAATTTCAGCATCCTCAAAATGACTTGACATTAAACAGGTTTCCATCCAACCTTTTTATACAACTAAAGTAGCCTACATGTTAGATTTAAAAAAGTTAAAGACATTGTGACTGGTTGTGGACGCAGCGGTCTAGGGCACTGCATCTCAGTACAAGAGGTGAAACTACAGTCCCTGGTTCGAATCAAGGCTGAATCGCATCTGGCTGTGATTGGGAGTCTAATAGGGCAGTGTTGTCTGGGTTTTGCCAGGGTAGGCTGTCATTGTAAATAAGAATTTGTTCTTAACTGACTTGCCTAGTTAAATAAGGGTAAAACATATATATATTTTTTACAATATTATATTACTAACAGTTTTTGGAACAGTGTAAACAACAAATTATTAGTTATACCTGAGACTAATGAGAAAAAAATGTAAAGGCTTTTACAGCATAGCAAATATTTAAAAACAGCTGCAATTGTGAAATAGCTTTATCCAACATGTTGTGTGAGGCAGAGCTTACGGAATGAGTATGCTATTAAACAAACAAACTCTCAAACAGGCAACAGAAGCAGGATCTGCCTTATATATATATATATACACACACACAGTTGAGGTTGGAAGTTTACATACACTTAGGTTGGAGACATTTAAAACTCATTTTTCAACCGCTCCACAAATGTCTTGTTGGTCTTCTGTAGTTTTGTCAAGTCGATTAGGACATCTACTTTGTGCATGACACAAGTAATTTCCAACAATTGTTTACAGGAAGATTATTTCACTGTATCACAATTCCAGTGGGTCAGAAGTTTACATACACTAAGTTGACTGTGCCTTTAAACAGCTTGGAAAATTCCAGAAAATGATGTCATGGCTTTAGAAGCTTCTGATAGGCTAATTGACATCATTTGAGTCAATTGGAGGTGTACCTGTGAAGGTAGGCCTTGAAATGCATCCAAACTCAGTGCCTCTTTGCTTGACATCATGGGAAAATCAAAAGAATTCAGCCAAGACCTCAGAAAAAAATTGTAGACCTCCACAAGTCTGGTTCATCCTTGGGAGCAATTTCCAAATGCCTGAAGGTACCACGTTCATCTGTACAAACAATAGTACGCAAGTATAAACACCGTGGGACCACGCAGCCGTCTTACCGCTCAGGAAGGAGACGCATTCTGTCTCCTAGAGATGAATGAACTTTGGTGCGAAAAGTGCAAATCAATCCCAGAACAACAGCAAAGTACCTTGTGAAGATGCTGGAGGAAACAGGTACAAAAGTATCTATATCCACAGTAAAACAAGTCCTATATCGACATAATCTGAAAGGCCGCTCAGCAAGGAAGAAGTCACTGCTTCAAAACCGCCATAAAAAGCCAGACTACGGTTTGCAACTGCACATAGGGACAAAGATCGTACTTTTTTGAGAAATGTCCTCTGGTCTGATGAAACAAAAATAGAACTGTTTGGCCATAATGACCATCGTTATGTTTGGAGGGAAAGGGGGGGGGGGGTGGCTTGCAAGCCGAACAACATCCCAACCGTGAAGCACGGGGGTGGCAGCATCATGTTGTGGGGGTGCTTTGCTGCAGGAGGGACTGTTGCACTTCACAACTAGATGTCATCATGAGGGTGGAAAATTCTGTGGATATATTGAAGCAACATCTCAAGACATCAGTCAAGAAGTTAAAGCTTGGTCGCAAATGGGTCTTCCAAATGGACAATGACCCCAAGCATACTTCCAAAGTTGTGGCAAAATGGCTTTAGGATAACAAAGTCAAGGTATTGGAGTGGCCATCACAAAGCCCTGACTTCAATCCTATAAAAAATTTGTGGGCAGAACTGAAAAAGCGTGTGAGAGCAAGGGGGCCTACAAACCTGACTCAGTTACACCAGCTCTGTCAGGAGGAATGGGCCAAAATTCACCGAACTAATTGTTGGAAGCTTGTGGAAGGCTACCTGAAACGCTTGACCCAAGTTAAACAATTTTAAAGGCAATACACTCAAATAGTATTTGGAAGCATGTAAATTTCTTACCCACTGGGAATGTGATGAAAGAAATACAAGCTGAAATAAATCAATCTCTACTATTATTCTGACATTTCACATTCTTAAAATAAAGCAGTGATCCTAACTGACCTAAAACAGGGATTTTTTTTACTAGGATTAAATGTCAGGAATTGTGAAACTGAGTTTAAATGTATTTGGCTAAGGTGTATGTAAACTTCTGACACAACTGTGTGTATGCATGCATGCATGCATGCATGCATACATACATACATACATACATACATACATACATGAATAGTTTAAGTTAGGCTATTGATTACAAACTTAAGTTGGGGTTTTGTTTTCTCGCATTTCTTAGACAATTAAGGCAAGGGCTGTTTTCTATTCTCACTCTGCTGCTGCCTTCGCCACATTGTACTTAACATCAATATGCTGGTTAACTTTGCTGTTATGCACATCAACATGGTCTAGGAAAAGGCGCCATTTCAACTGCCTGTTTCAGGATTTCTAGCAAGCTTCCGGGTTAGAGTCCCGCACCTTGAAATTCGTTGCATATATTTTATATAATTATAAATATTGCATCAAAATGTAGAAAATCTGATTTCCCCCTAGCTGATCATAGTGTAATGAAACAGGCAGGAAGAGTGAGGTGGTCGGTGAACCCTCAGCCTTCTAGCCTGTAGCCCTGCTTGATAGACTGTGACACACAAGCATGCTGAAGTGACAAAGTTGATATCAATATTTAATAAACAGTTATTTGTGCCGCCCTTAGCGAACAACTCATAAAATGACCCAACTAACGTTACCAGTACCTTACTATTTAACAGCTAAGCAAATGGTGTCATGGTAATACCAATGACTGTATATGGTGACGTAAACTAGACGGTGGATTATCTTTTATGTTAACTAAATTGGGTTATAGTTTCATATATAACTTACTGTCATTGTGATGATTTTGCCTGTTTACTAGATGTAGCCTAGCTAGCTAACGTTATTCCAAATCTCACCCCCTACTATCTCTTTTTTTTAGGCTTCCTTTGGAAGTACAAGCCCAGGTAAGTTTTCTACATGTTTGACTTTTTGTTGTATTAATGCAGGTGGAACCATGAATTTGTTGTGCAGTACCAGTCAAAAGTTTGGACACACCTACTCATTCCAGGGTTTGTCTTTATTTTTTACTATTTTCTACATTGTGCTGACCAACTGGCAGGTGTCTTCACTGACATTTTCAACATGTCTGTAATACCAACATGTTTCAAGCAGAGCACCATAGTCCCTGTGCCCAAGAACACAAAGGCAACCTGCCTAAATGACTACAGACCCGTAGCACTCACGTCCATAGCCATGAAGTGCTTTGAAAGGCTGGTAATGGCTCACATCAACACCATTATCCCAGAAACAGTAGACCCACTCCAATTTGCATACTGCCCGAAACCGATCCACAGATGATGCAATCTCTATTGCACTCCACATTGCCCTTTCCCACCTGGACAAAAGGAACACTTATGTGAGAATGATATTCATTGACTACAGCTCAGCGTTCAACACCATAGTGCCCTCAAAGCTCATCGCTAAGGATCCTGGGACTAAACACCTCCCTCTGCAACTGGATCCTGGACTTCCTGACGGGGCTGCCCCCAGGTGGTGAGGGTAGGTAGCAATACATCTGCCACGCTGATCCTCAACACCGGAGCACCCCAGGGGTGCGTGCTCAGTCCCCTCCTGTACTCCTTGTTCACCCACAACTGCATGGCCAGGCACGACTCCAACACCATTAAGTTTTCAGATGACACAACAGTGGTAGGCCTGATCACCGACAACGACGAGACAGCCTATAGGAGGAAGGTCAGAGACCTGGCCGGGTGGTGCCAGAATAACAACCTATCCCTCAACGTAACCAAGACTAAGGAGATGATTGTGGACTACAGGAAAAGGAGGACCCCGTTCTCATCAACGGGGCTGTAGTGGAGCAGGTTGAGAGCTTCAAGTTCCTTGGTGTCCACATCACCGACCAAACTAGAATGGTCCAAACACACCAAGACAGTCGTGAAGAGGGCACGACAAAGCCTATTCCCCCTCAGGAAACTATAAAAATATTTGGCATGGGTCCTCAGATCCTCAAGAGGTTCTACAGCTGCAACATCGAGAGCATCCTGACTGGTTGCATCACTGCCTGGTACGGCAATTTCTCGGCCTCCGACCGCAAGGCTTTACAGAGGGTAGTGCGTACGTCCCAGTACATCACTGGTGCTAAGCTACCTGCCATCTAGGACCTCTACACCAGGCGGTGTCAGAGGAAGGCCCTAAAAATTGTCAAAGATCCCAGCCACCCCAGTCATAGAAAGTTTCTCTCTACTACCGCATGGCAAGCGGTACCGGAGTGCCAAGTCTAGGACATAAAGGCTTCTTAACAGTTTTTTTTCTACAAGCCATAAAACTCCTGAACAGGTAATCAAATGGCTACCTGGACTATTTGCATTGTGACCCCCCCCCCCCCCCCACCCCTCTTTTACGCTGCTGCTACTCTGTTTATCATATATGCACAGTCACTTTAACTATACATTCATGTACATACTACCTCAATTGGCCTGACCAACCAGTGCTCCCGCACATTAGCTAACCGGGCTATCTGCATTGTGTCCCACCACCCGCCAACCCCTCTTTACTCTTTACTGCTACTCTGTTCATCATATATGCATAGTCACTTTAACCATATCTACATACTACCTCAATCAGCCTGACTAACCGGTGTCTGTATGTAGCCTCGCTACTGTTTTTCACTGTCTTTTTACTGTTGTTTTCATTTCTTTACTTACCTGTTCACCTAATACCTTTTTTGCGCTATTGGTTAGAGCCTGTAAGTAAGCATTTCACTGTAAGGTCTACCTACACCTGTTGTATTCGGCGCATGTGACAAACTTTGAATTGAAAGACCCAGAGTTACCTCTGCTGCAGAGGATAAGTTCATTAGAGTTAACTGCTCCTCAGCTTGCAGCCCAAATAAATGCTTCACACTTCAAGTAACTGACACATCTCAACATCAACTGTGTGAATCAGGCCTTCATGGTCAAATTTCTGCATTGAAACCACTACTAAAGCACGTCAATAATAAGAAGAGACTTGCTTGGGCCAAGAAACACGAGCAATTGACATTAGACCCGTGGACATCTGTCCTTTTGGTCTGATGAATCCAAATTTGAGATGTTTTGGTTCTGACTGCCATGTCTTTGTGAGATGCAGAGTAGGTGAACGGATGATCTCTGCATGTGTGGTTCCCACCGTGAAGCATGAAGGAGGAGGTGTGATATTTTAGAATTCAAGGCACACTTAAACCAGCATGGCTACCACAGCATTTTGCAGCAATATGCCATCCCATCTGGTTTGGGCTTAGTGGCACTATCATTTTGTTTTTCAACAGGCCAATGACCCAAAACATACCTCCAGGCTGTGTAAGGGCTATTTGACCAAGAAGGAGAGTAGTGGAGTGCTTCATCAGATGACCTCGCCTTCACTCTCACCCAATTGAGATGGTTTGGGATGACTTGGACTGCAGAGTGAAGGAAAAGCAGCCAACAAGTGCTCAGCATATGTGGGAAATCCGTCAAGACTGTTGGAAAAGCAGTCTTCATGAAGCTGGTTGAGAGAATGCCAAGAGTGTGCAAAGCTGGCTTCAAGGCACAGGGTGGCTACTTTTGAAGAATATAAAATATATTGATTTGTTAAACACTTTTGGTTATTACATGATTCCATATGTGTGTGTTTTGATGTCGTCACTATTCTATGATGTAGAAAATAGTAAAAATAAAGAAACCTTTAAATGAGTAGATATGTCCAAACTTTTGACTAGTACTTTACATCATTCACCGTATTAACTAGCAAAGTCTAATGTTACTGTGTTGTTATTATCCAGTTGGCTCTCTGTCTTCAGAAGATCATGACTTTGATCCGACAGCAGAGATGTTGGTCCATGACTATGACGACGAGCAAACTTTGGAGGACGAGGAGATGCAGGAGGAAGGGACAAGCGTCAGCGCTGAAATAGCAGATTTAGAGAAGGTACAATTTTGATGTTCCACAGATGTCATTGTTACAAGATGCAAAATTAGACAGGCTAGAAATCTAAAATAATGCATCAAATGCATGCACCCATATTGGTTTTCATGTCATTGTACACTTGAGCTCTTTTTGTAATTAAGGGATTGTTCACTATTTGTTGGACTACATTTTTCTAAATTGAACTTGGCCATTTTTTTTAAACAAACCATTAACATTTGGGATATTTTGTTTCTTTCAGCTGTCGCTGGCAAAAGAGTATCTCCCGCTAATGTAATCCAATGGGGCCAATATTCTGAATCGCAAATGTTTTTCCATGACACTCCAAAGCAACGTGTAGCCTTGAGGTTGTACATAATAAATATGTGTGTGAGGGGTACTCAACTACTGTAGTAGTTACAAACTCCCAAGTCGCGACCCCCAAACGGTTCACACACCTCTTGTTGGAGGAAAGAACACTTTGCAGCAGTGTTTCTGCTGCACTAATTTAACTGTGGCGCTGCGCCACAGCAAATCATTGCCGTGGCGCTGCGCCACAGCAAACCACAGCAAATCATTGCCACCACGCCCAAAAAATATGAAACATTAAAAAATATTTGTCAATGGGCACTTTGAAGATGTTAGAACAGTCCACATTTTACTTTTCTTCTACAAACAAAATTAGTAATGAATAAGAACAATCTGACAAACCCATAGAATCATTTATCTATACTGAACAAAAATATACATGCAACAATTTCCAAAATATTACTGAGTTAGTTTAATAGAAGGAAATCAGTCAGTTGAAATAAATTCATTACGCCATAATCTATGGATTTCACATGACTGGGCAGGGCCATGGATGGGCCTGGGAGGGCGTAGGCCCACCCACTTGGGAGCCAGGTCCTTCCACTGGGGATCCAGGCCAAGCCAATCCGAATGAGTTTTTCCCCACAAGGGCTTTATTAGACAGAAATACTCTTGAGTATTTGTTTGTTCCTAGCTTTCATTCTTACTTTATTTCTCAAATCCTAAATAAGTACAAACTGCACCATTTTTTAAAAATGTTAGGATAAGTGGTTTCTGTGAGAAATACAGTTACTGTTACCCTAACAGGTAGGTCTACGTTATATTCACTGTTTATGCAAGTTTTTTTGGGACATAGAGTGCATTCGGAAAGTTTTCAGATCCCTTGACTTTTTCCACATTTTGTTACGTTACAGCCTTAGTCTAAAATGGATTAAATAAATGTTCCTTATCAATCTACACACAATCCCCCTTAATGACAAAGTGAAACAGGTTTTTAGAAATGTTTGCAAATGTATATAAAAATAAAACACCTTATTCCAGACCCTTTTGTTATGAGACTCCTGTTTCCATTGATCATCCTTGATGTTTCTACAACTTGATTGGAGTCCACCTGGAAGACCCCCATGAAATGGACAAAAAATGAATGGCAACATATTGCCATTGGGCAAAACATATACACGATCGCAAATACCACTCAAATGGACAGCAGTTCATTCAAAGCTTGTGGCAAATGTCAAGTGTCAGATGGCAAATTCAAAACTCCCTCTAAACAAGTGCTTTCTGGACAGTTTTTTGAAATTCTTTACTTTTCTTAATTTAAAAAAAATGTTTTTTGTCAATAATACATATAACAACCATATGAACATACCTTAGGCCTTATGGACAAACTCAATAAAATATCATGTTTTGTCCATTTGCAATATATCAAGAGCCCAGTGAACCATGGCCAAATGGCATAAGAAATGTCCAAATGCCATACATAGGTTTTGAAAGTACCAAATCAGGATGTTATGTCCATTTGCCGTATAGGATCATAGGAAGTCGGCTTCCGAACCCAAAAGTCGGTGAACCATGTCCAAATGGCATTTATACTGACCAAATGATATCACTATGTTAATCCCTGATTCAACCTAGGTCTATTTGTCATGTTTGATGAGAAAGAAGTGGGGCTCTGTCGTTTAAAAAAAAACATTTTAAATTATGATTTTTGGGGGAAAACGTCAAACTATTGATGTGCACTATTGATGCGCCCTACCCAGCTGTGGACCCATTGCACCCCCCTAAAGGCATTAAAAAAAGTTGCTCCTGGTAACCCGTTCTGATCACCAGGTGCACGGCTGACCATTTGCAATGGCTTACAATGGGCATTTACCATCATGAATTTGACATGCTCTAATATGCTGCAGAAATGCCCAATTGGCTGGCCCGTTGAACTCGGGATGGCCGGGCAGTGATAGTGGTTCCTCTCCATCGCTCGTTGGTGTTGATTTCAGTCTGTCATTTTGGTGATGGTTCATCACTGTTTAAACTTATTGCAAATAGACAAAAGTGAGCCATCAAGTCAGCGTCCATCAGTCAATAAGATATCATTTTGACACCAAACTGATACATACTATCACATATTATCAGAGCAGGCCTAAAATTCACAGCGCCTTCTGTTTAAACCATAATAAAAACGTAAAATGCGTAGTTACATTCTAGCTGCGGGTCCAGTTATGACATTGTGTAGGCCTAGCTGAGGTGACCCCCGAGTTTCGGTTCAATAGGTAATTCGAAGCCCAAGCAGCGACCTTAATTAGTGCTGAAAATTCCCTTTGTCCGGTCATTGCTACGGGGTCCCTGAAAGGGCTATCGGACAAACTTTAGGGTCCGTCTCTATGGGCCGAGGCGGTTTCAATGCACCTAGTCTTGTGACTCTGGGACTTTTCTAAATGTCGTCATTTTTGCGATGGTCAAAATGAATTGAAGTCATTGCAAATGTACGAGGCTGTTTCTCGGCCTGAAAACCTTCTAGAGCCATATATCTTACCGTGCGCTATCGACTTAAGCTCTAGAACATGTATATACAGTTTCAGAGCTCTAGGTCGGACGGTTCTTTTGATAGTTCAAACGCAGGTAACTATTGCAGGCTCTGTGTGTCTATTAGCCTCACACTGTGTCACTCCCGTGTGTGTGTGATTTCAGAAAATCACAGAAATCACGTAGAGCTCCGAAACGCCGCAACTGGATCTGTAATTTTTTTTGGGGGGGGGAAGCCCCCACTTAACTATCACCAATTGTACAATTTCTCATAAATTACGGTAGATAAATGGCTGTTTCTTTTTTCCTGACACCGTAGGTTCATGTACTTTGACGAGAGCGGTCAATTTAGCGCTCTATTACAGTTTTTGACCTTTAATGGCCTCAACGCCATCTTGTTTCTGGGCTAAAAGCCCATTTGGCCAAACCTGTGCTCACCGAGTTTCGTCTCCGAAGTCTTTTCCGTTTATGAGAAATGGCCATGTCACTTTGGTGTTTTGTCCATTTGCAATAAGCA
This sequence comes from Salvelinus namaycush, assembly GCF_016432855.1. Taxonomy (NCBI): domain Eukaryota; kingdom Metazoa; phylum Chordata; class Actinopteri; order Salmoniformes; family Salmonidae; genus Salvelinus; species Salvelinus namaycush. The sequence goes on from NC_052337.1 coordinate 47,472,000, forward strand.
GCCAGTTGCCATCTGGTGGAATTTTCCAGAACAGTGGAAAAATTACCTAAGATCTGACCCTGGAGCACGGCCTGAGGCTGTCGGCCTATTTGCGGACGTCTAGTAAGGGACCGTACATTTGCAATATGGAGATCCTCATCAATCATACGGGAAATTACATTGCCGTCCCTTATGTAGGGAATTCTATTGATTGGACATGATTTGGAAAGGCACACACCTGCCTAAAGGTCCCACAGTTTACAGTGCATGTCAGAGCAAAACCAAGCCATGAGGTCAAAGGAATTGTCCATAGAGCTCTGAGACGGGATTGTGTTGAGGTACAGATCAGGGGGAAAATACCAAAACATTACTGCAGCCTTGAAGGTCCCCAAGAACACAGTGGCCTCCATCATTCTTAAATGGAAAAAGTTTGGAACCACCAAGACTCTTCCTAGAGCTGGCAGCCTGGCCAAACTGAGCAATCGGAGAAGGGCCAGGGAGGTGACCAAGAACCCGACGGTCACTCAGACAGACCTCCAGAGTTCCTCTGTGGAGATGGGAGAACTTTCCAGAAGGACAACTGTCTCTGGTGGAGTGCTGCAATCAGGGCTTTATGGTAGAGTGGCCAAACGGAAGCCACTCCTCAGTGAAAGGCACACGACAGCCCGCTTGGAGTTTGCCAAAAGGCACCTAAAGAACTCCTAGACCATGAGAACAATATTCTCTGGTCTGATGAAACCAAGATTTAACTACCAAGCGTCACATCTGGAGGAAACCTGGCACCATCCCTACGGTGAAGCATGGTGGTGGTGGCAGCATCATGCTGTGAGGATGTTTTCCAGTGGCAGGGAATGGGAGACTAGTCAGGATCAATGGAAAGATGAACGGAGCAAAGTACAGAGATCCTTGATGAAAACCTGATCCAGAGAGCTCAGGTCCTGAGACTGAGATGAAGGTTCACCTTCCAATAGGACAACGACCCTGAGCACACAGCCAAGACAACATGGGAGTGGCTTTGGGACAAGTGTCTGAATGTCCTTGAGTGGCCCAGCCAGAGCCTGGACTTGAACCCGATCGAACATCGCTGGAGAAACCTGAAAATAGCTGTGCAGCGATAATCCCCATCCAACCTGACAGCGCTTGAGAGGATCTGCAGAGAAGAATGGGAGACGCTCCCCAAATACAGGTGTGTCAAGCTTGTAGCATCATACCCAAGAAGAGTCAAGGCTGTAATTGCTGCCAAAGGGGCTTCAACAAAGTATTGAGTAAAGGGTCTGAATACTTAATGTGATATTTCTGTTTTAGCCCAATAGGGTAAATGCAGATCGGCTGAAGCATGGGGTTGCCTATTTATTTATATCCACTATGCTGCATCAGTTGGGCTACAGGTGATAATGCTTATTGCTAATAGCATACCTGATCATATGGACCATGCATAGGCTATATGTGTGGTCCAATATGAAAACAAATATATTTTAACAAATAATTTTACCAGTATGTTATTTCAGGAGGTGGAAATGTTAAACTGTAGATGGTGTCTGCATCATTTTGATTTATTTTGGAGTATAATTTTTCTATTATTTTTGTCACCAGAATTGAGCCTCTTGTTCCTTCTACATAAATTGTCTGGGGGGGACCCCGGCAGTGGAGGCTGCTGAGGGGAGGATGGCTCATAGTAATGGCTGGAATGGAGTCCATGGAATGGTATCAACCACATATATGTTTGATACCATTCAATTGACTCTATTCTAGCCATTATTATGAGCTGCCCCCCCCCCCCCAGAGAATCTATGCAGGACACCATCTAAATGTAGTTTCAGCCCTCCCCTTCGATTCCCCTCCGACCTTTTCCTCCCACTGCTCCACATTTTTTCCAGAGCAAACACTGTTTTTGCAGTTTTAAAGCTAATTTCCTGGAATTCTACACATTTTGCCCTGTCATGTTCATATGATACTTTAGTGACTCCACAAAATTAATTGGGGCCCCCCGGGGGTTGAGGCCCCATGGGAACATAATCTGGGCATGATAACTGAATATTTAAATAACTGGTTAACCTAATTTACCTTGCTAACATGGGATAGTTGATCAACTGGAATTTTTGAACAGGCTATAATTAATGGCCGATACAATTCCCCTCAATACAATACTAGCCTCGCTCTGTACAAGAAAATGCTAGAAAGGCTGCCTCGGTGGATTGACAGCAGCCAAGGTGTGGGAAACGAGATTAATTTGTATTGAGTGAACTGTCCAATTTTTCTAATGTTAATATTCTGTCATAAATCTTCCTAACTGTTATGCATGAAGTTTTTTGTTTGTTATGATTTGTAAAACAAAATCAAGTCATCTTTAATCATTCAGGAGGGCAACATGCCACTGGAGGAGCTGCTGGCTATGTATAGATACGAAGCATCAATTGGCACCGCTGGAGGGTCCAGTGTGGGCGGCTCTTCTGTTGAACTTACGGACGAGCTACCTGATATGACATTAGATAAAGTAAGTAAGCACCGTGTCAATTTTGTACGTTGGACTTCCTCTTCTGTAATATTTCCATTCACTTGGAAAAGTTATCCCACCTGCAGTGAAAACATATTTGTAAACAAAATGTTAGTAGGTTGTGAGAGGGCTTTCCTTTTAAAATAATTTGCCTCAGATTCACTGTTGGATACTGGGGGTGTCATTGTGATGACAGCCTGAACATTGTATTCCTACTGCACTCTTTTTCCAAAAGATTTAGCAAAACCATTGTTTTTATGTATTGTATACACTACCGGTCAAAAGTTTTAGAACACCTACTCATTCAAGGGTGTTTCTTTATTTTTACTGTTTTCTACATTGTAGAATAATAGTGAAGATATCAAAACTATGAAAAAACAAATATGGAATCATGTAGTAACCAAAGAAGTGTTAAACGAATCAAAATATATTTGAGATTCTTCAAATAGCCACCCTTTGCCTTGATGACAGCTTTGCACACTTGGCATTCTCTCAACCAGCTTCACCTGGAATGCTTTTCCAACAGTCTTGAAGGAGTTCTTACATATGCTGAGAACTTGTTGGCTGCCTTTCCTTCACTCTGCGGATTGACTGACCTTCATGTCTTAAAGTAAGGATAGACTGTTTCTCTTTGCTTTTTTGAGCTGTTCTTGCCATAATATGGACTTGGTCTTTTACCAAATATGGCTATCTTCTGTATACCCATCCCTACCTTGTCAACACAACTGATTGGGTCAAACGCATTAAGAAGGCAAGAAATTCCACAAATTAACTTTCAACAAGGCACACCTGTTAATTGAAATGGATTCCAGGTGACTACCTCATGAAGCTGGTTTAGAGAATGCCAAGCGTGTGCAAAGGGTGACTATTTTGAAGAATCTCAAATATAAAATGTATTTTGATTTGTCACTTTTTTTGGTTACTACATGATTCCATATGTGTTATTTCGTAGTTTTGATGTCTACACTATTATTATACAATGTAGAAAATAGTAAAAATGAACTCTTGAATGAGTAGGTGTTCTAAAATGTTTGACTGGTAGTGTATGTATTGACTTATTGGTGTATTTTAATCAGGAAGAGATAGCAAAAGATCTTCTGTCAGGTGACGATAAAGAAACGCAGTCCTCAGCTGATGACCTCACACCCTCGGTGACATCCCATGAAACCAGTGATTTCTTCCCCAGAACACTACGTTGTAAGTTTAACATTGGCATCGTTCACTTCCTTGAACCTGTGGAATATCTTCCTTTTTGTTTCCCTATAATGCTACCGCTGACATGCATCATCTGACATCAGTGCATTTAGCAACCTGAAATATTTTGTGAGATTAAGTCCTAATGTAAAAGGTTTGTGGTAAAGTGTAATGGTAGTGTCCGCGATACAAATTTCGGGAAGTAGCATATCGAGCCGAGTTTGGCAACAACGAGAAGTGAGAGGCTAATCTCCTCCATGGTTGTTTCCATGCAGCTATCACTTCGCAGCAGAGTGAAGCAAACTCCCATGTGTGTGCAGATGCTCTGTGTGGGTGCTCACAAGTGTGGTCTCCTGTATCATGTTTCCGCAATATTTCTTTGTTTCATGCTGCTCGTATCGCTGATTCGCAGTTTAAGTTGACACCCCCTATGCACTGCAGTCCCTTTTACTTCCCTGTATTATCTCCTCACCTCCCACTATCTGCTTCTCTAGCTAATGCTATTTACGATGGAGACAAGGAATCGGAGGGTGAGGAAGATGGTGTGTGTCCTGAGGACACCAGGAAGGTGTGTATTTCAGTGCTTCTCATCATCAATCATTCCTCCACCGACTCCTAGTAGATGAGGCTCATGACACGTGGATGGCTTGTTACACTGCAAATGTCAACATAATGGTATTTAAATTAACTCATTTTTAAAAATCTGTTTTCAAAGGAAATCATGGTCGGGCCCCAGTATCAAGCTGAAATCCCTGCCCTTGTCTGTTGCTACGACGCCAATGAAAAAGGTCAGTGTGTGTGTATGTGAGATACCAAATATACATTTATAATTTCTCTCGCACACTCCACTCACTCTAGCTCTCTTGAAGATCAACTCTGAATTTAAATTGATTTAAGTGTTTTTTTGTCCTTCCCAAGGCATTGTATGAGCTTGTGAAGTGGTGAAATTCAATGTTAAGATGTTGAACAGATATCAGTTTACTTGATTTTCAATATATGTACAAAATCTGTTCAATATACTGAATGTAACGTCATATTCAACAGATATGATGTAAAGGTAGGAAGCTTCCAAGTGTTGTCCTTGTCTAAAAATGTATCCTCCTAGTGTATGAGAATGAAGACCAGTTGCTATGGCAACCTGATGCCCTGCCGGAGCAGACAGTGAAAGACTTCCTGCATGACACTTCCGCCCTAGTAGTTGATGGGAAGGTGGGGCCTGCGCTGGAGAGTGGTCTCGTTCAAGACAACGAGCAGGTACATTTTTCTTTCTTTCTCTCTTGTTCTCTAGCTCTCTTAACTTCTCTGGGATATGTGGAACGGTAGCGTCCCACTTGGCCAAAAGCCAGAAAAAATGTAGCTCGCCAAATTCAAATATATTACTATAAAAATCAATCTTTCATGAAGTCACACATGAAAGACACCAAATTAAAGCTACACATGTTGTGAATCCAGCCAACATGTCTGATTTCAAAAAGGATTTACGGCGAAAGCACACCAAAAGATCATGTTAGCTCAGTACATAGCCACAGAAAAACACAGCCATTTTCCCAGCCAAAGATAGTAGTCACAAAAAGCAGAAATAGAGATTAAATGAATCACTAACCTTTGATCTTCATCAGATGACACTCATAGGACATCATGTTACACAATACATTTATGTTTTGTTCGATGATGTGCATATTTATATCCACAAATCTCGGTTTACATTGGCGCCATGTTCAGAAATGCCTCCAAAATATCCGGAGAAATTGCAGAGAGCCACGTCAAATAACAGAAATACTCATCATAAACTTTGATGAAAGATACATGTTTTACATAGAATTAAAGATACACTCGTTCTTAATGCAACCGCTGTGTCAGATTTCAAAAAAACTTTACGGAAAAAGCACACCATGCAATAATCTGAGACGGCGCTCAGATATAACAACATTTCTCCGCCATGTTGGAGTCAACAGAAATACGAAATTGCATCATAAATATTCCCTTACCTTTGATCATCAGAATGCACTCCCAGGAATCCTAGTTCCACAATAAATCGTTGTTTTGTTCGATAATGTCCATTACTTATGTCTAAGTAGCTACTTTTGCTAGCATGTTTAGTGCACATGTCCAAACGCTCGCCCAGATGCAGGCGAACTCGGACAAAAACTTCAAAAAGTTATATAACATGTCGAATAAACTGGTCAAACTAAGTAGAGAATCATTCTTCAGGATGTTATCATAACTATCCAATAACGTTCCAACCGGAGAATTCCTTTGTGTCTCTAGAAGTTATGGAAAGCAAGACGATATCGTTTGGAACGCGCGTGACCAGGAACTGGCATTCTGCCAGACCAATGACTGAAACACCTCCCATCCGGCTCAACATCACAGTAGAGGCTTCATTCCACGTTCTACAGGCTGTTGCCATCTAGTGGAAGGTGTAGGAAGTGCAAACAGATCCATATCTTACAGGGAATTGAATAATCGATGAGTTGAACATCGATCAGCCTCAGAATTCTCACTTCCTGTTTGGAATATTTCTCAGGTTTTGGCCTGCCATATGAGTTCTGTTATACTCACAGACATCATTCAAACAGTTTTAGAAACTTCAGAGTGTTTTATATCCGATAGTAATAATAATATGCATATATTAGCATCTGGGACAGAGTAGGAGGCAGTTCACTATGGGCATGCAATTCATCCAAAAGTGAAAATGCTGCCCCCTATCACAAAGAAGTTAACTGATTAGTATTATTTGTCCCTCCCAAGGCCTTGTATGAGCTTGTGAAGTGTAACTACACCGTCCATGATGCACTGGAGCGTTATCGCCGGAGTGAAAAGTCCTCTGAGGGTAAAGTTGACATTTTTACACACAGATTCATATTGTATTAAAACAGTGGAGTAAAAAATAAATGTTCCACCTTTTTGATTTCAGGTGAAATGCCTCCCTGGTCAGAAGAAGAATGCAGAAACTTTGAACTTGCGCTACTCCTTTATGAGAAGAACTTTCACCTCATCCAGAAACACAAGGTAAGACCAGTCTTATCAATACAGTAGGACTTCAAAGATACAATGATGTCGGGAATGGAGGTCGTTCGGGAACACTGAAATATCTATAACTTTGAAATTAATTTAAAAACAAACAAACCATTCCATGTTTACATGTTTACTAATCAATTGTCCAGAATTTGTAAATCTGTGTTTTTTAGCTTCTTTCTTTGCATTTATATTGCCTGTTCAGTTGACCTGTCAGTTGGTAACTGAGGACTGGTTTCCCAAACACTTTACGCCTGTTTCTGGACCAAAAATCATGCTCAATGGATGATCTCCATAGGAACTGTTTTGTTTTTTTCTCCCAAGGACTATGCTTAGTCTGGAAAACCAGCCCTGAGTTTTGTAGCTTATGAGGTTCTACTGTAGATGAAATGGGGATATTGTTGTTCAATGCCAGTCATGTCCTGCAAGGACTTGATACATCTCTCCATTTAACCCTTCACCTACTCTTTCTCCTTCAGGTGAATACAAGGACAGTCGCTGAATGTGTCGCCTTCTACTACATGTGGAAAAAGTCGGAACGATTTGACTTCTTTGTCCAACAGAACCGGTTTGGGAAAAAGAAGTATAGCAGCTACCCCGGTGTAACGTGAGTGCCCCTTTGTCATGGATTGACCTCGCATTTTGTCTGATGTTAACCCAGAATGTGTCTTTTCCCCTCTTCTGCCAAAGTACAATGAGGTCATTCCCTCTAAGCTGCGCAAGTGCACAGGCACGCAGCTCCCCTTGGACTGCCGTGCAGAAGCAATACAAGCCCACGCCGAGAAGCACGAAATTAAACTTCGCTCAACTTCCTAGAGTTTTCCCCTTTAGTTAACACTATCAACGTTTCGCTCTGCTGTGGGAATTGTGCTCGAATCAATGCAATATTAACCACTTTCAATGTAACATATCGAAACAAAACGAGCTATGCAAGACTTGGTATGCAAAACTAACTGTGCAAGAGATTTTATTGTAGGCAGAGTGCATTGGTTTAGGGTTCTATTCCATTGACAAGCACGACTCAGGTCCGTACTCTACACAGACCGGTGTGCCATAACCAATCGGAGCTGCAGTAGGCCTATATATATGGATATGTGCCATTCACTTTGAACTGGATTGTGTTTACAGCATGAGCGGTAGTGAGTAGTTGTGCTTGTTTTGAGATCAAAGCGAAAGCTGCATGTAGCCACCTGTGCACATTTGTTCATATTCTTTGCTAGTTAGTGAGTTATTAGCCCAGTTATAGCTAATTTCTAGTCAACAATGGGGGAGTGGTTGCTTCCTACAAGAGCACAAAATGTGTGCATTTCTAGCCATCTTTGAAAGGGAGTCCGGTAAAGAGCAGTGTTGTATTTTGAGACGATCTTGAATATTCTAAGTAGCCAATATGCAGAGGGTAGCGTAATTTGTCTGATTCTCTGTGGTAATGGAATGGGAATAATTAATTTTATTTTGTAAAGTGGTTTCTTGCATCAAACAACACATTTTCAGTCACCTCCTTGTCTGAAGGACAAGTGGATAATCAGGTTAATGTTAAGACCTGCATGTTTTTTTCTCTCAAAGTCCTACATTTGAACTCCACACATTTGCTGCTACTGTAGGCCGAATGCTTTTTAGGATGTTGTGGGATGCATGTTTTCTCAAAAAAAAATTGTTGATGGTAGGCCACTCTGTTAGGCCTACATTATGATCAAATAGTCACAGTAGCCTACTTGGTCACTGTTCAAACTAAAGCGGGTACAGCCTCAGTGTTCACAGTAAACAATCGCCGGAAGTTGCACAGCATTTTCAAATCAAATGTATTTGTCACATGTGCCATGAAGTGCTTACTTACAAGCCCTTAAACAACAATGCAGTTCAAGAAATAGAGTTAGTTAAAATTTTGTCAATATTTTATTAAAGTAAAAAATCAAATCAATCAAAAAGTAACAAGAAATGTGTTACCGAGTCAATGTGCGGGGGTACAGGTTAGGTTAGTCGAGGTAATTTGTAAAGTGACTATAGATAATAAACAGCGAGTAGGGGTCAATGTAAATGGTCTGGGTGGCCATTTGATTAGTTTAGTTCAGCAGTCTTGTGGCTTGCGGGTAGAAGCTGTTAAGGAGCCTTTTGATCCTAGACTTGGCGCTCTGGTACCGCTTGCCGTGCGGTAGCAGAGAGAACTGTCTAGGACTTGGGTGACTGGAGTCTGACAATTTTTAGGGCCTTCCTCTGACACCGTCTGGTCCTGGATGGTTGGAAGCTTGACCAGCCTTTCAAAGCACTTCATGGCTACAGACGTGAGTGCTATGGGGCAGTAATCATTTAGGCAGGTTACCTTCGGTGCTCTCATGCGTGCTTCAGTGTTGCTTTCCTCAAAGCGAGCATAAAAGGCATTTAGCTCGTCTGGAGGGTTCCCTTTGTAGTCCGTAATAGTTTTCAAGCCCTGCCACATCTGACGAGCGTCAGAGCCTGTGTAGTTAGATTCAATCTTAATCCTGTATTGACACTTTGCCTGTTTGATGGTTTTTCTGAGGGCATAGCGCGATTTCTTATAAGCGTCCGGATTAGTGTCCCGCTCCTTGAACGCGGCAGCTCTAGCCTTTAGCTCGGTGCGGATGTTGCCGATAATCCATGGCTTCTGTTTGGGAAATGTACGTACGATCACTGTTGAGATGACGTCGTTGATGCACTTATTGATGAAGCCGGTGATTGAGGTGGTATACTCCTCAATGCCATTGGAGGAATCCTGTAAAATATTCCAGTCTGTGCTAGCAAAACAGTCCTGCAGTGTAGCATCCACGTCTTCTGAACACTTCTGTATTGAGCGAGTCACTGGTACTTCCTGCTTCAGTTTTTGCTTGTAAGCAGGAATCAGGAGAATATAATTATGCTCAGATTTGCCAAATGGAGGACGAGGGAGAGCTTTGTATGCGTCTCTGTGTGTGGAGTAAAGTTGGCCTAGAGGTTATTTTATTTTTTATTTTAAAAAATTCTCTGGTTGCACATGTAACATGTTGGTAGAAATGAGCTAAAACGGATTTAAGTTTGCCTGCATTCAAGTCTCCGGCCACTAGGAGTGCCGCTTCTGGATGAGCATTTTCTTGTTTGCTTATGGCCTTATATACAGTTGAAGTCAGAAGTTTACATACACCTTAGCCAAATACATTTAAACTCAGTTTCACAATTCCTGACATTTAATCCTAGTAAAAATAACCTGTTTTAGGTCAGTTAAGATCACCACTTTATTTTAAGAATGCAATGTCAGAATAATAGGAGAGATTTCTTTCATCACATTCCCAGTGGGTCAGAAGTTTACATACACTCAATTAGTATTTGGTAGCATTGCCTTTAAATTGTTTAACTTGGGTCAAACATTTTGGGTAGCCTTCCACAAGCTTCCCACAATAAGTTGGGTGAATTTTGGCCCATTCCTCCTGACAGAGCTGGTGTAACTGAGTCAGGTTTGTAGGCCTCCTTGCTCGCACACACTTTTTCAGTTCTGCCCACAAATTTTCAATAGGCTTGAGGTCAGGGCTTTGTAATGGCCACTTCAATACCTTGACTTTGTTGTCCTTAAGCCATTTTGCCACAACTTTGGAAGCGTGCTTGGGGTCATCGTCCATTTGGAAGACCCATTTGCAACCAAGCTTTAACTTCCTGACCGATGTCTTGATGTTGCTTCAATATATCCACATTTTCCTGCCTCATGATGCCATCTATTTTGTCTATTTCTATTTTTCTGCAGTCCCTCCTGCAGCAAAGCACCCCACAACATGATGCTGCCACCCCCGTGCTTCGCGGTTGGGATGGTGTTCTTCGGCTAGCAAGCGTCCCCCTTTTTCCTCCCAACATAACGATGGGTATTATGGCCGAACAGTTCTCTTTTTGTTTCATCACACCAGAGGACATTTCTCCAAAAAGTATGATCTTTGTCCCCATGTACAGTTGCAAACTGTAGTCCTGGCTTTTCTATGGTGGTTTTGGAGCAGTGGCTTCTTCCTTGCTGAGCGGCCTTTCAGGTTATGTCGATATAGGACTAATTTTACTGTGGATATAGATACTTTTGTACCTGTTTCCTCCAGCGTCTTCACAAGGTCCTTTGCTGTTGTTCTGGGATTGATTTGCACTTTTCGCACCAAAGTACGTTCATCTCAAGGAGACAGAACGCGTTTCCTTCCTGGATGGTATGACGGCTGCGTGGTCCCATGGTGTTTATACTTGCTTACTATTGTTTGTACAGATGAACGTGGTACCTTCAGGCATTTGGAAATTGCTCCCAAGGATGAACCAGACTTGTGGAGGTCTACAAAAATTTTTTCTGAGGTCTTGGCTGATTTCTTTTGATTTTCCCATGATGTCAAGTGAAGAGGCACTGAGTTTGAAGGTAGGCCTTGAAATACATCCACAGGTACACCTCCAATAGGCTAATTGACGTCATTTGAATCAATCAGAAGCTTCTAAAGCCATGACATCATTTTCTGGAATTTTCCAAGCTGTTTAAAGGCACAGTCAACTTAGTGTATGTAAACTTCTGACCCACTGGAATTGTGATACAGTGAATTATAAGGGAAATAAACTGTCTAAACAATTGTTGGAAAAATTACTTGTGTCATGCACAAAGTAGATGGCCTAACCGACTTGCCAAAACTATAGTTTGTTAACAAAAAATGTGTGGAGTGGTTGAAAAACAAGTTTTAATGACTCCAATCTAAGTGTATGTAAGCTTCCTACTTCAACTGCAGCTCGTTTAGTGCGGTCTTAATGCCAGCATCGGTTTGTGGTGGTAAATGGATGGCTACGAGTAATATAGATGGTGTGGTCTACAGCTTATCATGAGGTGTTTTACTTCAGGCGTGCAATACCTCGAGACGTCTTTAATATTAGACATCGCGCAACAGCAGTTACACACACACACACACACAAATACACACACCCCCACCCCTCGTCTTACCAGACGAAGCTGCTCTGTCCTACCGAAACACTGAGAAGCCAGCCAGCTCTATTATCCGTGTCGTCGTTCAGCCAAGTCTGTGAAACATAAGATATTACAGTTTTTAATGTCCCGTTGGTAGTATAGTCTTAATCGTAGATCATCCAGTTTGTTTTCCAATGGTTGCACATGGGCCTATAATACCGAGGGTAGTGGTGGTTTACTCACTGACCGGCGAATTCACACACGGCACACAGACCTCTGCCCCCTGTATTTACGTCTTTTCCTCACACAAATGACGGGGATTTGGGCCTGGTCTCGGGGAAGCAGTATATCCTTCATCGGACTCCTTAAAGAAAAAATATTTTTCCTGTTCGAGGTGCGTAATCGCTGTCCAGGAGCTCTTTTCGGTCATAAGATACGGTAGCAGTAACAATATGTACAAAATGAGTGGCAATTTCTTTTGAAAAAATAAACAAAATAGCAGTTGGTTAGGAGCCATCCCCTCCGGCGCCAATATCACAACGTTAGTTTGCACTCAGCAGACCTGAAATTTGCTCAGTGCCCTGAAAACATTGAGAACATCGGTCATTCCACCATTTTGGTGCCTTTTGAGAAGTGTAACTTGGTAAAAAAGAAAAGAAATAAAGACCAGTAACAGGGTTGACCGTAATAGGGTTGAACATTTCTTCTTAAATCAACCATAAATCCCCTTGTGACAGGGGGAATGGAAGTTTGTTTTGTGGAGTGGCAATTGAGTGCAAGATTCACAAAGTTATTGTTAAGATATTTCTAGCCTGTCTACAGGGTTGGTGTGTTTATGTTCAGTTTTCCACACCAGGAAATTTCTTAAAACAGTAGAACCAACTCACCTGCTTTTACTCTAATTTTACTATTAGATGGTCAATGTTTCTTTTTTAAATAAATAATTTAAAAGGAGTAGTTTCACCATATTAAAACGAGAGTTCAGTTTCCGTAACAGGGTTGACCTTTTTAAAATAAGGGATAGACATAAATGAATGAACCTTCAGAAATGACTGTCAAAGCAACAAAATAACTAGGGCTTTACAATGATGGTGGAATTTTGGGATTAAATGGGTTAAAATCTTCCAAGAAGTGACAGGGATGTCAAAATGCTGAATTCTCGCGCTTTAACTAACGTTAGCCTTTATTCATAAAAAATCAGATTTTATTGAGTTCTCCATCTGGGCAATATTAAAGGGGACTTAATTTAATATAACAGGCTTTTAAAATGCTATATTTGTGTATATTCTCTACTTAAAATATCAAAGGGATGCAAAAGGAACAAATTTTGTGGAACGACCCAATGAAGTATTGTTGCAATGTCTTTGGAGGAACAATATGGGTTGTCTCGTAACTAGCTTTTGTAGTTAAAGCCTCTAGGGTATGTGGGACGCTAGCGTCCCACCTGGCCAACATCCGGTGAAATTGCAGAGCGCCAAATTCAAAAACAGAAATACTCATAATAAAAATTCATAAAACATACAAGTGTTATACATCGGTTTAAAGATTAACTTCTTGTTAATCCAACCGTTGTGTCAGATTTCAAAAAGGCTTTACGGCGAAAGCATACCATGTGATTATCTGAGGACAGCGCACAGCACACAAAACATTACAAAAAGTTACCAGCCAAGTAGAGGAGTAACAAAAGTCAGACATAGCGATAAAATTAATCACTTACCTTTGATCCTCATATGGTTGCACTCACAAGACTCCCAGTTAAACAAATGTTAGTTTTGTTCGATAAAGTCCCTCTTTATATCCAAAAACGGAGGTTTTTGGATATAAAGGCAGACGACAAAATCCAAAAAGTATCAGTAAAGTTTGTAGAAACATGTCAAACGATGTTTATAATCAATCCTCAGGTTGTTTTTAGTGATAATAATCAATAATATTTCAACCGGACAATAGCTTTGTCAATATAAAAGAAAAACAAGAAAGGCGCGCTCTAGGTCGCGCGCACCAAACAGGTCTGGGGACTTTCCACTGACTCAGTGGTCTTACTCCCTCATTTTTCAGAATACAAGCCTGAAACAATTTCTAAAGACGGTTGACATCTAGTGGAAGCCATAGGAAGTGCAATCTGAGTCCTAAGTCATTGGATACTGTATAGGCAGTCAATGGAAAACTACAAACATAAAAAAATCCCACTTCCTGGATGTATTTTTCTCAGGTTTTTGCCTGCCATATCAGTTCTGTTAAACTCAGACATTATTTTAACAGTTTTGGAAATTTTAGAGTTTTCTATTCAAATCTACCAATTATATGCATATCCTAGCTTCTGGGCCTGAGTAACAGGCAGTTTACTTTGGGCACGCTTTTCATCCGGATGTCAAAATACTGCCCCCTACACCAGAGAGGTTAAATGTGCAATATGTAGAAATTGCTCTGCCATTGCATGGTTGCAAAAATTCTAAAATGTTTTCCTAATTTCAGTTTGACAAAACAAGCATAGTGTAAGAAATAATTTTAACATATACACTGCTGTTAATCTTTTCAATAACCCAAATGATAATTTTCTGCTGTTTTTGAAGATGGTGTACAAAAGTAAAAGATTCACAAACTAGACTTTGAGGGGGCAATCTGCAGGTCAAATAACAAGGCAACCAACCTGCCACATTTTTGGATAAACCGCTTAGGGATGGGCCTAGAGAAATGTAACCACTCTCAAATTCATAGACTGACAGACCAACCATGAGATCAAAATAATGATAGTTTTAATCATGTTTTGAAGCTATACAGTGTTTGTTTACATTGACATTGTTTAGCTTATATGTTTGGTTCTGATGGGGTTAAACAGTTGAACCACAGATGAGCCAGATATTTCACCGGATGTATAAATGTGAAGCATCCAGTTGCTTTTCCACTCACTACCAAATATGGTGATGAGAGGAAGCCCAGTGGCCGGCAGTGGGAGAAGATGGAACGATATGGATTTTGGCCGACATTATGCAAATTTTCTCATCGACGAAACATTTCCATACAATTTTCTGTTTCCAAAACTAGAATCTGTAACATGGTGGACTGCGTTTTGTAGACTTTGCCAAAGTAATAAAAATAAAAAGAGTTTTTAGAAGGCGTGCAAGGGCGAATTGAGTTATTGCACACCCACACTTCATAGTAGGTATTCCCTAACAGAAATATGCAAATCAATGCTAAAACGCACCAATAGGATCTCACTAACTCATTCTTGGCTCTGCCCACCTCCTTGCTTGTTCTGCCCACTTTGATTAATTTGCTCCCATTGGAAACCAGAGGCTCTGGTCTAGGGTTGTCCCCAACTATATAAAATAAAAATTGTCTGTTCTTCGACTAATCGATTGCTCAAAATCTTAAACGTATATTTTTCCATATATAGACACAGTTGATTTTATTAAAACACACAGGTTTTAAACCACACACTGGTTTTAATCAAACCAGCTACAGTGCATTCGGAAAGTATTCAGACCCCTTCACTTTTTCCACATTTTGATACGTTACAGCCTTATTCTAAAATGGATTTAAAATAAATCTTACCTCAATCTGCACAAAATACCCCATAATGACAAAGCAAAACAGAATTTTACAAATTTTGGGAAATGTATTACAATTTTTTTGTATTACAGACCCTTTACTCAGTACTTTGTAGAAGCACCTTTGGCAGCTATTACAGCTTCAAGTCTTCTTGGGTATGACGCTACAAGCTTGGCACACCTGTATTTGGGGAGTTTTTCCCATTTCTTCTCTGCAGATCCTTTCAAGTTCTGTCAGGTTGGATGGGGTACGTCGCTGCACAGCTATTTTCAGTTCTCTCCAGAGATGTTCGATTGGCTTCAAGGTCGGGCTCTGGCTGGGCCGCTCAAGGACATTCAGAGACTTGTCCCGAAGCCACTCCTGCGTTGCCTTGGCTGTGTGCTTAGGGTTGTTGTCCTGTTGGAAGGTGAACCTTCGCCCCAGTCTTAGGTCCTGAGGACTCTGGAGCAGGTTTTCATCAAGGATCTCTCTGTACTTTGCTCTGTTCATCTTCCCCTTGATCCGGACTAGTCTCCCATTCCCTGCCACTGAAAAACATCCCCACAGCATGCTGCTGCCACCACCATGCTTCACCGTAGGAATGTTATTGGCCAGGTGATGAGCAGTGCCTGGTTTCCTCCAGATGATGTCTTATTCTTATCCATATTTTTTGAAACTGCACTGTCGGTTAGGGGCTCGTAAGTAAGCATTTCACTGTAAGGTCTGTTGTATTCGGCGCATATGACTAATCAAGTTGTATTAATGTGGCGCTTGGCATTCAGGCCAAAGAGTTCAATCTTGGTTTCATTAGACCAGAGAGTCTTGTTTCTCATGGTCTGAGAGTCCCTTAGGTGCCTTTTGGCAAACTCCAAGTGGCCTTTCATGTGCCTTTTTACTGAGGAGTGGCTTCCATCTGGCCACTCTACAATAAAGGCCTAATTGGTGGAGCGCTGCAGAGATGGTTGTCCTTCTGGAAGGTTCTCCCATCTCCACAGAGGAACTCTGGAGCTCTGTCAGAGTGACCATCGGGTTCTCTTCCCCCGATTTGCTCAGTTTGGTCGGGCTGCCAGCTCTTGGAAGAGTCTTGGTGGTTCAAACTTCTTCCATTTGAAGGGCAATGGAAACACTATGATTTAGAACGCAAGCTAACTGTAAATTGGCATTGTGTCATTGGCAGGAGAGAATTTTGGTACTCCCAAAAATGGCTGAATTTACAGAGTAGCTCTGAGTCTGAGAATGAGTTTATTACAGAGAATGAAATGATGTGTTGTAGAGGGATGGTGGCGATACAGCACAAAATCCCAGCGGATGGTGGCTGTGTTACATTCAGTCAGAGGTTCTTGTCAATCTGTCTGGATGGCGCTGTATTTATTGGCCGTGTCACTAATCCTTATGAAGGACTTCCTGGCAGAGAGGTTACTCGACCAGTCAGCAGCCGATATGCCAGTTTAAATAATTTGTGAAATTTTGCTTGACGATAAATTAAGGCTTATATCAGTAGTGGATAGGTGCTTATAAACTCAGGAAAAAAAGAAACGTCCCTTTTTCAACGCCCTGTCTTTCAAAGATAATTAGTAAAAATCCAAAACTTCACAGATCTTCATTGTAAAGGGCTTAAACACTGTTTCCCATGCTTGTTTAATGAACATGCACCTGTGGAACAGTCATTAAAGACGGTAGGCAAATAAGGTCACAGTTACGAAAACTTAGGACACTAAAGAGGACTTTCTACTGACTCTGAAAAACACCAAAAGAAAGATGCCCAGGGTCCCTGCTCATCTGTGTAAACGTGCCTTAGGCATGCTGCAAGGAGGCATGAAGACTGCAGATGTGGCCAGGGCAATAAATTGCAATGTCGCAGTGGCAGACCACGTGTAACAACACCTGCATAGGATCGGTACATCCGAACATCACACCTGCGGGACAGGTACAGGATGGCAACAACAACTGCCCAAATTACACCAGGAACGCACAATCCCGCCATCAGTGCTCAGACTGTCCGCAATAGGCTGAGAGAGGCTGGACTGAGGGCTTGTAGGCCTGTTTCAAGGCAGGTCCTCACCAGATATCACTGGCAACAATGTTGCCTATGGGCACAAACCCACTGTTGCTGGACCAGACAGGACTGGCAAAAAGTGTTCTTCACTGACGAGTCGCGGTTTTGTCTCAGCAGGGGTGATGGTCGGATTCGCATTTGTCATTGAAAGAATGAGCGTTACACCGAGGCCTGTACTCTGGAGCGGGATCGATTTGGAGGGTCTGTCATGGTCTGGGGCGGAGTGTCATAGCATCATCGGACTGAGCTTGTCATTGCAGGCAGTCTCAACGCTGTGTGAAACAGAGAAGACATCCTCCTCCCTCATGTGGTACCCTTCCTGCAGGCTCATCCTGACATGACCCTCCAGCATGACAATGCCACCACTCACAGAACAAGCAGTATGGCTGATTTCCTGCAAGACAGGAATGTCAGTGTTCTGCCATGGCCAGCGAAGAGCCCGAATCTCAATCCCATTGAGCACGTCTGGGACCTGTTGGATCGGAGGGTGAGGGCTAGGGCCATTCCCCCGCAGAAACATCTGGGAACTTGCAGGTGCCTTGGTGGAAGATTTGGGTAACATCTCACAGCAAGAACTGGCAAATCTGGTGCAGTCCACGAGGAGTACTTACTGCAGCTGGTGGCCACACCAGATACTGACTGTTACTTTTGATTATTCTATGTTTATGGTTTATTCTATGTCTGTGGGACTTGTTCAGTTTGTCTCAGTTGTTGAATCTTGTTATGTTCATACAAATATTTACACATGTTAAGTTTGCTGAAAATAAACTAAATTGTGAGTTGTGAGTTGGTTTTGTGAATGAAGAATTTGTCTTTTATATATTTATTGCAACAAGATTTCTCAAGTAAGCCACACCTTCCAATCTGAGTTCTGGATAAACTTTGTGATTATTACCAAAGCTAAGATGAGTTTTCATTAGCGTAGTTAGACCACTGGGAACGGCTTTGATCACAGAAATAAACTCAAAGGTATTGGAAACTCTTTCAATGTTATAAATTGTTCATATGTGAGAATATTACCCTTGTTGTCAAACATTAAGAACAAAGTCAATATTCCTCATGCCAACTGGGGTAGAACAATGACTTATTCCTTACAGTTATGTCTGAATTATTCCACAGAAGAGCTTTATGTGGGGAAAAATTGTGCAGAAAACATATTTTCCAGGCCATTAAAGCTTGTTGGTGAAACCTAGCCAATTTAGCGGGTAATCTTTCAGGAATATAATTACATTTCAGTAAAAATTGAAGACCTCCCAACTTATTAAACACATTATTTGGAGTGAAATACCATATTGAATCAGTATTGATCAAACATCTTTTCAACCAGTTGATCTTGCAAGTGTTATTTATGTCAACAAAATCCAACACTTCCAGACCTCCTTCAGCTCTTTTATTAGAAAGGACTGGCTTTTTTAGTTTGAGACTTATTTTTCCAGATGAAGTCAAGAAAGGTCTTAATCTCTTTACAAGTAGCAGGATTTACAAATATAGATAATGAGGGGTACACAAAACGAGACAGTCCCTCTGCCTTGAACAGAAGTACTCTCCCAAGTATAGAAAGATCTCTTTGTAGCCAATTATTAAATATATTTTTGATTTTCTTAATTTTAGGAGAGAAATTCATATGTTGTCTGTTTTTTTTTTTGACAAATGTACTCCTAAATATTTAACACAGTCCTTTACAGGAATATTTTCTATTTCTTTATCATCAGAGTCAAATAAACATAAGATTTCACAGTTAGAAACAGTTAGTTAATCCTGATGCAATAGAAAATGCAGTTATAGCATTAAGGGTGTGGGCGACCTGGTCTTTGTCTCTTAAGAAAAGAGTAGTATCATCAGCCAGTTGGGAAATTTAGATTTCTTTGTTAAAAAGGGTTAAGCCATATACATTTGCATTACTCAGAATATCTAGAGATAGACGTTCCACAACCAAAATGAATAAAAATGGCGAAATTGGGCATCCCTGTCGTACACTTCTGTTGATACTGAATCTTTTGGCACTATTAAGGTTTAGTAACACAGAACTATTTATATCTTTGTTAAACATGCGAATGACTTTGATAAACTTTTTGGATTTGTTGAAAATTAAGTGAGAAATTCATGTTCAGTTGTGTCAAAGGCTTTACAGAAGTCCAAAAATAAGACAACCGCATCTGAGTCAATTGCATCTGAATAATCTATAAGGTCTAAGATTAAACGAATATTAGAGCTTATGTGACGGCCCTTCATAAATCCTGTTTGAGTCTTTTTTATAATGGTATCTATTCCTTTCTTTAATCTTTTGGCATAAACCAGAGCAATCAATTTGTAATCAATATTTAATAAAGTAATTGGTCTCCAATTGTCAATGAGAGAGGGGTCTTTATCGGGCTTCGGAATCAATTTCATAGTGGAGACCAATTCCCCACTTTTGATGCAATCTTGAAACATATTAAAAATCGGGTCTTCTAGTACCTCCCAAAACTGTCTATAGAATTCAACTGATGGGCCAGGTGATTTCCCTTTTTTCATTGAATTCAGAGCCTCTCTAATTTCTTAAATTGACACAGGTGAATCGCAAACTGAGTGGAAATCATCCTCAATTACAGGGACATAATTCGGAATGTGGCAAATGTAGCTTTCACAACCATCTTCCTGAAATTGAGAACTGTAAATGTTTTCATAAAAGGAATTGACAAAGGATGTTTTTGTAATGGGATCTTTGCATAAAACATTTAATTTTGAGTGCAGTTATAGATTTTATTTTGTAGTTTCTCTTTTCAAGTGCAAAAAAGTAACTAGTGTTTCTTTCCCCCTCTTCAATCCATTTTGCTCTTCATCTGACAAAGCCACCCGTTGCCAGATCCATGTAAAGCTGTTCTAATTCTAGTTGTAAAGATTTAGATTATCTTTGTTTAGAAAACTGTCAAGCTTGCTCATCAACTCTTTTTCTCTAAGGTTCTTTAAGTGCATCAGCTCTTTGGCACGTTTAATGGCTACAACTCTGACTTTATATTTGAAAAATTCCCATCTACTTCCATGACCCAAGTCTTTTCTTGCAAAAATATCGTTGGCTAACAATTTGATGTTTCCAATGAGAGTAGGATCTTTGAGAAGTGTGTTGTTTAATTTACAATATCCTCAAGTAATTTTTAGATTTTTTAGTAGCTTGTAAATTCAGGAAAATCAAGTGGTGATCAGAAAAGGGAGCCAACTGATGATCTACATCTATAACAAATTGTAACAAAATGGGGTAAATTAGGAATAAATCTATTCTAGATTTACGTGACATAGTTTTGCTGGTCCAGGTATAACCCTTTGCATTCGGATTGAAATAACGCCAGGCATCATCAACACAGAGATCCTTGCATAATGTAGTAATGATATTGCTATTTTGAAGGCTTTGACTCGTTCTAGGAGGAACACGATCAACAGATGCATCGGGTGTTTCATTAAAATCCCCTGAAATAATTAGAAAAGCCTCTGAGTATTTGTCGCTGAAATCCTGTACTTTCCTGGTAAATTGGGTAAAAGGGTTCTTATTTGGAGCATGGGAGCTATGACCCTATACATTACAAAAGATGAAAATAGCATTGTCAAGTTTAACAGTTACTATGACCCATCTCCCATCTTGTGAAGATGTGGATTCCAGAATGTCACCTTTAAACTTGTGAATAAGTGTCAAAACACCAGCAGAATGGTTTGATCCATGACTGAAATAGGCTATGTCTCCCCATTGTGATTTCAAATCACTTTTACCCGAATTAGTTTCCTGAAGGACAAAATCTGCACTACTGCATTTACAATATAAAAATAAGGCTTTACTTTTTGTAAGATCTCTCAAACCCCTAGCATTCAGACTAACGATACTGAGTGAGTTGAAAACGAACTCCTGCCTTTAAAAAGAGAGAACACAAATTAGATAACAGAAGTAGTAACGTGAACAATAAAACAAACGGTGAACCTTGAGAGGATTACTCTGACGGAAAACTACGCTCAGCTGAGGTAGCGGTGGTTAACAGTATTAACAAATCTATTTACTTCCTTTTTTTGGCAAGTGTTCATCAGTTGTAGTTCGAACGGTACATTTACTCATGGCAGTACATTAACTGTACTCTTGACAGTACTCACAGTTCCAGTTTGGTTAATGTCAACAGAGTTACCCAGTAATCATTCTTCCTTCGATAAACGCGTGTGGGCCCTTGAACCCAGCCTTCTTTCCCTCTTGTCGTGCCTTCTGTATAATCGGCCACTGTTTCTCCCTGGCAGTCTGATCCTGCTGTATCAGTGCTTCTTTGATGCAGAGCTTCTTCTCGTCCAGAAACGTGTTCCCCTTGGCCATTTTCCAGATGATGTCCCTGTAATGGCGCATAGTTAAGCGCAAAATGATATTGCGAGGGGGTCCATCAGATCTTCGTTTCCCAAGTCGATATACCACGTCGATCACGTCTCTTAGCTTATCTTTGATGCACGGCGCCACCTTTCCCAGGATATTAATGACTGCTTCCCTAATATCCTCTCCCTCTACCTCTTTTACACCTTGGATTTTCAGATTCCACCCGTGAGAGTACCTTTTGAAGTTCAGCTACATTCTCACACAGCTCATGATTTTGGGATTGCGGTTTCTTCAACTCATTCTCTAGGAACGTTATCTTTTCCTTGTTCTCGCTCACAATTTTTGTGTAGCCGACTGACAGTTTCTGACAAATTATCGATCTTCTTTGATGTTTCTTCGGTAGCCCGCTCTGATGGACACTTTAGAGAGCGTGGCGTCTTGTTTAGTAGACAGGGACTGGATTGCAGAGAAGTTCAGACATGGAATTGTCATCTTTCATATTTTTTCACCGGTGGATTTTTAATTGGTCTGAGGTAAAGAGGTTGCAAGGATTTCATCATGGTCAGTTTTGTTCTTTCTCTTGCTTGAGTTCACGGCTTCTTGTGTATTCATGCTACTCTGGTTCTCGTTGTGGCTAGCTAGCATGTCTGCCGTCTTCTGTGAGACTTGAATATTCTGTCTGCTATTGTCTTTCTGTCGTGTTCTTCCCATTCAACTTGACAAAAACGAACTCTAAACTTATCCTATGTCCCTAAAACAAGTTAGTTTCTTTCAACATTGATAGCCAATTTTAGACTGTTAACCACCTATCCCTCAATGTTGCTTTGAAGAGCGAGAAAACACTCCCTCTCACAGCGACACCATCTTGGCTTTTTCGAAAACTCAATACCACAGACAATTTGATTCCTGCCAGTGACGAACTGGCGTCAGTTGTTACTATGGCAATTAAAAATGGCGCTGACCATAGCTCAAATAAACCTTGTCGACAATCAAAATACTAATTATAGGGCCTCCCGGGTGGCGCAGTGGTCTAGGGCACTGCATCGCAGTGCTAGCTGCGCCACCAGTCTCTGGGTTCGCGCCCAGGCTCTGTCGCAGCCGGCCGCGACCGGGAGGTCCGTGGGGCGACGCACAATTGGCATAGCGTCGTCCGGGTTAGGGAGGGTTTGGCCGGTAGGGATATCCTTGTCTCATCACGCTCCAGCGACTCCTGTGGCGGGCCGGGCGCAGTGCGCGCTAACCAAGGGGGCCAGGTACACGGTGTTTCCTCCGACACATTGGTGCGGCTGGCTTCCGGGTTGGAGGCGCGCTGTGTTAAGAAGCAGTGCGGCTTGGTTGGGTTGTGCTTCGGAGGACGCATGGCTTTCGACCTTCGTCTCTCCCGAGCCCGTACGGGAGTTGTAGCGATGAGACAAGATAGTAATTACTAGTGATTGGATACCACGAAAATTGGGGAGAAAATGGGATAAAGATTTTTTTTGTATTAGTGGATTAAATACATCTCTTTGCTTAGATTTACTTCCTAAAGTGTTATATTCCCGTTAAGAATGGTGGAGGCCACTGTGTTCTTGGGAACCTTCAATGCTGCAGAAATGTTTTGGTACCCTTCCCCAGATCTGTGCTTCAACACAATCCTGTCTCGGAGCGCTACGGACAATTCCTTCGACCTCATGGCTTGGTTTTTGCTTTGACATGCATTGTCAACTGTGGGACCTTTATATAGACAGGTGTGTGCCTTTCCAGATCATGTCCAATCAATTGAATTGTCCATAGGTGGACTCCCAAGTTGTAGAAACATCTCAAGGATGATCAATGGAAACAGGATGCACTGGAGCTCAGTTTTGAGTCTTATAGCAAAGGGTCTGAATACTTATGTAAATAAGGTATTTCTGTTGAATTCTTTTATACATTTCTAAAAATCTGTTTTCGCTTTGTCATTATGGGGTATTATTGTGTGTAGATTGCTGAGGATTTATTAAATCCATTTTAGAATAAGGCTGTAAAGTAACAAAATGTGGAAAAAGTCACGGGTCTTAAAATGTGCGAGGGGGGTGGTGTGTGTGGTTTCAGGCGAGCAGTAACACACAATCTCGGTCAACTAACAGCCTAACCACCAAACAATTGACTAGTCGATTTAATTGGGGACAGCCCTACTCTATCTTGGGTTAGTTATAAAAACTAAGCTCATGAGTCATTTGTTTAAGTTCTACTCAAGAATCAATGGCTATATATAATTCATTTTAAAAGTAAACTGGATGTAGCAATTGGAAATTGCCGTTTTCTTTTAAGAACGAGAAGCATAGAAATAGCAAACGGAATGGCTCTACCAATTGATGACAGATCTATAACTCACATTTCTTTGTGAATTTGGTAGGGTCACGCACATTTCAATCCTGCACACACGGGACCACTGCCTGGCACAGTCTAATCACGGCTAGCAGTAATCAAATCTTCAGATCACAGCTGCCCAGTGTGCTGCAGCAAAGATTGTCTATTATAGTGACTATGGAAATGTATGTCCTCAAAGATAGAAGGCAGACGGGCGGAGGCGAGGTCAGTTGGGACCATTTTAGCCAATGAGAGGTCGGATATGCGAGTGAACAACAGGCCATAGAGATTGATAGAGGACTCATCTTTTCCAAAATAGTGCCTGTGAAAGCATGGGCAGTCCCATTTTGAGGCCATCTTCATTTTAAAGTAGTACATGTTCTTCTTAATTGGCTGATTTGCTCCAAACTCATAGCATTCACCATGCTGGAAGCCCTCAATGGCAATGTCCATGCTGAAACGGGTTATATCCAGGATGAGTCCTCTATCTCTGTGACAACAGGCACAACTCCGATATAAAGTCGTCTTTGGGGAAGTTGCCAAAATGCCACATATCGGTGCATTCGTAAGAACCTAACCATTATCTGTACTTGCCTGTTGCATGTGCATGTTTTTGTAATGTGCAGGGCTCATTTGTAAAAAAGTGACTTTAAATATGACTTCCCTGTTGGAATAAAGGTAAATTACGAAACTTCTATTTGGTCAAATAAGCCTCACGTAGCAAATTAGCAATAAAAAAAAAAAAACGTAAAAAAATTGGACACACATTCATTCACCAGCCACGTTTCCATCCACAGTTTTTATGCGAGTAAAGTCATACCGTACAGTGCATTCAGAAAATATTCAGACTCCTTCCCTTTTTCCACATTTGTTACGTTAGTTTTATTCTAAAATGGATTTTAAAAAAGCATCAATCTACACCCAATACCCCATCATTTTAAAGTGAAAATAGGTTTTTAGAAATTTTTGCAAATGTATTAAAAATGCAAAACAGATGCCTTTTTTATTTACATAAGTATTCAGACCCTTTGCTATGAGACTCCAAATTGAGCTCAGTTGCATCCTGTTTCCATTGATCATCCTTGATGTTTCTACAACTTGATAGAAGTCCACCTGTGGTAAATTCTATTGATTGGACATGATTTGGAAAGGCACACACCTGTCTATAGATGGTCCCATAGTTGACAGTGCATGTCTGAGCAAAAACCAAGCCATGAGGTTGGAGGAATTGTCCGTAGAGCTCCGAGACAGGATTGTGTCGAGGCACAGATCTGGGGAAGGGCACCAAAAAATGTCTGCAGAATTGAAGGTCCCCAAGGACACAATGGCCGCCTCCATTCTTAACTGGAAGTAGTTTGGAACCACCGAGACTCTTCCTAGAGCTGTCCACCCAGCCAAACTGAGCAATCAGGGAAGAAGGGCCTTGGTCAGGGAGGTGACCAAGAACCCGATGGTCACTCTGACAGAGCTCCAGAGTTCCTCTGTGGAGATGGTTGTCCTTCTGAAAGGTTCTCCCATCTCTGCAGCGCTTCACCAATCAGGCCTTTATGGTAGTGGCCAGACGGAATCCACTTCTCAGTAAAAGGCACATGACAGCCCACTTGGAGTTTGCCAAAAGGCACCTAAAGGACTCTGACCATGAGAAACAAGATTCTGATTAAACCAAAATTGAACTCTTTGGCCTGAATGACAAGCGTCACGTCTGGAGGAAACTAGGCACCGCTCATCACCTGGCCAATACCATCCCTACTGTGAAGCATGGTGGTGGCAGCATCATGCTGTGGGGATGTTTTCGAGCGGTAGGGACTGGGAGATTAGTCAGGCTCGAGGGAAAGATGAACAGCCTAAAGTACAGAGATCCTTGATGACAACCAGCTCCAGAGCGCTCTGTACCTGAGACTGGGCAAAGGTTCACCTTCCAACAGGAAAATGACACTAAGCACACAGCCAAGACAGTGCAGGAGTGGCCTTGGGACAAGTCTCTGAATGTGCTTGAGTGGCCTAGCCTCTATTAAAAATAGGAAGATCCCATCAGCTTTCTATAGGCTAGACCTACTATATTTATTTGTCAACCTTCCTAATATTAAGCACATTGGTTCTTTTAAAACAGGAGTATAGCCTACCTGGCTGGCATGAAAATGTGCCACAGGAAAAGCGTCCGCCATTTGCTATTTTAGTGCTTAGATCGAGACAGGTGTATGATAATGGTCCATTCTAAATCAAAATAAATTTCACACGTATCTGTAAAGATGAGATTACATCAGGAATAGTGTGATGGGTGACAATATTAGCCTATCACTTGTAAAGCCCAGCTTAAGGCAAACAGGGCATGCTTTTTTAGCGACTTTTTCGAATCATACTCACACACCACATATAGTCTAGCACATAGGCCTATAATGTTTTGATAAGGTTTGTATCACAACTATAGTGGCCAAATAACGTCTTAAAATTAAGAACATTAGGCTCTACACCCGTTGTAAAGCAGATTAAATGGCATACATACGCAGCGAGTGAGTCAAGTTTGAGGAAGATAATATTCACCATACAAATGCACCTTTTATAATAAAAGCATTACATGCATAATTGCATGTGGTCACTTTTGAGAATGGGGTTTCCCTGCTAATGGAACATTCGCGCTTATAGCCTACTGCCATGTGCGTATTGCTGTGCTTATAATGTGAAGAAATAAATTAGACTATCAACATTTTAAGATAAATGTTCTAATCTGTTGCTTCAGGCTCATAGCTTTAAAACAGTTTTTTTTATGCTAGTGGCTGTATTAATTTGGGATCTATCGCATCCCACAACTGTCCCAGACTATGTTTGGAATATTTATTTATCGCATAGAATAGGTCAACTTTTGTACTATGGGAGATGGTAGATTGACATGGGCTAATGCTTTTGCTGTTCGATAGGCTACTCATCTTGTTGGCTGACGAAAAGTACATGTGGACAGTTCTTCCAATATCTTCAATATATGCGCTTCGGAAACGTTAAGGACGAGCGCAGTTGCGTCCCCGATGCCCGTCTTCACTTGTAGCCTGTGAGAAAGACCCAATCATGTGAGTGAGAGGTGCAGTGGGGAGAAGGGAATTATAATTATTATATTCAGCCCAATGGCACAACCGCCACTGGCCACTAAAGGCATAGATTTTTTTTTAGTGGGGTTATGGCCACACAAAGGGGATTCAGATGGGAAATTCAAGGAATTATCAAGTGCTTGTCAAATTGTGAATGAGAGACTGATGTGTGTACAGCCTGCGCAAAAACAAAGCAGAGCTCATGCCTTTCATGTGAATTTTTTTCAAATCATCATTAGCTGCATCATGCAGCCTTAGAATGTGTATTAAAAATCTAAACGTATAGCCCAACATTTGTATCACAACTAAAGTTACATAACTCTAAATGAAGCATATAGGAGTACCTGTTTTCTTTGTTAACCTCTCAACACAATAGCTGCATGTAGCGCACTCCTTCAAATCATTTGGAGAAAATAGCTGAATAAAATACAAAGGATATGTTCAATTGTATTCTTCATAATATAAAATAACGCCACGGAATTCTAAAGCAAATCTTGTCTGCTAAATTAACTAGTGTAGCCCACAGCCATATGGCATAGCCAGATCATGTTCTGTTTTTCTGAAGTAGACTTCATTTTCTTCATATCATGTTTCTTTAGACCTGATGGTGTAGGCTATATTACATGGATTTATTCAACTTTTCAAAATGTAGTTGTTCCAAAGTACAGCAGCAGCGGTTTGTAGGCTGTCAATTACCGTGAGACCAGCAGTTATTTGCTTGACAATCACTGGCTGACAACATTTCATGACCGCCACAGCCCTAGTGTAGATTGATGAGGGGGGACGGACAATTTAATAAATTTTTTGAATAAGGCTGTAACGTGAAAAACTCAAGGGGTCTGAATACTTTCCAAATGCACTGTATCTATCTACTTTGAATGCTAGACGGTGAACAAAATGATTGAATATATATTATAGATCAATAAACACAGGCTATTAAAAATATATATATATTTTTTTACAAGTACAATGAATCCCTCAGTTTTGTCATTGGTGTTTCTGCCTTAAATCACCGACTACAAAGAGCATATGCATTCTCTCCAGTGGAAAACTGTTATTGGGGGAGAGGTCTATATTTAAGAAAAAGATGAACTAATCACACTTTTTCACACTCATAAATGTGAGGATTCCATTGATAATTTGGTGTGTCCCTCCCTATTTTACACACAATTCAACATTTTGGTGAACACGATACTGTTTTATTCACAGAAAAATCGATTTGTTTGTTCCTGCCCTCCCTGTAGGGATCTGATGGACAGGCTGGTGGATGAGGCTGAAGGTTTGGTGGTGGACGGGTCGGCCTCTGTGTGCTCCAGTAGCAGTGGAGGAGGTCGGATGGAGTACTCGGCAGAGCACCAGCTCAACCTCCTTAACTCTATCACGGCCAGCGACCTCTCTGGTGAGCAGGGCCACGGGCCAGGACCGAGAAATCAGAGCAGACGAGAGAGATGAGGCTTGTGAACTCCACATGAATTTTGATGGATAGAGTGAAGAATGCGATTAGCAGTGGTAGCCGCTTGGAGCATTAGGCTGTAACATTTAAGCAGTGATTTTCTTTTCTTCTCTGTACGCTTCTGGGGTCATACATAGTACGCTTCTCAGAGCAGGAGTTCTAATCGAGGATCAGGCCCCTCCTGTCCATGTAATGTTATTCATTATGATATAAAAGTGAAACTGATGTTAAATCTGCACTTCTACTCTAGGATGCTTGATACATATGGCTCCTAATCTTCAAGCTCATCCGCTATGAGAAGGGTCCTGACCGTGTTACTTGAACAAGGAAAACCTAGGTCCCTATAGCATGTTTTCCTAGTAGGTCACATGGACGCCAAAGACTCCTGGCTGTAGCTACGATGCAGTATTTCTGATGAATGACATTGTCTGTTTGGACAGTCAAGGTTAATTCCAAGTCTCTAAATTTGCTTCTCCTCCCCCTCACTCCAGCGTTGACCAGCAGTGTGGCGTCTGTATGTAACCCGTCTGACGCGGGCTGCCTGGAGTCCTACAGCTTCCCCCCGTTAGAGGGCCTCCACCGGGGCTCCCTGAGCCATGACGAGTCCCTGGGATTCATCCCCAACGGCGCAGGAGACCCGGACTGCATCAACCTGCTGGACGCTGGCTTCTACCACTCCGACCTGGGCCAGTTGGCCTCCTGCACGGACGACTACGACAGACCCCCCTCCAAGCGCCTCAAAATGAGCTTGCCCGAGGCCACCGTAGAAAATCTGGGCCTGGATTATGAGGCACGCCCGCATCCTATCACGAGCACCAAGATGGCAGTGTCGGTGACAGACTTTGGCAGCCTAGTGACCGACGAGGCCAACGGCTACATCGGAACGCGACCATGCACACACACGACACCAGTACCAACCGCACACAGCCCTACAGTCGGAGTGAATGGTTGCTAGGTAACCGTGTGTGAACGGCTGCGCCACGTCACACCACTTCTCCCTCCCTACTTTATGGTGGAGCCCACCATCATCTGTGTACATATTTGTTCATTGGAGATTATATTTATTTTGTGTGTAAATGTGTATATATATATATATATGTGTATGTATATATATATGTATATATATATATATATATATGTGTATATATATATGTATATATATATATATATATATATATATACATATATGTATGTATATATATATATATGTGTATATATATATATACATATATGTATGTATATGTATATATATATGTGTATATATATATATGTATATATATATGTATATGTATGTATGTATGTATGTATGTATGTATATATATATATTACCGTTCAAAAGTTTGAGGCCCTTGTTTTTGAAAGAAAAGCACTATTTGTCTTATTAAAATGACATCAAATTGATCAGAAATACAGTGTAGACATTGTTAATGTTGTTGTAAATTACTTTTGTAACTGGAAACAGCTGATGTTTTTATGGAATATCTAGGTAGGCGTACAGAGGCCCATTATCAGCAACCATCACTCCTGTGTTCCAATGGCACGTTGTGTTAGCTAATCCAAGTTTATCATTTTAAAAGGCTAATTGATCAGTAGAGAACCCTTTTGCAATTATGTTAGCACAGCTGAAAACTGCTCTGGTTAAAAAAAAAAAAAAGAAGTCATTTACAACATTAACAATGTCTGCACTGTATTTCTGATCAATTTAATTATTTTAATGTGATTTTTCTTTCATAAACAAGGACATTCTTAAGTGACCCTGAACTTTTGAGCGGTAGTGTGTGTGTGAGTGTGTGTGTGTGTGTGTATGTATGAGTGTACAAAACATTAAGAATGCTTTCTAATATTGAGTTGCACCCCCTTTTGCCCTCAGAACAGCCTCAATTCTTCAGGGCATGGACTCTACAAGGTGTCGAAAGCATTCCACAGGGATCATGGCCCATGTTGACTCCAATGCTTTCCACAGTTGTGTCAAGTTGGCTGGATGTCCTTTGGGTGGTGGGCCGTTCTTGATACACACTGGAAACTGTTGAGCTTGAAAAACGTAGCAGTGTTGCAGTTCTTGACACACTCAAACCCGTGCACATGGCAGCTACTACCATACCCCGTTCAAAGGCACTTCAATCTTTTGTCTTGCCCATTCACTGTCTGAATGGCACACACACACAATCCATGTCTCAATTGTCTCGAGGCTCTCCTCCCTTTTAATCTACACTGATTTTGAAGTGGATTTAACAGGTGACATCAATAAGGGATCATAGCGTTCACTTGTATTTACCTGTTCGGTCTGTCATGGAAAGAGCATGTTTCGTACACTCAGTTTATATGATATACATATGTTTTTTTACTATGACGTCAGTGATGTCTTCTTGTACAGAAAAAAATAAAATATTGAATATAGCCATTTATTTTTCCGTCCGGAATTTTGGGAAATGCCCATCTGTGTCCGAATACTGTGGGAACGGAACTACTGATGGGAGATTTGTGCTTTTGGAGGTCTGTTCCACATCAGTGGATCCCATGAGCGTTATCCTTCAAGTGTTGGCAAAACTCACCTCTACATCTATGACTAGTTCTCTTCCTCGCTGGCTGTATGAGCAGCATTCTCTCACCATTGCTACTTTCCCAGTGTTTACAGGTACCAACAACCTGGCCCTAAATGTAGCATTTTGTAAGAGGGTCCCCAGGTTTTGTATATTTTGTACAAATGTACTACTTGTCATCCATGTGCAAAACACTTTTTTGTAAATGTTTGCCTCTGTATGTGTAACCTTTTTATTTAACTTGGCAAGTCAGTTAAGAACACATTGTTATTTACAATGACTGCCTACCCTGGCCAAACCCAGATGACGCTGGGCCAATGTGTGCGCCGCCAAATATACTGTAAATAAAGAGAAATGTATATTCTGTTTTATTTGCTTGTTTTTAAAATATCTTTTCTCTCCTTCCCAGAATTTCATTAGATGGAAATATCAATTAAGTTTTGGTTTTATTTACATTTGATAAATGTTTTCCCAATTTCAGTTGGCTAGCTTGGGTGACCTGGGTATTTATAAACATTGGACTGCAACATGGTCCTCAACATGAGCTTCTTTGTTCATCTGAAAATGCTTTGTAAGCAGACGTGGGCACATTCAGCTGTTTAGTTTTAAATGCGCTATAGAACAGTTATGTTTGACATTGTTATTTTTCAGTTAAAACAATGCATGTATCTTATATCCAGCAAGCTATACTTTTCATAAGTAGTGAAAAGACTTGTTTGGGAGTTGAATCCCCCCCCACTCTTAAACATCAATTATGCAAATCCTGGGGGTTTACATTGCTGCTGTGAATGTCACTATTACTCCTCTGCCCCATCTGTACCTGTGTGTCAAGATGTGCTGTTGGCCAGTGTTCAGTCAACTTAATTTATCTATGCATCATTTGAACTCACTTGGAATGGACGTGATAGAATGTCTTGGTGGTTTTGAGTACTT
Source organism: Salvelinus namaycush (assembly GCF_016432855.1). Taxonomy (NCBI): domain Eukaryota; kingdom Metazoa; phylum Chordata; class Actinopteri; order Salmoniformes; family Salmonidae; genus Salvelinus; species Salvelinus namaycush. The sequence continues at coordinate 47,503,818 of NC_052337.1, forward strand.
GAAGTGCATTAAGGGTATCTGAAAATGATGAGCAACTCAGTGTGAGTGTTTGAGGTTATTAGCAAAGGTTTTACTTGTTTTCAATTGAAATTATAGATGCTGGTTGTGAAGCTATGGTTGGCTGAAGTGCAAACATCTCTTGGGCTCCCAAAGTTTCCTGATTTACCACACGCGCAATTTATTAACCAGCCCATAATGCGTAAAACCAGATTTAGTTTCATCTTTTTATATCTGTTATTTTACCAGGTAAGTTGACTGAGAACATGTTCTCATTTACAGCAACAACCTGGGGAATAGTTACAGGGGAGAGGGGGATGAATGAGCCAATTGTAAACTGGGGATTATTAGGTGACCATGATGGTTTGAGGGCCAGATTGGGAATTTAGCCAGGACACCGGGGTTAACACCCCCTACTCTTGCGATAAGTGCCATGGATCTTTAATGAACACAGAGAGTCAGGACACCCGTTTAACGTCCCATCCGAAAGACGGCACCCTACACAGGGCAGAGCTCCACGGTGGAGGTGTCATAATACCCATAAAACCTAGAGGTCAAACAGGGAAATTGTTTCCCACCATTTCATTTTTCCCATAGGGGATTTTAGAAACAATTAAAATAAGGTCTGTGTTTCATGTAGGCTAACCCTGGTGTCATTTTGATAACCATGTAAATCACTCTCAGACAAGGCGACTTATCAATATATTCGGCTCCATTTACTGATTTGAATGCTAAATAGCATCAAAGTAGACATGCAAAACCACATCCACGCAAGCTCCTGCACGTCATCTCTAGCGGACACCTTTGCTAACAGGTATTGTGTCAATTTAAAACTTGCACAAGACGATTCACATGATTGTCAAATTTGAAAGAAATGCTGCCAATTAATGAATTACTACATTTAGCCAACCTTGGATAGTTAATCCAGAGATTCTTACCTTTGCCTCGATTCTGCAGTCTCGTCACGATCATCATGGCATTTGTAGTTCTTTAACAGCTAATTAGCATTTCATTTTGGGGAGAGAAAAAAAGGCGAATATACTGATGTCACCTTGTCCTAGAGAATCACACGGTTATCAAAATGTCACGCCAGGATAAGCCTACACGAAACACAGCTCTTATTTTAAGTGTTTCTAAAATCCCGTATGGGGAAAAATGAATGGTGGAAAACAATTTGAACCATTTCCCTGTTTGACCTCTAGGTTTTATGGGTATTATGACTCCTAATGTGGTACTCTATTGGAAGTCAAATGTACTGTGTTGCTTCCCTCTTTACAAGGCAATAATTTCAAAATGTGTTAAGATATATGTAAACCTTCCTCTCCGTGGAATTGTAACCCTCAGTGTACTGTCGTGGAAATTCTAATCAATACACTCAGTCCCACAGACGAGTACTCATCAAAGCTATTCGATGCATAAACCGTATTAAACCACTGTCATTTTTCTAATATTTATGTATTAATTGAAGAGCATCTGATAGACCTGCACTGTACAGTGCCCAGACTGGACTTGGGCTCATTTCACTGTCTCATAAATATAACTAGCAGTGTATGCGATCAGTCCTTAGGGAGCTAGCTATGGAACTATGGCAGTAGTGGTGTACGAAGTATTAAAATGTACTAGACAGCCTTTAGTCTTTGCTTGTCTATTTAACGTGTTGAGGGAAGCGTATGTCATTGAAGTAAGTGCTTAGTATCACAACCTGCAGGAAAAACAGTTTGTTCGAGCTGAATGTTTGGCCTGTCTAGGATTACGACTTGTTGCTGTGTTGGTTGACATCCTGTTGTGTGAATACAGGCATGTTTAATGATTTGAGGGAGGATGAGGGTGGACTTTGCAGGAAAGTAACTTTTGAGTGTTTGTTTTTGTACCTCCCCCTGGAGTCGTCTTTCCATTCATTTGTAACTGATTGTTTTTCCCTGATGTACTTACTTGAAGGATGTATACACTGAGTATACCAAACATTAGGAATACGGTCCTAATATTCAGTTGCACCCCCCCACTCCTTGCCCTCAGAACGCAAAAGCGTTCCACAGGGATGCTGGCCGATGTTGACTCCAATGCTTCCCACAGTTGTCAAGTTGGATGGATGTCCTTTGGGTGGTGTACCATTCTTGTTACACACAGGAAACTGTGTGGAAAAACCCAGCAGTGTTGCAGTTCTTTCCACAAACCGGTGCGCCTGGCACCTACACCGTTAAAAGGCACTTAAACATTTTGTCTTGCCCATTAGTGGCACACACACAGTCGTGGCTAAAAGTTGAGAATGACATATTCGTATACACTGCTGCCTCAGTGTCTTTAGATATTTTTGTCAGATGTTACTATGGAATACTGAAGTATAATTACAAGCATTTCATAAGTGTCAAAGGCTTTTATTGACAATTACATTAAGTTGATAAAAAGAGTCAATATTTGCAGTGTTGACCCTTCTTTTTTTAAGACCTCTGCAATCCGCCCTGGCATGCTGTCAATTAACTTCTGGGCCACATCCTGACTGATGGCAGCCCATTCTTGCATAATCAATGCTTGGAGTTTGTCAAAATTTGTGGGTTTTTGTTTGTCCGCCCGCCTCTTGAGGATTGACCACAAGTTCTCAATGGGATTAAGGTCTGGGGAGTTTCCTGGCCACTTATCACTTTTGCCTTATGGCAAGGTGCTCCATCATGCTGGAAAAGGCATTGTTCGTCACCGAACTGTTCCTGGATGGTTGGGAGAAGTTGCTCTCGGGGGATGTGTTGGTACCATACTTTATTCATGGATGTGTTCTTAGGCAAAATTGTGAGTGAGCCCACTCCCTTGGCTGAGAAGCAACCCCACACATGAATGGATGCTTTACTGTTGGCATGACACAGCACTGATGGTAGCGCTCACCTTGTCTTCTCCGGACAAGCTTTTTTCCAGATGCCCCAAACAATCGGAAAGGGGATTCATCAGAGAAAATGACTTTACCCCAATACTCAGCAGTCCAATCCCTGTACCTTTTGCAGAATATCAGTCTGTCCCTGATGTTTTTCCTGGAGAGAAGTGGCTTATTTGCTGCCCTTCTTGACACCAGGCCATCCTCCAAAAGTCTTGTGTCCAGATGCACTCAGACCTGCCTGCTGCCATTCCTGAGCAAGCTCTGTACTGGTGGTGCACCGATCCCACAGCTGAATCAACATTAGGAGACGGTCCTAGCGCTTGCTGGACTTTCTTGGGCGCCCTGAAGCCTTCACAACAATTGAACCGCTCTCCTTGAAGTTCTTGATGATCCGATAAATGGTTGATTTAGGTGCAATCTTACTGGCAGCAATATCCTTGCCTGTGAAGCCCTTTTTGTGCAAAGCAATGATGACGGCACGTGTTTCCTTGCAGGTAACCATGGATGACCGAGGAAGAACAATGATTCCAAGCACCACCCTCCTTTTGAAGCATCCAGTCTGTTATTTGAACTCAATCAGCATGACAGAATGATCTCCAGCCTTGTCCTCGTCAACACTCACACCTGTGTTAACGAGAGAATCACTTGACATGTCAGCTGGTCCTTTTGTGGCAGGGCTGAAATGCAGTGGAAATGTTTTTTGGGGATTCAGTTCATTTGCACGGCAAAGAGGGACTTTGCAATTCATCTGATCACTCTTCATAACATTCTGGAGTATATGCAAATTGCCACCATACAAACTGAGGCAGCAGACTTTGAAAATGATGTGTCATTCTCAAAACTTTTGGCCACGACTGTACATACACAATCCATGTCTCAATTGTCTTGGCTTAAAATGTATTCTTTAACCTGTCTCCTCCCCTTCATCTACACTGATTGAAGTGTATTTAACAAGAGACATCAATAAAATAAAATGTTATTTGTCACATGCGCTGAATACACCTTACAGTGAAATGCTTGCAAAGGATCATAGCTTTCACCTGGTCAGTCTGTCATGGAAAGAGCAGGTGTCCTTAATGTTTTCTATACTCAGTGCATCTATACCATTGATTTTGACATACAAAAACATGCTCAATTGGGTAACAGGTTGTGCAGTTATTTTCTCCCTACTCTGAGGAGCAAACACTTTTTTTTTTAAAGAGCTTTAGAAAAACAAAATGTAGGGTTGTATTTAAAGTAAAAGGTTGAAAAGAGTATTTAGTGGTAACCATTTTTCTTCAATGTGTATATTTGACCTCTCCCTCTGTACAGAAAAATGTGAGTCCTTTGCAATACACTACATGACCAAAAGTATGTGGACACCTGCTTGTCGAACATCTCATTGCAAAGTCATGGGTATTAATATGGAGTTGGTCCCTTTGCTGCTATAACAGCCTCCACTCTTCTGGGAAGGCTTTCCACTAGATGTTAGAACATTGCTGCGGGGACTTGCTACCAAACTTTACAGTTGGCACTATGCATTGTGTAAGGTAGCGTTCTCGGCCAAACCCAGATTCATCCGTCGGACTGCCAGATCGTGAAGCGAATCACGCCAGAGAATGCGTTTCCACTGCTCCTGAGTCCAATGGCGGCAAGCTTTACACCACTCCAGCCGACACTTGGCATTGCGCATGGTGATCTTAGGCTTGTCAGCGGCTGCTCGGCCATGAAAACCAATTTCATGAAGCTCCCAACTAACAGTTATTGTGCTGACGTTGCTTCCAGAACTCGGTAGGGAGTGTTGCAACCGAGGACAGACGATTTTTTTATGCGCTTCAGCAGTGCAGTTCCGTGAGCTTGCGTGACCTACTACTTCGCTGCTGAGCAGTTATTGCTCCTAGACGTTTCCACTTCATAATAACAGCACTTACAGTTGACCGGGGCAGATCTAGCAGGGCAGAAATTTTACGCACTGCCTTGTTGGAAAGGTAGCATCCTATGACAGTGCCACGTTGAAAGTCACTAAGCTCTTCAGTAAGGCCATTCTACTGCCAATGTTTGTCTATAGAGAGTGCATTGGCTGTGTGCTCGATTTTATACACCTTTCAGCAACGGGTGTGGCTGAAATAGCTGAATCCACTAATTTGTCCACATACTTTTGTAAATATAGTGTATTTGACTTTCCACAGTGAAGTTGTGAAGGTTGACCGTTCAAATCGGGGTTAAGACTATAGTGTAAAGTAGACAAGACAGGATTTAATCTCATCATTCAAAAGTAAAAGTTTATTGTTCATAAAACTGTACATACTCTTTCGTTGAATATTTTATATTTTGTTCCAGACAAAACGTGTGTATAGATGCAGAAATAAAGGAAAATGTTCTTATGAATATGGTCTTCTCAGTTTCATGTTCTCCATTTTTCCTTCAGTCTCTTTCATTGTCCTTCCCTCATAGGCTACACAGAATCATCTGGCCCACAGTTCTTCAGAGAGGCTTTCACTTGACTAGTTGAATAAGTACTTTTCATAATAATCTTACGTGTTCAAAAATCTTAAGACCTGGGTTGTGTGCACTAAGGCACACTGTAGCCAAGTGTTTCTTCTTGAATAAGTTCGGGTAGTACCGGTTTTAAAAATGTGACCTAATGCACGATGGTGAAGTAGTTCGAAAAGAGTTCCTCCCCTGGGTGGATGTCTCTTAACGCTACAAGGACCACACATCGCAAAGGCCTGGAGGAGAAGAGAGAAGCTGTTGTCACTAGTTAAGACTTACTTTGGCCAACGCAAACTGAGCCAGTGCTAGTCCTAGTCCAGATGTGGCTATGTAAAGTCACAGCCGAGTCAAACGTCGATCGGGCGCGAGATAAACCGTGCGAACAAGAACAAGATTAAACATTGCGTGAGCAAATACGAGTCGAGAAAGAAGAAAAGTGGTCGAGCGAGAAGAGGACAAGTCCCAATTGCCAGCGTGGTGAATGCAAATTAAATTACAGAGCTTGCAAGTGTGACTGAGTGAGCAGAACTGAATTGCTGCATGAATGCTGTGTGTGCTGATTCAGTTCTAAACAACCATCAGAGTCCATCCTCACCTCCTGAATCACTGCAACGGATTGTCCGGTCTGCTGAGATGGTCATTGGCTAACACCTGCACTCCAAGGTCCTGCACGACTCCAGGGCAAAGAAGCATGCAGGGTGGAAATTCTGCATCTATATATTTTGTCTGTTTATTGTGACAGTACCATTTCACAGAGTCAAATTCCTGTACATGCAAACGTACTGGGCAAATAAAGCAGATTCTGACATGTTTAGCTGGTTTATCATATGTCAGTTTCTATTATTTTGGACTGTTTAAGTACTGTATGAACTGCAGCAGGTTCTCCCCTTTGTCTTCATATAATTCAAAATCCCCATTTGCGCTGTGTCCTTGGGCTTAATACGCTAAATATTGGATCCTGCCTTCAATTAGTGAACTCATTTTATGGTGTTTGCTAGAGCTGACTGTCTGCTTTTCGTTTTACAGACGAATGTCGCTGGCTAAGAAGTAATTAGCTAACGTAGATTCCACTCAACTCAAGGTATAGTATACCTATTTGAATTTATTTCCCAATTCATTTGGGAGGTTACTGCTCAAGCAGGCTACCTAGCTAAACCTTAGTCTGAGCTAAACAGATGGCTCTGCAGCGCATCGGTTTGAAGGCTCAACCAATCACACAATGGGTTGCAGGCCAAATAATAGCCAATCACAACACTGGATTGGCCAAGGGCAGGAATTTGTTAGTTTGGCCACTTACTGGAATGACGGACAATCTAAGGTTTCTAGACACTCACCCGCCTTTAAGCCCGCCCCCCATCAGCCTGAAATCGATAGTTACTGGGTATGTAATTCCAGTTCTATATCATAGAGCTAGATGGCTGTACTCCTTGTCAGTGCCAACAATTCCCTTGTGAAAAAAGGTAAGGCCCAGCTGTGGCTGCCACCAAGTACTAGAATGTAGTCCAATAGACTAACAACTACTGTGACCTAACTCAACTCGCCGCACCTAGTCAAAGTGTCGGCTCTCCACAGCCGACTGGCCGGTACTCCGCAGGAATCCCTCCCCGGAGGAGTCTCTGCCTTCCCTGGAGAATAGATTTAGGAGGATGCTCCTGGTGACTTAGTGGACGTTCCTGTCCTCAATCCTACCTCCCAGCCATGGAGATATGTCGCTCACCATGGAAGTCGAAAACAGAAAACTCTGGCAAAGGGGGCCTTCTTGGCTTTGCCACCCTGGATCCAGGAGGTTCCGGCGCCTTATTCACCGGGGGCTTCCAAATCGAGATTGGATCCGGAGGTACCTGCGCCTTAGTCTTCTGTTTCTCTCTCCAGTAGCTTCTACCTCGGGTTCAGATCCTCAGAGCTTTCCCCCCTCATGGGACAGTGAGACTAAGAGTCTGGTCCATTCATCATCCACAATGGATACTACAGCTGGCTCAGGTCCATCGGACCACCTTTTGGTCCTTGAGGAATTTTGCGAAATCACTCGAGGCGAAAGAACGGCAGGACCTCATCAGCCGTTGCACCAGCTGTCGTCATCGGCAGCTCTATGGTAAGAAACATCTTGGTTCCTGGGGCAAAAACCCTGTGCTACCCTGGAGCACGAGTACAGGACGTTACAAGACAGCTTCCAACTGTTCTACGACAGCTGCTGGGTGCTGACAGCGTCATCTTAGCTCCTGAACTCTGTCCACGAATTTCAAGGCTACATTGAGACAATGATTTATCAACGACCCAGACCCAACTCAGATAATCCCTACCATTGTGTAGCCGACTTGTCGTAATGCTGCAGCAGATTTACATTATCCCAGGGGTGTTGGCAGTCACAATGTAAGTCATCTCATTTATGTCCCTCTAACTCCCCTGAATGCCTCTGTCGAGCCTACAACTATTGTATACAGCAATCATGTGCCTATGAACCAGAGTTATACTGTTAGCACTGAGGCGGTGTGCCCTAGAAGGAATTCCACTGTGTTTTTCTCACCCTGTACTATCAGCTTTACAGCTTTAAATTTGCTTTACAAATCCATTGGATGTCATGATCACAATATAGTAGCCATATCTAGGAAAACCAAAGTACCAAAGGCTGGGCCTAATATAGTGTATATGAGGTCATACAATTAGTTTTGTGATGATGTAAGGAATATTTGCTGGTCTGTAGTGTGTAATGAGGAGCAACCAGACACATTTATGAAATTGCCTATTCCAGTCACTAATAGGCATAAACCCATTAAGTAAATTACTGTAAAAACGTAAATCCCCGCGGATTGATGAGGAATTGAAAAATAGTATGGTTGAGAGGGATGAGGTAAAATGAATGGCAAATAAGTCTGGCTGCACAACCAATTGGCAAACGTACTGCAAATTGAGAAATCATGTGACTAAACTGAACAAAGAGAAGAAACTATACTATGAAACAAAGAAATTGTATAAAGAACACGTTTTGGAGCACCTTAAATTAAATTTTGGGCAAAAAGGCAAACTCAGCTCCATCATTCATTGAATCAGATGGCTCATTCATCACAAACCCAGTGATATTGCCTACTTCTTTAATGATTTTTTCCCCCCCATCGGCAAGATTAGCAAACTTAGGCATGACATGCCAGCAACAAACGCTGACACTACACATCCAAGTATAACTGACCAAATTATGAAAGACAAGCATTGTAATTTAGAATTCTGAAAAGTGAGTGTGGATAACTGAGGATAATAGCGGACGATATTGCCACTCCTATTTGCTATATCTTCAATCTAAGCCTACAAAAAAAAGTGGGTGTTCTCAGGCCTGGAGGGAAGCAAAAGTCAATCTGCTACCCAAGAATGGTAAATCCCTCTTTACTGGTTCAAATAGCCAACCAATCAGCCTGTTACCAATCCTTAGTAAACTTTTGGAAAAAATTATGTTTGACCAGATACAATGCTATTTTACAGTAAACAAATTGGCAAGACTTTCAGTACGCTTATAGGGAAAGACAATCAACATGCACGGCCCTTACACAAATGACTGATGATTGGCTGAGAGAAATTTGTCATAAAAAGATTGTGGGAGCTCTTTTTGTTAGACTTTAGTGCGGCCTTTGACATTATCGATCATAGTCTGCTGCTGTAAAAATGGATGTGTTATGGCTTTTCACCCACTGCTATGTTGTGGATAAAAAGTTACATGTCAAATAAAACAAAATTGTATTTGTCACATGCGCCAAAAACAACCGGTGTATGCCTTACAGTGCAATGCTTACAAGCCCTTAACCAAGAAAGCAGTTGTGAAAAATACCTAAAAAAAAAGTACAAAATAAAAGTAACAAATAATTGAAGAGCAGCAGGGGTGCCGGTACAGATTCAACGTGTGGGGGCACCAGTTAGTCGAGGTAATATGTACATGTAGGTAGAGTTATTAAAGTGACTATGCATACATAACAGAGAGTAGCAGCTGCGTAAAAGGGGGGGGGGGGGGGGGGGGGTGCAAATAGTCTGGGATAGCCATTTGATTAGATGTTCAGGAGTCTTATGGCTTGGGGGTAGAAGCTGTTTAGAAGCCTCTTGGACCTAGACTTGGCGCTCCGGTACCGCTTGCCGTGCGGTAGCAGAGAAAACAGTCTATGACTAGAATGGCTGGAGTCTTTGACAATTTTTAGGGCCTTCCTCTGACACTGCCTGGTATAGAGGTCCTGGATGGCAGGAAGTTCGGCCCCGGTGATGTACTGGGCCGTACGCAGTACCCTCAGTAGTGCTTTGCGGTCGGAGGCAGAGCAGTTGCCATACCAGGCAATATGTCTAACAGACCACAGAGGGTGTTCTTTAATGGAAGCCTCTCCAACATAATCCAGGTATAATCAGGAATTCCCCAGGGCAACTGTCTAGGCCCCTTACTTTTTAAAATCTTTACTAATGACACGCCACTGGCTTTGAGTAAAGCTACTACAGCGAGTGAAATTACTGCAACACTTAGAGTGGCAGTCAGTTTTAGAATGGGTGGCAAGAAATAAGTTGGTCCTAAATATTTCAGAAACTAAAAGCATTGTATTTGGGACAAAACATTCACTAAACCCTAAACCTCAACTAAATCTTGTAATAAATCATGTGGAAATTGAGAAAGTGGAGATGACTAAACTGCTTGGAGTAACCCTGGATTGTAAACTGTCATGGTCAAAACATGTTGATGCAACAGTAGCTAAGATGGGGAGAAGTCTGTCCATAATAAAGTGCTGCTTTGCCTTAACAACCCTATGAACTGCTGTCCAGTCGTGTGGTCAGGTGCCACAAATTTGCTCAGAACAGGGCAGGACAGCTGGCCCTTAAATGCACATTGAGAGCTAACATGAATACAATGCATGTTAATCTCTCAGGGCTCAAAGTAGAGGAGATATTGACTTCATCACTACTTGTTTTTCTAAGAAGTATTGACATGCTGAATGCACCAAGCTGTCTATATAAACTATGAGCACACAGCTCGGACACCCATGCATACCCCACAAGACATTCCACAAGTCCAGAACAGACTATGGACGGTGCACAGTGCTACATAGAGCCATGACTACATGGAACTCTATTCCATATCAGGTAACTGATGCAAGCAGTAGAATCATATTATTATTAAAAAATATATAATAATAATACACACCTATGGAACAGCGGAGACAGGCACAGATACTCACACGCATACACATGCACTCTACACACGGATTTTGTATTGTAGATATTTGGTAGAGTAGTGGCCTGAGGGCACACACTTAATGTGTTATGAAATGTAATATTTCTAATTGTATAACTGCCTTAATGTTGCTGGACCCCAGGAAGAGTAGCTGCTGCTTTAGCAGCAGCTAATGGGGATCCTTAATAAATAAAAATATAAAAAGACTGGTGGGCAAGAGAATCATGTTTTGAACTAAACATGTAGACTAGGGGTATTCAGCTTTTACACTACGAAGTCCTGAGCCTGCTGGTTTTCTGTTCTACCGGATAATTAATTGCATCTACCTGGTGTCCCAGGTATAAATCAGTTCCTGGTTAGTGGGGAAAAATTGAATTAAAAAAAAAAAGCAGTGGAACTGGCTTCGAGGTCCAGAGTTGAGAATGAGGGATGTAAGACAGCCAATCAATCACATGTATTTATAAAGCCCTTTTTACATCAGCAGAGGTCACAAAGTGCATATACAGAAACCCAGCCAAAAATCCCAAAGATCAAGTAATGTATGTCCAGTGGGGGGGGGCTGCCCAAAACAACCCACCACCTCGCCCCCTTCAGCTTAAGTCCTCTAGGCAGCTAAAGTGTACGAAAGTAGACTGTACGAAACAGCCCGATGACTTATCTAACAGGTAGAAATGTATAAAAGGGGAAGGTGTCAACCACGATGCTGCAGTGCAGATATCCTCGACCCCTGCACCCCTAAACATTTTGGGCAGAAGTCATCGCACCTCGACGTGTAGAGTGAGCCCTAATGTCCTAAGGCACTGGGTGCCCCTTAGTCTCATAGGCCAAGGCAATGACATCACAGAGCCAATGAGACAACCGCTGTTTTGAGAGTGGTCGACCAAGCGCTCCAGCACCATAGCACACAAACACCTAACCATTGCTGTGCCCTTCACATAAGGTGGGGACAGGACACAGATGGAGATGTTCCTCTCTCTCCAGCATGAAGAGGAGGAAAAAAGGCCTATAGCTCTAGGGTCCGCGATATGTAACAGCTCTTAATAATCTCAGGCATGACCACCGGATTAGGAAACAACACCACCCTGCTCAGATCACCATTGATGGCGAGACATTCAGGTCGCGTTGACAGAGCGCATAGATCGCTGACACGCTTGGGAAAGTAATGATGCCGTCTTCGAGGACAACATTCTCAGAGAGATCTGGGCCAAAGGCTCAAACGGTGGTTCACACAACGCGTCTAGCACTAAGGTGCGCTCTTTTCCCAATTCACTGCAAGACCCAGACGGGTGAGATGAGTCACCCGTCGGGTCGTGTGTGCGATCGCCAGCTCTGCTGACGGGGTGAGAACCAGCAGATCGTCCAATTATGCCAGAACACTGTCGACGCAGCGGCTTTATTGCCGCCTCCACACATTTGGAAAAGGTGCGAGGAGCTTGGGCGAACCCAAAAGGCACTCATGTACTCGTACGCCACTCCTTGGAAAGCAAAGCACAGAAACTTCCTGTGACGCGGAAGCCCCGGAACATGGAAAAAGTCACCCTGATGGATACACTCCAGAAGGTGCCTCGTTGTGAGCATGCGGAAAGGTCGTTTGGGTACGGACTTCTTTCAAACCCGCATATCCAGAATCTGCCTCATCTTTGGCATGAGAAAATAGGTAAGAGTAAAGCCCGCTGTTTCTCTGCTCTGGGGGAACTACTGTTAGCGCTTCCTTCACCAGAAGCTCTGCAATTTCCTTGTTCAGAGCTGTAACCTTCTCGGGTGATGCCATCACCATTTACACGACCCCTGTAAAGGGTGGAGGGGCAGCGAAATTGAATGGCATAACCCCCCTGGATCAACGGCGGCAGGATCATCTTGAGACTTATCTTGCCAAGACTAATCTTCAGTCTCGCTGAAGAACTATAGGAAGACTGTAGGGGCGCGCTCCTATATACAGGGAGAGCTGTACTCCAATTGGCTGGAGCACATGCATAATTATTGTCAGGCTATTGGCTGCCTAGGCAGTGGGGTAAACCACTAGGAGCAAAGCCCACTATAGGGCAGGGCGTGACAATATAGAACCAAACCCAAGGTGCCAAGACTTAAAAGCGAGCAACTTGAGAAATTGAGAGCGAAAACCTGACCGTGACTATTGCTGGTGGACAATTGAATGATTTAAAATGTATTTGTTACACATTTGAATCACATTTCTTTGATTACAGTTCTATATTTATTGTTTAAGATTTTTTTTATCTGTGGCTATGATGTTCTGCTCGCTCAGTCACACTTGCAAGCTCTCAAGTTTAATTTGTGCTCTCGGCTGGCCTGTGGACTCGCGGGACCCGTCCTCTGCTCGCTCGACCACATTTCTTCTGTTTGCACACGCAATGAGGTTTCATCTCGCACCACTTCAACTTTTGAACCGGATTTGACTCCATAGCGATGCTTTCCATTGCCTGTCCAGCGTAGCCACGCATTATTACATATAAGAACATTTAAAACGTCCCAAATCACATTTGAATTTACTCTGCCGATTGTCCGTGGTGTTGATTGTTAATGGTTTGAAATTTGAGACAAAATATCCAAGTATTATTTATTGGACTTTGAGATCTGCCGTTGGGATTATAACTTTTTAACCGCTTAGGATGTTGAGTCCTCTATTTAAGGGAATTGAAGCGGTTCTGACCGACATGTGTGTACAATGCGCTCATTTGTGTACAATGAATGTCGCAGGGTTCAGTGCCTTATAATGCCAGAAAGCACCCCACCTGTATGCTCTCCCCCCCTCTCTCAGGCTGGGCTCTGAGCGACAGAGCCCAGCCTGAGAGACGGCATATTAAAAGGGGAAAGTCTAGCGATTTCAGTAATCGTACTTTCATCTCGCTGTGATATTCTCAGCCGGATTTAGAACTCAACATGAAAAAAATACTAAATCATTTTGTAGAATTGAAACACGACCACTTTCTCTTGGTCAATGAGGGACGTAATCACTGCAGACATACAAATGGTGTCTTTGCGTCACTCAGAGGGGCTTGGCAGAAAATGCTCTCATCAGTTATATGAACATTTGTACTGTCACTAAATATGATCATATTTATTTTACAGTTATAAAGGTGAAATCTTAAAGTTGTTTATAACTTGTTTGTTACTATATTTAAAAAAACATTTCAGTCATTGCAAGCCCTATTCCCCCACTTTTGTTGAATAGGGAAAAATTGGTTTTATATTTTCTGAATATTTGTTGTATAGACTTGAGTACACCTTGGGAATTTCCAACTACTTTTCCCAGAAAGGTGAGTTAAACTTGTATAGATATATGCAGCATTACTAGTTATTGTTCATGGCCATCTCATGAAAAATAATTACATTTGGGTATTTCTATTTTGGAGGAAATCTACATTTTGCCATAACATTCTTTAAAAAGTTATTTTTAAGGAGTGGGGCAGTCCCACTCCTTGCATAATTGTTTTGATTCATTAAAGAGATAGTAAAGTGTTGGAAAAACAGGGGAGATCGGGGAGTCAAACGGCAGTGGGTCAGATTCGAACCCATGCTTACTCTGGCATACATGTGGGTCAGCGGCTGGAACACACAGGCCACAACATCGAGATTTCTATAACCTGGCACATAAGCACAGCCATGTAAACACGAGCAAGACTTTGGTTAGCATGCATGTTCTTCAGTCTTGTACACATGTCTTAGGGGGATGAGCAAAAAAAAATCTTGATTGCCACAGAGACCTGCGTTTTGAAGTTGGTTTAATAATAATTTCCTGTGGATATTTTGTCTCAAATTTGAACCCGAATAATAACCAACCCCACGGACAATCGGCAGAGTAAGTTCAAACAATTGTATTAAACCTTCTTGACAGACAAGGGACATTTAGGTTGTCTTCTATGTAATAAGGCGTGGCTATGCTGGACAGGCAATGGAAAGCGTCACCACATGCCACATCGAGACTAAGCCAGTTCAAGACAGGCTGGCTCAGAAGACTACTCACTAGTCAACAACAGCAAAAGCTGCTGTTTGGAAATGGAGCCAAAACAGAAAGTCATTAACATTTGTATTAATACATTTATAGCTGTGAATACAAACAGAAACACTAGGTTTAGTATCCCTGGTATAAAACAGTTAAATAAACACCCCAGTAGCCTAGAACAGAGCCGTATCCATATTAATAGCTCTGGCCTACACTTGCTGTTAATTGCTTTAAATTACTTATGAGTGAATCAATCCACACAGCTGCTGAATTAATAAATGAACTTTTGAGATTGCAATGGGCGCAGTCAACAGTAACACAATCAACAACAAAAAATACTGTAGGAAGTAGGGACCAACATTATTTCAAGCATCCTTTAAATTCTTGCCTTTGCGTATCATGTCTGTAGTTCACATTGGGAAGGTACTGGCGAAGTTCTAGAGGAAATGCTTCAGGCACATCATACTCCTGATAGCACACATTTGCAGCCCTCTCTGAAAGACAAGAGTATAATTCCACACACAAAAAAGAGGAAAAGGAATATTTAGATATGCTGTGGTCACAGCATTCGCAACATTGCAGACAGACAGTAATTATGTAAAATAAATAGTCTTCATGATATAGAAGCATATCTGTATAGAAATATTTAAATCTAATTATAGCTAGCCCCATTTCTCCTATGGGTGAGCAGAGATGTGATGGTACCATTTGAGCAGTTGTTCACATATTGACCCACTGCTAGCGGGTTTTCTGTATTGGCTGTCAACCAAGTGATGTCACTCAACCCGAAAGGACCAAGGCGGTCTCTTCCACTGCACGACCTGGAAAACATCAATAATTTTAAATATGAATGCTGTCCATCTACATGTGAAAAATTGTCGTAGGACAGTCATCAAGCCCTAGGACATTTTTCAGTAACACTTTACTTGACACCAAGCATCATAACACGGTCATAACCATGTCATACCAGTTGACATCACAAGGTCATAACCCTTTCATGACATATTTAGACCTGTTGTGACATATATTGCGTTATTTTATGGCTGGTTATGACACCTACATAAGAGTGTCAAAACCCACCACACAAGGCAAAACATTCCATTACACCATATGCTACATGTCAACAGTATGTTTGTTATAGATTTTATTTTATTGACCATATTAAATTATCATTGTAATTGCGGACACATTTACATTTACATTTACGTCATTTAGCAGACGCTCTTATCCAGAGCGACTTACAAATTGGTGCATTCACCTTACATTGATGTCAGACATGCACCTACCCCAATGCTCAGTTGCTGATGACTGGGATGAATGCAGGAGCAGATTTCAGGAGCAGGACGAGATACCCTTATATCAGTCAAAAAGAGGGTATGTATGATTATGATGGTCACAATGCTTCTTGACAGTGTCATAAAGTGTATTTTCTTGGACCAAGTAAAGTGACACAGGATGGTCATAACACTTCTTGACAGTGTCATAAAGTTAAAATAACAAAAAAAAATGTATATGTTGAAAAAAACATGACTAGAGAATGAATTACAACAACAAAGGATTAAAGAAACAAACTTTCAAATGAAAGGAATTTTCTTGGCAGTGAAAAAAAACATTTGAAACAAAACGTGGGTTTTGACATTTATGGAGGTGTCATAACCAGCCATAAAATAACGCAATATATGTTCATGACAGTGTTATGATCATATGACAGGTTATGTCACCTGTTATGATATTATGCAATGGTTATAACCGTGTCATGACACTGAGTGTCAAGTAAAGTGTTACCCATTTTTCTATGCCACATTTCTCACCTGTACACTATTTTAGAGATGCCTTTGTCATTGCCGTCAATCAAAACATGATCTATGCATCTGAATACAAAAGGGTTCCGAATGGACTGGAAGAGAATGGGCTCATATGCCTGATAGATGGTACCTGCATGGATAACACAGAAATTAGTCACTCATTCACACAACGGTAAATCACAACACTTGTCCAAGTGATATGCATTTCCTTAATTACTTTCAAAATAGCTATGCTATGTATTAAAAGGGGTACTTTTTAATCTATGTTCTTGCTTATACTAAAGAGATACATGAGTATAAATACATATCCCTCTTCTTAGGTTGGTGTTATGATAAATGATGGTTTGTCGGGACTGATGGTTTGTACGGTTGTGGTTATCAGTACAGCTCCATCTAGTTGTCGTGTTGGGGATAACTGTTGTGGACAACTAGCATTTTAGCTAAGCCTAACCCAGGTTTTTTTCACTCCAGATACAAACAACGACTACATCTCATCTGCCCAGACCCATATGCTCACAGCCCCATCCCTAGTGCCTGCATTATTGCTTGCCACTTGGTCTTAAATTGTGCCAATTTGTTTTTCCTCGGTCGCCCATGCTATTTCAATAAATCATTAGATTTTTCCATTGTGTTAATGATGGCGGATTGATTGATTTCCAAGTTTTTAGTTATGTGTTTTTTCCAGCATGAGTGATAAGAGAATTGTCCAGCTCATTGGGACATATGCCACGTCTTGAAATATGACACAGATTAAAAGTAAGTTTACATTGTAATACTTCTGACAGGCAACTTTCTAGCTCCGCCCACAACTTCTAGACTTTTTAGGATTCCCAGAAAGCATGGTTTATTGAGTCATTATTCATTTGACACTTAAGACATAACTCTGCAGTTGTGCTGTAGAATTTGTGAATTTTGTTTCTTGTATAATAAATTCTATACATTAGTTTATACCAGATTAAGCGGACATTTTAGTTAACTGTAATGTCGTTATTTATGCTCCAACTTTCCCTCCATCTCGTACCAACATCAGTCTTGGTTCAAAACGATTGTCAGTTGGATATACTCTCTGCAAGGTTTTGTATATCTTATGAACGTCCTTTTCTGGCTCAAATAAGATTCCCTCAAGGTTGCGCTGATGTCCAAAAGATTTCAAATTTAATTGTGTAATGTAACTTAAGTTGCATATATTTGAAACCATCTACATTGGTCAGACAAAATTGCTTTTTAATTCCGTAATGGAAATCAATGTATTTCCTGTTACCAAGTAATTTATGGTTTCTATGCATTTAGTTTTCCATGTGGACCAATAATGAAATAAAATAATAATAAAAAATCTGAATTCTGAAAAGCTATGCAAGGATTGTTCCATAAGGCTGTGTTTTTAGGGAATGATATTGGTTCTTGTAAAAGTACCATTTTCCTCCACATTGTTATAAACTATGAAGTCATTAATGTTCTTAGCTTAATACTACTTTGAAAATAGACACGTAAAACGATTCTGGGGATGAGCATGCACATCTTAAATATGTACCCATTGTTCCTCTTTAGTTCATTTAACTATGTCACAAGTAAAAGCCTTGAGATCATCATCATCCCCCTAATGTACGCCTTAAAGGCATCCCACATTATATTGGGGGTTGTTTTTTCTGACCTCTGTCTACATTTGTAATTATAAAATGTAATTTGTTCATTTATGTATTTAATTCATTTTGGGTCCGGACGATGCACTCTGTTCATTCTCCTAACGGTTGCTAAATGTATATAAAAAGGTTCAACAGTTGACAGTGCATGTCAGAGCAAAAACCAAGCCATGAGGTCGAAGGAATTCTCCATAGAGCTTCAAGACAGGATTGTGTCGAGGCACAGATCTGGGGAAGGGTACCAAAAAATGTCTGCTACATTGAAGGTTCCCAAGAACACAGTGGCCTCCATCATTCATAAATGGAAGATGTTTGGAACCACCAAGACTCTTCCTAGAGCTGGCCGCCCGGCCAAACTGAGCAATCGGGGGAGAAGGGCCTTGGTCAGGGAGGTGACCAAGAACCCGATGGTCTCTCTAACTCTAGAGCTCTGTCACTCTGTGGAGATGGGAGAACCTTCCAGAAGGACAACCATCTCTGCAGCACTCCACCAATCAGGCCTTTATGGTAGAGTGGCCAGACAAAAGCCACTCCTCAGACAGCGCGCTTGGTCTGATTAAACCAAGATTGAACTCTTTGGCCTGAATGCCATGCGTCACATTAAACCAAATTTTATTAGTCACATGAGCCGAATACAACAGGTGTAGTAGACCATACAGTGAAATGCTTACTTACGAGCCGCTAACCAACAGTGCAGTTTCAAAAAATATGGTTAAGAATAAGAGATAAAAGTAACAAGTAATTAAAGAGCAGCAGTAAAAAATAACAATATATACAGGGGGGTGCCGGTACAGTGTCAATGTGCGGGGGCACCGGTTAGTTGAGGTAGTATGTACATGTAGGCAGAGTTAATTAAAGTGACAATGCATAGATGACAACAGAGAGTGGCAGTGGTGTGGAGAGGGGGGGGGGGGGCAATGCGGTTAGTCTGGGTAGCCATTTGACTAGATGTTCAGGAGTCTTATGGCTTGGGGGTAGAAGCTGTTTAGAAGCCTCTTGGACCTAGACTTGGAGCTCCGGTACCACTTGCCATGTGGTAGTAGAGAGAACAGTCTATGACTAGGGTGGCTGGAGTCTGAAATGTTTAGGGCCTTCCTCTGACACCGCCTGGTATAGAGGTTCTGGATGGCAGGAAGCTTGGCCCCAGTGATGTACTGGGCTGTTCGCACTACCCTCTGTAGTGCCTTACGGTCGGAGGCTGAGCAGTTGCCATACCAGGCAGTGATGCAACCAGTCAGGATGCTCTTGATGGTGCCGCTGTAGAACCGTTTGAGGATCTGAGGACCCATTTTAAGTCATATCTGGAGGAAACCTGGCACCATCCCTACGGTGAAGCATGGTGGTGGCAGCATCATGCTGTAGGGAAGTTTTTCAGCGGCAGGGACTGGGAGACTAGTCAGGATTGAGGCAAATATGAACGGAGCAAAGTACAGACCGATCCTTGATGAAAACCTGCTCCAGAGCGCTCAGGACCTCAGACTGGGGCGAAGGTTCACCTTACAAAAGGACAACGACCCTAAGCACACAGCCAAGACAACACAGGAGTGGCTTCGGGACAGATCTTTGAATGTCCTTGAGTTGCCCAGCCAGAGCCTGGACTTGAACCTGATCAGACATCTCTGGAGAGACCTGAAAATAGCTGTGCAAACAATAGCTGTGCACTTCCCATCCAGCCTGACAGAGCTTGAGAGGATCTGCAGAGAAGAATGGAAGAAACTCCCCAAATATAGGTGTGCCAAGCTTATAGCATAATACCCAAGAAGACTCAAAAATGTAATTTAAAAAAATCTATTTTAGAATAAGGCTGTAACGTAACAAAATGTGTAAAAAGTCAAGGGGTCTGAATACTTTCCGAAGGCATATATGGACTGAGCAGACTTAACAAAAAACATCATGCAAATTCATAGAGGTGCTATGCCTTTTTAGGGCTTTTTTCCTCTCCTAACGTACCAAAAAAAAAAAAAAAAAAAAAAAAGGTAGATACATACATTTGAAGAAATACTGCCACTTAAGTACTGTGGTTAGTTTGTATTACCTAATAAATGTCATTAAAGTATAGTTGCTGGTGGGGGGGGTCTACTTAAGGTGGGTCCTCCGAGAGAAGTATCTGATCCCAGTCACTCTATCACAATCCCCCGGATATAGCCCCTCTCTATTCTCACAAATAACCACCACCAACCACTGCCGGGATTCGGAGTTGAGACTTGATTCCTTTCTCCTCCAGTGACTGTCTGATCGCAAGGGTATTTAGCGTTCTTCTGCTTCACGCCGATCCGATGGCATCGCACCAGATGCTCCGGTGATAAATCCACGCCTAGCTCCTCCGATATCAGCTTGATCACATAGCTGGAAAGGTCCCCTTTTTCCTCATCTTCCAGTAGGGACGATATTCTCATTATTTTGTCTCCGTTTTCTAGCTAATTCAGTTAAACTTTTAAAGTTTGCACCTTTGTTTCCAGAAGGCCAATTTTGTTGTCTTGTTCATCCACGCGCCAGCCCTGTATATACATATCTGACACGATAGACTCTACTTTCCTTTTGAGGAAATCTACTTTTTTAACAGATTGTAACAGTTTGTTGTGGTAATGTTTAGCTATGTTTTCCTGGATATCCTTCAGCTGTTCGTTGCTCTCATTTGCATCTCCAAGTTGTTCTTTGTCTTTTCCTTTAAGGGAAGCCATTGCTTGTTGGGTTCGAGTTTGTCGCTTTACTTAGATTTATGCACAACTGCAAACCACTGATAACTCACTTTCTCCTGGTTGCTTGGGGATATATTGATCTATCGACTTGTAATGCTTAATTTAAACTGTTGTCTGGCTTCTACATATAATCCCAGTTGCTACATACATTTTCCTAACCTGTTACATTAATTCTCATAACCTGCTACGTAAATGTCACTTCTGTCCGTAGCTGGGTTGGCTTAGCTAAAATGCTACAATTGTCAAAAAAACATCAGTCCTCACAAACCATCAGTATCACTCCACTGGAATTCAATACGATCACAGGCTGTCGACAACGCAGCTTTTAAAAGGCAATATTCCCGTATTCGTAGAGATCACATTCATGATAACAGTGGATTTCCACTGGGGACGATGAAACAACGGAAGCCATGCATTTTCAATGAAAGACAAACAAGGTGGTGGAGGACCGTCAGGTGAGGCAAGCATCGGCGAGGGAGCATGAACAGGGCGGGATCTAAGTTGGGGAAAGCTGAACTTGATCCAAATGGTATTCCAATACATTTTTGAAAGTTGAAGCTCATTTATTGCATTTCTATGCAATTGAAAAACAAAAATAAAGCAAAAATGACACCAGCCATTATCACCTTGGCTTCTGTAGCTTCATTCACCTCAGTTGATCTACGAACTAGGTCGACCGATTAATCGGAATGGCCGATTAATTAGGGCCGATTTAAAGTTTTCATAACAATCGGTAATCGGCATTTTTGGACACCGATCATGGCCGATTACATTGCACTCCACGAGGAGACTGCATGGCAGGCTGACTACCTGTTACGTGAGTGCAGCAAGGAGCCAAGGTAAGTTGCTAGCTAGCATTAAACATATCTGATAAAAAACAATCAATCTTAACATAATCACTAGTTAACTACACATGGTTGATGATATTACTAGCTTATCTAGCGTGTCCTGCGTTGCATATAATCGATGCGGTGCCTGTTAATTTATCATCAAATCACAAACTACTTCACCAAACGGGTGATGATCTAACAAGGACATTCTCGAAAAAAAGGACTGACATTGCACCGATTTGTACATAACCATCAATGCCCTTCTTAAAATAAATACAAAAGTATATTTTTAAACCTGCATATTTAGTTAATATTGCCTGCCAACATGAATTTATTTTAACTAGGGAAATTGTGTCACTTCTCTTGCGTTCTGTGCAAGCAGAGTCAGGGTGTATGCAGCAGTTTGGGCTGCCTGGCTCGTTGCAAACTGTGTGAAGACCATTTCTTCCTAACAAAGACCGTTATTAATTTGCCAGAATTGTACATAATTATGACATAACATTAAAGGTTGTGCAATGTAACAGCAATATTTAGACTTAGGGATGCCACCTGTTAGATAAAATATGGAACAGTTCCGTATTTCACAAAGAATAAACGTTTTGTTTTCGAAATGATAGTTTCCGGATTTGACCATATTAATGACCTAAGGCTCGTATTTGTGTATTATTATATTATAATTAAGTCTATGATTTGATAGAGCAGTCTGACTGAGCGGTGGTAGGCAGCAGCAGACTCATAAGCATTCATTCAAACAGCACTTTCCTGCATTTGCCAGCAGCTCTTCGCTGTGCTTCAAGCATTGCGCTGTTTATGACTTCAAGCTTATCAACTCCCGAGATTAGGCTGGCAATACTATAGTGCCTATAAGAACATCCAATAGTCACAGGTATAGGAAATAGAAATTATATAGAGAAATAGTCATAATAACTGCAACCTAAAATTTCTTACCTGGGAATATTGATGACTCATGTTAAAAGGAACCACCGGCCTTCATATGTTCTCATGTTCTGAGCAAGGAACTTAAACATTAGCTTTTTTACATGGCAAATATTGCACTTTTACTTTCTTCTCCAACACTTTGTTTTTGCATTATTTAAACCAAATCGAACATGTTTCATTATTTATTTGAGACTAAATTGATTTTATTGATGTATTATATTAAGTTAAAATAAGTGTTCATTCAGTATTGTTGTAAATGTCATTATTACAAATATATACGCAATTTTTTTATTTAAAAAAATTATTACCGGTTAATCGGTATCGGCTTTTTTTGGTCCTCCAATAATAGGTATCGGCGTTAAAAATCATAATCGGTCGACCTCTACTACGAACACATAGCCTGCTAGCTATAGAGGAGAGTGGGGTATGTTGAGCCAAAGGGGTAAGTTAACCCAACCTTGTTTCTAGGAAACCATAAACAAAATATATCATTTGACCAAATATTGAGGAAGAGGTCATCATTTCATGGAGTCTGTGGAGGAAGAAACCACACGGAAAAAATAAGTGGTAAGGAAGTTCATATCCCAGCGATAAAAAGTACAAAGTGTTTGTTAGGCATTAAGCCCGTGTTAAAAGATGCTTAAAATGAATAAAATACAAAAAAAGCGATTGTGATTGAGTAATAAAGCTAGACATGGCTTTAAAAAGGTAGTGGTAATATTTCTTTCAGTACAGAAATGTGTAGGTGGGTTAACTGAGCCTGTCCGGTGGTTCAACTTACCCCATACCCGGGTAAATTGCGCCAAGAGAACACTTTTTTTTGGACAATCTGTTTTCAAAACTGTCACGTTAATATGAATTCTGATTATTTCCAAGGATACACAACATCTTGAAATATATGTAGATATATGTTGGAAAGAATGCTATACATCTCCCTTGATGTAGTGATGCTGAATAAAAAATAAATAAAAAATTATACTCAATTTACCCCACTCTCCCCTACAATTAGCCGCTATGTCGCTCATACAGTATCAGACTGACAGACTGAGTATGCTTCTAGGTTCACACATACACAGATCATGTATTTGAAACCAATCTCAATAATAGTAACATCATAATGTTACACCCCTGAAAGGGTGCGGGGAAATAGGAGAAAAACACGTAGCATGTGGGCTCAATTGGAAATGACCTTTAAAATGGTGCATTGTCGACAAGTACGATCAGATTGAACCCCGGCCTCAGTCGTCATCATCAGTGGTGAGAATTACCTGGGTACATGGCCACTGTAGTTCCTTTATGCACAAAGCCCCTGGTAACAAAGACTCCTGTTCCAGCGAACGGCAAGGAACTAGGCTTTCTCTCAATACAGAACCCAACCGTGAGTAACATCGTCTCGATGGGCCTATGCTCTCCTTTTGGTTCTCCTGTTTCATATTATAATAATTAGTCACGCATTTTTGGAAAACATGTTCCATATGGTGGCCACAGCCAGATATTTGAAAGACAGGTATAGAAAGGAAGACATGCACAATTAATAGGGCTGAGAAGGGAACAGTACAGATTGTTATGTTATTTTTTGCATGTATAGGATGTGTGCTCGAGTTGGCTCATCATTATCTTGACTGTTCTTGAATAACAAATAGTTTTACAAATCTGAACATGGTATAGTTACATATATAACATCAATATAGACTGAGTGTACAAAACATTAGGAACACCTGCCCTTTCCATGACAGACTGACCAGGTGAAAGCTATGATCCCTTATTGATGTCACTTGTTAAATCCACTTCAATCAGTGTAGACGAAGAGAAGGAGATAGATCGAGACATTGTGTATGTGTGCCAATCACAGGTTGAATGGGCAAGACAAAAGTTAAGTGCCTTTGAAAGGGGTATGGTAGTAGGTTCCAGGCGCACCGGTTTGAGTGTCAAGAACTGCAACGCTGCTGGGTTTTTCACACTCAACAGTTTCCTGTGTTTATCAAGAATGGTTCACCACCCAAAGGACATCCAGCCAACTTGACAACTGTGGGAAGCATTGGGGTCAACATGGTGTCAAGTGTTCCACAGGGATGTTGGCCCTTGTAGAGACCATGCCCCAACGAATTGAGGCTGTTCTGAAGGTGTTCCTAATGTTTGGTATACTCAGTGTATAAATGTTATTATCATCAGACCAAACACTTAAAATACATTCAAAGTGACATTTTGGCCTTGCCCAGGACTCCAATATGACTCCCTAATGTTTCATCTCTAGGTTCTTCAAAGCAAAAAAAAAAATTGTCATATGAAGCTCTTGATATGTAATATGACTAGTATTTTGATTTCAATAAAGAAATACACAAATTTTTGAATACTGTATAAACATGAATATTGAAAATACTGTATACCATTGTTGGTTTGGCAAATGTTTCTACATATTATTGAACATAGTTTACTCCACGGGCATATCAAAGTTCCAGAGTGGGATGTCTGCTACTTTTATCCGATTTGTAAACCTTAACAGATTGAACGTGAAAATGTATTCAAAAGGGTTGCCCTCTGCTGGTGATTTGCAGGGAGTGCAATACATAAGTAAAAGGAGGTCTGTGATTGCCTACTACGCCAATTTCTCTGTATAAAATGGGCCATAACTTTAAAACTAGCAGAGATGCCACTCTGGAACTAATATGCCCGTTGAGTATATTATGTTCTACAATATATACAAAAAAAATGGCCAAATCTAAATTTGTATATTTCCAATATTCATGTTTATATTTTGATATATTTCAGAAATATTTTTTTTGGGGGGGGGAATCAAAATACTACAGAACAAGCAGTAAGGCTTCATATGACACTAATGTTTGCTTTGTAGCACCTACCGATGAAACATTATGTAGTCTTAAAGGAGAAAGCCAAAATGTCATAAATATGCAAACTTTGATAAATTATTTCTCAATTATGCTTTTACATACAGTGCATTCGGAAGTATTCAGACCTTGATTTTTCCCACATTTTATTGTGTTAGTCTTATTCTAAAATTGATTAAATAGTTTTCCCCCCTCAATCTACACACAAAACCCCATAATGACAAAGCAAAAAACAGGTTTAGACATTTTTGCTAATTTATTAAAAATAGAAAACTGAAATAACAAATTTACATAAGTATTCAGACCCTTTTTCTCAGTACTTTGTTGAAGCACCTTTGGCATCGATTACAGCCTCATGTCTTCTTGGGTATGACGCTACAAGCCTGGCACACCTGTATTTGGGGAGTGTCTCCCAGTCTTCTCTGCAGATCCTCTCAAGCTCTGCCAGATTGGATGGGGAGCATCGCTGCACAGTTATTTTCAGGTTTCTCCAGAGATTTTCCATCAGTTTCTAGTCTGGCTGGGCCACTCAAGGACATTCAGAGACTTGACCCGAAGCCACTGCTGTGTTGTCTGTGTGCTTAGGGTCGTTGTCCTGTTGGAAGGTGAACATTCGCCCCAGTCTGAGGTCCTGAGCGCTCTGGAGCAGGTTTTTATCAAGGATCTCTCTGTACTTCACTCCGTTCATCTTTCCCTTGATCCTGACTAGTCTCCCAGTCTCTGCCGCTGAAAAACAGAGCACCAGAGCACTCAGGACCTCAGACTGGGGCAAAGGTTCACCTTCCAACAGGACAATGACCCTACGCACACAGCCAACTTGAACCCGATCTAACGTCTCTGGATAAACCTGAAAATAGCTGTGCAGCGACACTCCCCATCCAATCTGACAGAGCTTGAGAGGATCTGCAGAGAAGAATGGGAGAAACTCCCAAAATACAGGTGTGCCAAGCTTGTAGAGTCATACCCAATAAGACTCAAGGCTGTAATCGCTGCCAGAGGTGCTTCAACAAAGTACTGAGTAAAGGGTCTGAATACTTACGTAAATGTGATCAGTTTTTTTTTAATAAGTGTACAAAAAAATCTAAAAACCTGTTTTTGCTTTGTCATTATGGGGTATTGTGTGTAGGTTGATGAGGGGAAAAAACGATTGAATTCTTTTTTAGAATAAGGCTGTAATGTAACAAAATATGGATAAAGTCAAGGGGTCTGAAAATTTTCAGAATGCACTGTATGTCAACAATCCTTCCTCCAAAAGACCATTTTACAGATTACATTTCATGAAAATACCCAAAATCATGGTCAATATTTGTCTAGGTTTCGTGAGGAATCACTCCAAATAGTTGAGCTGTGCTTGATTTAGTTTCCTCTGTATACTGGAACAGTTTCGATCAAGCACACGTCAGTAAGTATTTAAAAGTATATGACTTTGTATACATTTGACCTAGGTCTGATTCTTATCTCTGGTAAATGGAACACTAACACGATTAATTCAACTAAATCGACAACCCATCAAGCACCTAAGTCATTGAATAAGCTGCGTTAGTGCTGGGCTGAAACAAAAGCCTGAACACACTGTGCCTAGGAGCCGGTTTAACGAATGCTGTGCTTCTATGTCTTTCCCACCCATGATTACATTCCCTAACAAAAGGCAGAAACAAAAACAAAACCTATGTCTGGTCCCTCAGTGGTCTCTGGGCTGAGGTAGCGGGTTTGAGTCGAGGCGGGAAGCAGACGTAACACCTCTCCCTGGTGTGCAACGTCATTTCTGAGCAGTGCCCTAAAAAGGTGTAGTAGTGTTTCTGACACCACCTCATCCGAGACCAGCCGGTCTTTTGAGCGCTCTGTGACATGGCGAATAGTTCTGTGGGAAAAAAAGGACAGAATAGGCCATTGCAAATCAGCTCTTCACTTACTATGAGGCTAAAGAAAATATGCTTCCACTAAATGTCTGGATCCTGCAGGGCTTGCCTGCCTGAGGACAAGAATGCAAGCTCTAATAATCAAGGGGATAGCCAACATAAATCAGCAGATTATGCAAAGTAAAGACAATGAAACTAGAAAAGTACATTTTCATTAAGAAAATATGCTTGTTAGCTTGTCTTAAAGTATCTATTGTTGTGAAATAAGTAGTGACTGCAGTAGTAGTGGTAGTGACTGATTATAGTTGGGAAAAGTAGGTAGATGGGAAAATTGATTGATTGGATAGCCTGAATATGTTGGTTTGCTGTCTAGCTTGAACGGTCAAGAGTTATTGGTGGTGGGTTATTTTATGCATATTTTTAGAGTTAAAGGTGTTAAAAAACAGAAAGTTAGGATAGCTTAAACATTTGAAAGTTGGTCTTATACATAGAGAATGATAGAGGACCCTAGATGGATAAAACTAGTTTTTGCAGGGACATTTTTAAGCAGTCAACTAGGTGGGACTTCCTATGGATTAAGGAAGGATCACGATTCCATCCAAGTCATCAGGAGGGATCAACCAATTAATTACACTCTTGAGCAAACATTCTATAACTGGAGGTGGCAGTAATTCACCAACCTTGGCTTTATACCTGTCGAAACACACTCCAGATGGCAGTGAGCACACTTTCAGTTTGTATACCAACTCATATTAGTAGAGATGAAAATTGTCTACTTCAAAATGGAGATGGCCTCAATTGCATTGCCCATGCAGTCACAGATGTCATAATGGTACAGATACACAGAAGAGTCCTCTATTATATCTATATATATGGTCTTATAGCTTAAAAATGCAATATGTAACTTTTTGGGCGACCTGACCAAATTCACAAAGAACTATAGATCTGTTATTGTCATTGAACGCAAGTCTAAGAAGCGCTAGATCTGTTCTATGTCTGCCATTTATATTCTTCCCGTTCATAAGTTTTGTTTTTGAGTCTTTTGGTTTTGTACACCAGCTTCAAACAGCTGAAAATACAATATTTTTGGTTATTGAAAATATATTTCACAGCAGTTTAGATGGTATAATGATTATCTACACGATACAGTTGAAGTCGGAAGTTTACATACACCACAGCGAAAATCATTTAAACTCAGTTTCACAATTCCTGACATTAAATCCTAGTAAAAATGCCCTGTCTTAGGTCAGTTATTATCACCACTTTATTTTAAGAATGTGAAATGTCAGAATAATAGTAGAGAGAATGATTTCAGCTTTTATTTCTTTCATCACATTCCCAGTGGGTCAGAAGTTTACATACACTCAATTAGTATTTGGTATTATTGCCGTTAAATGGTTTAACTTGGGTCAAACGTTTCAGGTAGCCTTCCACAAGCTTCCCACAATAAGTTGGGTGAATTTTGGCCCATTCCTCTTGACAGAGCTGGTGTAACTGAGTGAGGTTTGTAGGCCTCCTTGCTCGCACATGCTTTTTCAGTTCTGCCCACATATTTTCTATGGGATTGAGGTCAGGGTGTTGTGATGGCCACTCCAATACCTTGACTTTGTTGTCCTTAAGCCATTTTGCCACAACTTTGGAAGTATGCTTGGGGTCATTGTCCATTTGGAAGACCCATTTGCGACAAAGCTTTAAACATCCTGACTGATGTCTTGAGATGTTGCTTCAATATATCCACATAATTTTCCTATCTCACGATCTCATCTATTTTGTGAAGTGCACCAGTCCCTCCTGCAGCAAAGCAACCCCACAACATGATGCTTCCACCCCCGTGCTTCACGGTTGGGATGGTGTTCTTCGGCTTGCAAGCCTCCCCCTTTTTCTTCCAAACATAATGATGGTCATTATGGCCAAACAGTTCTATTTTTGTTGCAACAGACCAGAGGACATTTCTTCAACGATCTTTGTCCCCATGTGCAGTCACAAACCGTAGTCTGGCTTTTTTATTGCGGTTTTAGAGCAGTGACTTCTCTCTTGCTAAGCGGCCTTTCAGGTTATGTCAATATAGGACTTGTTATACTGTGGATATAGATACTTCTGTACCCGTTTCCTCCAGCATCTTAACAGGGTGCTGTTGTTCTGGGATTGATTTGCACTTTTCGTACCAAAGTACGTTTATCTCTAGGAGACAGAATGCGTCTCCTTCCTGAGTGGTATGACGGTTGCATGATCCCATAGTGTTTATACTTGCGTACTATTGTTTGTACAGAAGAACGTGGTACCTTCAGGCATTTGGAAATTGCTCCCAAGGATAAACCAGACTTGTGGAGGTCTACAATTTTTTTCTGAGGTCTTGGCTGATTACTTTTGATTTTCCCATGATGTCAAGCAAAGAAGCACTGAGTTTGAAGGTAGGCCTTCAAATACAACCACAAGTACACCTCCAATTGACTCAAATTATGTCAATTAGCCTATCAGAAGCTTCTAAAGCCATGATGGAATTTTCCAAGCTGTTTAAAGGCACAGTCAACTTAGTGTGTGTAAATTCTGACCCACTGGAATTGTGATACAGTGAATTAATCTGTCTGTAAACAATTGTTGGAAAAATAACTTGTCATGCATGAAGAAGATGCCCTAAACGACTTTCCACAATTTTCTGTACTTGCTTATTTTGTCACAAACTAAAATTAGGCAAAATATTCCAATTTTAGCAACCAGGAAATGGTAGAGTGATTTCTACATATAGCACCTTTAATTGGCCAAGGAGCAGGACCATTTTGAATAGCTACCTCTGTAGAACTATGGTTCTCACTCAAACCCATGTTAAGTTATACACATTCAAAATTGGTTAGAGTTCAAAAACGATATATAATAATCAAAAAGCTATTAAGTAGGGTCAGTCTTAACATTTCAATGTTGGTTTGGAGTTGATAGCTTAAACGGTGAAAGAGATATAGGTCTATACGTTTTGTTTTTCTGGCCCTTTTAAATTCAGTTGAAATGCATTGGGAGCTCATTTAAATATTTTTGCAGTTCAAAAAGTATATATGCTATCATTAACATTTTCTCAAGCAATCTAAATTGGGTCAGTCTGCACATTTAAGAAGTTCGTTTCCTGTTAATCGCTTAAACACTAGAGCGAGAGGAATAAATAGAATATTACGAGTATTTCAGAAATCTAGAGTGGTCTTGCCATCAGCAAGTACTTTAATTAGGGTGGGTATAATTTGTGGAACGTTCCAACAGGAATCCGTTCCAAAAACTCCGTAAATATCAAGGTTGCCAACAAAAAACGCATACAGTCGTATAACAGTAGAATGACATACCGGGTAGGGAGTGAGCTATGTAATTACGTTTTTCACTCACCACGTTTATTCGGAAAAATGTCTCTTCGTTCTGCTAGCCTCCACCATTTCTCGTTCGTTGGTTTAGTTATTATTTCCGGTGTTCCTGCATTTGCCGGTGAACTCTGTTGCGCCTCAATTAGGGAATCGCTGTGGTTGAAATGTAACTAATGACCGCTAGTCCCAGTATTTTTGTAGCTAGGTGGCTTGTACACAATTGTTACCGATGATACTGTATATACCTACTCTTACTACAGAAACATGCATTTTGCCAAGTTCTCTCTGTGTTAATCCTGTTTCCCAAATATAGCAGGTAACTTGTGTCTGTCGATGTTGTTGAGTTCATCTTGCCTAGTTAAATAAAGATTAAATAAATTAGAACATTTAAAATATATACTTTGACCTATTTCAGGTAACCCCAAGATGCTTGATTCACTACAGCTGCTTTTGAAGAACTTTCCAGTCGTTTTTGCTTTACATTGCGACTTTTGAACGTCTGTTTATTGGACATATATATTAGTGTCTAATAAAAAAGAGCAACGTATGTAAAACATCCTATCTGTTTTAAGGTTATAGTGTGTGTGTATATGTGTGTGTAGTGTAGGTCCTCTTGATGTCCACTAGGTGTCAGCACGGCTTCAATAATGTCACACCAGGTTCACAACATGTTTTCATGTGTCACAAATCAAATTGTATTTGTCACATGCGCCGAATACTACATGTGTAGACCTTGCAGTGAAATGCTGAAATTAAGCCCTTAACCAACAATTTAGTTGTAAGAAAAATAAGAAATAAAAGTAACAAATAATTAAAGATCAGCAGTAAAATAAAAACAGCGAGCCTATATACATGGGGTACCGGTACAGAGTCAATGTGTCGGGGCACCTGTTAGTCGAGGTAATTGAGGTGTTCCTTTCAAGTCCAGTGGTGTAAATTACTTAACAAAAATGTATTTAAACTACTCCACTACATTCCGTTTATATCTTTTTTTTTTTGTATCTGTACTTTTACTCTTTCTGTTTCTTTAGAACATTATATTTTACTTCACCACATTTCTAAAGAAAATAATATTTTTTTTACTCCATACAGTTTCCCTGGCACCCAAAAGTACTTTTTGCATTTTGAATGCTAAGCCGGACAGGAAAATGGTCCAATTCACACACTTATCAAGAGAACATCCCTACTGCCTCTGATCTAGCAGACTCACTAAACACATGCTTCGTTTGTAAATTATGAGTGTTCCCATGGCTATTTCTTAAATAAAAATACAAGAGAATTGTGCTGTCTGGTTGGCTTAATATATGGAAGGTCAAATCATTTATACTTTTACCACTGATACTTAAGTATCTTTTAGCAATGACATTTACTTAGTATTTTACTGGGTGACTTTTACTTGAGACATTTTCTATTAACATATCTTTACTTTTACTCAAGTATGACAATTGGGTACTTTTTCAACCACTGTTCAAGACGTTTAGCACCCAATATCCAACATTCACTTGGTGGCTTGAAGTAGGAGTGCTGAACTAGGATCTGTTTAGCATTTGTGAGTAGAATGAATAACATTACTTTGACGGGGGGAGGGGGGTAGTGATTCCAGTTCAGCACTCTTAGCCTGAGACATTTCATAAATGCGTACAGAGGAGCACTTTTTTACAATCAGCTTTGCCTAGATCATTCTGACTCAGTTGTCTCTGGAATGAGATTATATGGACAGGGGTGGGTTTGATCATAGATCAGCACTCCTACTCAACACCAGTTGCTGTACCCTAACATTTTATAATCCAATTTCCCTTGCTGTCTATGTCCTTCCGGAACCCCACCTCAACATTGTTCTGTCAAGGCAACAAAAGCAAGTTGGCATGCTCTTGAAAGGAATTTAACTCACAACCTCTCCTTTGGGAATTCACCACCATAACTACTACTACAACTATTTTTAAACTATCTTAACATGTGGCTTTCTTCAGGGGGACCAAGACTAGGAACACCTTTGAATGGTCTACAAAGAATGGCCCCAGGTAAAAGTTGGCTTTTGCAGAGTATGGTTGTATTGTTACTCCACAGCATAGTATGTTATCACAACTCTATTGAAATTACATTTGAAACAAGGTGTCACTTCATTCTTGCTATTTGATGGGAACTAGCCCCTTTTCCCCTACATACCTCTTGTTTGCTCTTTCAGGCCCACAAAGGCAACACGAAAGAAGTTGCTACATTAACTGTTTCTCTGGGATTTGAACTCTCAAACTCTGGCTTGGGGAGCATCCACCATGGTTCGGGAAGCAGACGTCATAACCACTACTCTAGCAGACAGACATAGACTAAATATTAAGGGGTACATGAAAATGCACACATCAAAGACAACATTTCAGAGGTTGGAGAATGGCGTGGGGGCTTGTACTTCTTGGGTCCACCAACCGTTCCTCAATCTTCTTCTGATGATTACAAACATAGATTACGAATCTTCAAAACCTACACTATAGGATGGATGTGTTTAGGAACGGGGGACGAAATTCAAAAGGGACGTATTTCCAATTACCAGCAAATAGACCCTAGAAATGTTATTCCAAAATCTTAATATTGGAACTTTGTCCCTTCATTTGCCTACTACTGTCTATAAGCTATCATGACATGTGGGTTTTTTCTTGGGGACAAGGTATCGGAACGCTTTTGAATGGTCTACAAAGCATGCCCCCAGGTCAAAGTTGGCTTTTTGCAGACATTGTTACTCCACGACATAGTATGTTATCACAACTCTATTAAAAGGACATTCTATACAAGGTGTCACTTCAGTCCTTCTATTTGATGGGAAATAGCCCCTACCCCCCTACACACCTCAAGTTAGCTCTTTCATGCCAACAAAAGGCAACATCAGAAATGTCTCTCTAAAAATTGCTCTCCTCAGATTTGAACTCTCAATCTCTGGTTTGGGGAGCAAACACCATAACCACTACTCTACCAGACAGACAGAGAATAATTGTTAAGGGCTACTTCAAAATGCACACATCAAAGACAACATTTCAGAGGTTGGAGAATGGCGTGGGGGCTTGTACTTCTTGGGTCCACCAACCGTTCCTCAATCTTCTTCTGATGATTACAAACATAGATTACGAATCTTCAAAACCTACACTATAGGATGGATGTGTTTAGGAACGGGGGACGAAATTCAAAAGGGACGTATTTCCAATTACCAGCAAATAGACCCTAGAAATGTTATTCCAAAATCTTAATATTGGAACTTTGTCCCTTCATTTGCCTACTACTGTCTATAAGCTATCATGACATGTGGGTTTTTTCTTGGGGACAAGGTATCGGAACGCTTTTGAATGGTCTACAAAGCATGCCCCCAGGTCAAAGTTGGCTTTTTGCAGACATTGTTACTCCACGACATAGTATGTTATCACAACTCTATTAAAAGGACATTCTATACAAGGTGTCACTTCAGTCCTTCTATTTGATGGGAAATAGCCCCTACCCCCCTACACACCTCAAGTTAGCTCTTTCATGCCAACAAAAGGCAACATCAGAAATGTCTCTCTAAAAATTGCTCTCCTCAGATTTGAACTCTCAATCTCTGGTTTGGGGAGCAAACACCATAACCACTACTCTACCAGACAGACAGAGAATAATTGTTAAGGGCTACTTCAAAATGCACACATCAAAGACAACATTTCAGAGGTTGGAGAATGGCGTGGGGGCTTGTACTTCTTGGGTCCACCAACCGTTCCTCAATCTTCTTCTGATGATTACAAACATAGATTATGAATCTTCAAAACCTACACTATAGGATGGATGTGTTTAGGAACGGGGGACGAAATTCAAAAGGGACGTGTTTCCAATTACCAGCAAATAAACCCTAGAAATGTTATTTAAAAATCTTAATATTGGAACTTTGTCACTTCATTTGCCTACTACTGTCTATAAGCTATCATGACATGTGGGTTTTTTCTTGGGGACAAGGTATCGGAACGCTTTTGAATGGTCTACAAAGCATGCCCCCAGGTCAAAGTTGGCTTTTTGCAGACATTGTTACTCCACGACATAGTATGTTATCACAACTCTATTAAAAGGACATTCTATACAAGGTGTCACTTCAGTCCTTCTATTTGATGGGAAATAGCCCCTACCCCCCTACACACCTCAAGTTAGCTCTTTCATGCCAACAAAAGGCAACATCAGAAATGTCTCTCTAAAAATTGCTCTCCTCAGATTTGAACTCTCAATCTCTGGTATGGGGAGCAAACACCATAACCACTACTCTACCAGACAGACAGAGAATAATTGTTAAGGTCTACTTCAAAATGCACACATCAAAGACAACATTTCAGAGGTTGGAGAATGGCGTGGGGGCTTGTACTTCTTGGGTCCACCAACCGTTCCTCAATCTTCTTCTGATGACTCCAAACATAGATTATGAATCTTCAAAACCTACACTATAGGATGGATGTGTTTAGGAACGGGGGACGAAATTCAAAAGGGACGTGTTTCCAATTACCAGCAAATAAACCCTAGAAATGTTATTTAAAAATCTTAATATTGGAACTTTGTCACTTCATTTGCCTACTACTGTCTATAAGCTATCATGACATGTGGGTTTTTTCTTGGGGACAAGGTATCGGAACGCTTTTGAATGGTCTACAAAGCATGCCCCCAGGTCAAAGTTGGCTTTTTGCAGACATTGTAACTCCACGACATAGTATGTTATCACAACTCTATTAAAAGGACATTCTATACAAGGTGTCACTTCAGTCCTTCTATTTGATGGGAAATAGCCCCTACCCCCCTACACACCTCAAGTTAGCTCTTTCATGCCAACAAAAGGCAACATCAGAAATGTCTCTCTAAAAATTGCTCTCCTCAGATTTGAACTCTCAATCTCTGGTTTGGGGAGCAAACACCATAACCACTACTCTACCAGACAGACAGAGAATAATTGTTAAGGGCTACTTCAAAATGCACACATCAAAGACAACATTTCAGAGGTTGGAGAATGGCGTGGGGGCTTGTACTTCTTGGGTCCACCAACCGTTCCTCAATCTTCTTCTGATGATTACAAACATAGATTATGAATCTTCAAAACCTACACTATAGGATGGATGTGTTTAGGAACGGGGGACGAAATTCAAAAGGGACGTGTTTCCAATTACCAGCAAATAAACCCTAGAAATGTTATTTAAAAATCTTAATATTGGAACTTTGTCACTTCATTTGCCTACTACTGTCTATAAGCTATCATGACATGTGGGTTTTTTCTTGGGGACAAGGTATCGGAACGCTTTTGAATGGTCTACAAAGCATGCCCCCAGGTCAAAGTTGGCTTTTTGCAGACATTGTTACTCCACGACATAGTATGTTATCACAACTCTATTAAAAGGACATTCTATACAAGGTGTCACTTCAGTCCTTCTATTTGATGGGAAATAGCCCCTACCCCCCTACACACCTCAAGTTAGCTCTTTCATGCCAACAAAAGGCAACATCAGAAATGTCTCTCTAAAAATTGCTCTCCTC
Source organism: Salvelinus namaycush (assembly GCF_016432855.1). Classification (NCBI taxonomy): domain Eukaryota; kingdom Metazoa; phylum Chordata; class Actinopteri; order Salmoniformes; family Salmonidae; genus Salvelinus; species Salvelinus namaycush. The sequence goes on from NC_052337.1 coordinate 47,539,775, forward strand.
AGATTTGAACTCTCAATCTCTGGTATGGGGAGCAAACACCATAACCACTACTCTACCAGACAGACAGAGAATAATTGTTAAGGTCTACTTCAAAATGCACACATCAAAGACAACATTTCAGAGGTTGGAGAATGGCGTGGGGGCTTGTACTTCTTGGGTCCACCAACCGTTCCTCAATCTTCTTCTGATGACTCCAAACATAGATTATGAATCTTCAAACCTACACTATAGGATGGATGTGTTTAGGAACGGGGGACGAAATTCAAAAGGGACGTGTTTCCAATTACCAGCAAATAAACCCTAGAAATGTTATTTAAAAATCTTAATATTGGAACTTTGTCACTTCATTTGCCTACTACTGTCTATAAGCTATCATGACATGTGGGTTTTTTCTTGGGGACAAGGTATCGGAACGCTTTTGAATGGTCTACAAAGCATGCCCCCAGGTCAAAGTTGGCTTTTTGCAGACAAGGTTTGTATCAAATGCAAATGAAGGTTTATTGTTACTCCATGACATAATCTGATACCACAACACTATTGAAATGACATTCTTTACAATGTGACTTGAGTCTTTCACTATTTTTTAGCCCTTCCTCTGACACCGCCTAGTATATACAGTAGGTCCTGGATGGCAGGAAGCTTCTACCCAGTGATGTACTCGGACATAAGCAATCAAATTTTATTCATAAATCCCTTACAACATCAGCCTATGTCACAAAGTGATATACAGAAACCCAGCCTAAAACCCCAAAACAGCAAGCAATGCAGATGCACGGTGGCTAGGTAAAACTCCCTAGAAAGGCAGGAACCTAGGAAGTAACCTTGAGAGGAACCAGACTCTGAGGGGTGGCCAGTCCTCTTCTGGCTGTGCCGGGTGGAGATTATAACAGAACATGGCCAGTCCTCTTCTGGCTGTGCCGGGTGGAGATTATAACAGAACATGGCCAAACGTTAATAGATTACCAGCAGGCTCAAATGATAATATTCACAGTGGTTCTAGAGGGTGAAACAGGTCAGCGCCTCAAGAGTAAATGTCAGGTCCGGGATAAGGTAGCACGTCCGGTGAACACGTCAGGGTTCCATAGCCGCAGGCAGAACAGTTTAAACTGGAGCAGCAGCACGACCAGGTGGACTGGGGACAGTGTGATCAGGCCAGGTAGTCCTGAGGCATGGTCCCAGGGCTCAGGTCCTCCGGGATAGAAGGGAGAGGGAGAGAGTGAATTAGAGGGAGCATACTTAAATTCACACAGGACACCAGATAAGACAGGATAAATACTCCAGGTATAACTGACTGACCCTAACCCCCCTACACAAACTATTGCAACGTAAATACTGGGGCCTGAGACAGAAGTGATCGGGAGACACTGTGGCCCCGTCCGACGATACACCCTCAGTAGCGCCTTACGGTCCGATGCCGGGTAGTTTCCATACCAGGCGGTGATGCAACCGGTCAGGATGCTCTTGATGGTGCAGGGGTATATTTGAGGATCTGGGGACCCATGTTTTCAGTTTCCTGAGGGGGGAAAGGTGTTTTCATGCCCTCTTCACAACTGTGTTGGTTTGTTTTGACTATGATAGTTCGTTGGGGATGTGGACACCAAGGAACCTGAAATTCTCAACTTCAGGCCTGTCCATGTTAATGGGGTCATATTCTGCCCTCCTTTTCCTATAGTCCACTATCAGCTCCTTTTGTCTTGCTCACGTTGAGGGAGAGGTTGTTGTCCTTGCACCACACTGCCAGGTCTCTTACCTCCTCCCTATAGGCTGTCTCATCGTTTTCGGTGATCATGCCTAACACTGTTGTCATCTGCAAACGTAATGGTGTTGGAGTTGTGCTTTGCCATGCAGTCATGGGTGAACAGGGAGTACAGGAGGGACTAAGCACTCACCCCTGAGTGGCCCTAGTGTTGACGATCAGCGTGCCAGATGTGTTGTTGCCTACCCTTACCAACTGGGGGCTGCCCGTCAGGAAGTCCAGGATCCAGTTGCAGAGAGAGGTGTTGAGTACCAGGGTCCTTTGCTTAGTGATCAGCATTGTTGGCACTATGGTGTTGAATGTTGAGCTGTAGTCAATCAACAGCATTCTCAGAGGTTATCCTTTTGTCCAGATGTGAAAGGGTAGTGTGGAGTACAATAGAGATTGCATCATCTGTGGATCTGTTGGGGTAGTATGGCAATTGGAGTGGGTCTAGGGTTTCCGGCATGATTGCTTTATGTTAGCCATTACTAGCCTTTCAAAGGACTTCATGGCTACCAATGTGAGTGCTACGATGCGGTAGTTATTTAGGCAAGTTACCTTTGCTTTCTTCGGCACAGGGACTATGGTGGTCTGTTTGAAACATGCAGGTATTACAGACTCGGTCAGGGAGAGGTGGAAAATGTCAGTGAAGACACTTGCCTGGTAATCAGTCTGGCCCCGCCTCTTTGGGAATGTTTACTTGTTTTAAGGTCTTGCGCACATCGCCTACGGAGAGCGTGATCAGACATTCTTCCGGAGCAGCTGGTGCTCACATGCATGCTTCAGTGTTGCTTTGCTCGAAGCGAGCATAAAAGGCTTTTAGCTCATCTGGTAGGCTCTCATCACTGAGCAGCTTGTGGCTGGATTTCCCTTTGTAGTCATGAATATTTTTCAAGCCCTTCCACATCCAACAAGCATCACAGCCGGTGTAGTAGGATTCAATCTTAGTCCTGTATTTACGCTTCAGGAGGTGTCTCTGACTTTTCTTGAATGGGCCAGCCAAAACCCTGACTTGAACCCAATCTAACATCTCTGGAGAGACCTGAAAATAGCTGTGCAGCAACGTTCTCCATCGAAATTGACAGAGCTTGAGGATCTACAGAGAAGAATGGGAGAAATTCCCCAAATACAGGTGTGGCAAGCTTGTAGCATCAGACACAAGGCTGTAATCACTGCCAAAGCTGTTTCAACAAAGTATTGAGTAAAGGGTCTGAATACCTATGTAAATTTAATCACATTTTGATTTAATAAATTTGAAATAATTTCTTAATGTCACACCCTGATCTGTTTCACCTTTCTTGTGATTGTCTCCCCCCTCCAGGTGTCACTTATTATCCCTAGTGTATATATATATTGTCTTGTATGCATTTCAAGGCAACCAGCATTTTCCCTTACTCCTGCTTCTATTCTCTTTTGCTAGTCCTCACGTTTTCTGGACTCCGTACCCGCCTGCCTGCCCTTACCTCAAGCCTGCCTGCCACTCTGTACCTCCTGGACTCTGAACTGGTTGACATTTTGCCTTTCCACGACCATTCTCTTGCCTAGCGCTTTTGGATTGTTTAATAAATATCAAGACTCAAACCATCTCTCTCCCATGTCTGCATCTAGGTCTCGCCTTGCTCTTATACTAAACCTGCTTTTGCTTTTACATTGTTTGCTATTGTGTGTATATTGGTGAGAAAACCAATGTCATCAATTGTAGAAGGCTGTAACGTAAATAAATGTCAAACAAGTCAAGGGGTCTGAATACTTCCCGAAGCACAGTAAAAATATATAAGTCACCTTGTACCAAATATTTTTTTTACCATATAGTTAAATTCAGAAATGGTAGGTTGAGACTAATACAGTCAGGATAGTATAACTTATCCCATCATCCAACACAGTCTCACATTCAATTTGTGCATATATGTACAAAATGTATTTCAGCAGATTTCGTGCGTTTTTGTGCGTTTTCGTCTGGCTTAATTCGTGAGAAAAGACACGAATTGATGTGCTTCTTAATTCGTGCGAAAAGACACAAATTTAACCAGTAGGCTACACAAGCCTTTACAACAACCATATAGACGCGATAATTAGTATTTCATTTTTGTTTTTCTTAATGGCTGATTCAACGTCATGAATATACAGAAATGTTGTCTTTGTTTAACCATGTTTTAAAATGTGTCGTTGTATGCCTATATGTACTGTTTTAGACTTGCTGAACAGAATTTGAGAAAAGAGGCACATTTACGTGCGACTTAATTCGTGGGAAATATTGTTTTATTAATGCCAATGCTGTTTTCTGTGCTTGAATTCGCTTAATACTTTGGATATCGGTGCACTTGTAATCAGAACGCCTTTTCGTCATGTAGGCAACCATACACGATTTTCTTCATAACCCATTTAATATTTCGTGGAGCCTAAATTACACCATTTTCTTCATAATGCATGTATTACATGTTAATGTAAAATAATGAATTATGTTGACTTACACTTATGGCCTTTCCATACCTTAAGGGAACATTTTAGCACTCGCCATATGGTTAGTGAGAAACGCCACATTGCAAATGTACGGTCCCTTACTAGACGACCTGCAAGGTTTCTAAAATTCGCGGACGGCGTCGGGCCGTGCGCGGGGGAGAGATCTTTCAGGAAGTCATCAAACGAAATCTCTCGGACGTTCGGTTTCCGTTTTATAAAAACAACAAATTTTGGTCATTTTTCCGCAGTCTCGGAAATTCCCACCAGAGGGAAAATAAATAATATTGCAAATGCACAAGCACATTGCAAATGCATGTGGCCTTTTCTCCGAAACTGAAAATATTTCGAAGACGTAATGGACAGTTGGGCCCGAACAAGATGGCGTCGAGGCCTCAACACTTTTTGAGTTATGGCCATTTTTCTGGGATTAAAGGTCAAAAACGCAGTAGGGTGCTAATTTGACCGCTTCACGTCAAAGTACATAAGCATACGGTGTCAGGAAAAAAAGAACCAGACATTTATCTATCGTAATTTAAGAGAAATCGTACATCGACAAATTGGTAATGTTCACAAAAAGGAGTAAAAAAAAAAAAGTTACAGATCCAGTTGCAGTGTGTTCAGACGAACATTTTTTAAGTGGGTCTCGAAGCTCTGCCAGAATTCTGTGATTTTATGTGATTTTATGAAATAACACACACTCATTTAACCCTCTGTAAATAAGTCAGTTCTTAACATAAAGACTTAAAACTCAATATTATATAAGAGCCTACCCCAAGGAGGATATGTGTTCACTTTCAGCTTCCTATGTCAACCGGAAGTACCTTCAAATGGTGCCATAGGGTCAGTTTCGAAGGGTTAAAATGGTCAGATCTGCCTCCCGGGTGGCGCAGTGGTCTAGGGCACTGCATTGCAGTACTAGCTGCGCCACCAGAGTCTCTGGGTTCGCGCCCGGGCTCTGCCGCAGCCGGACGTGACCGGGAGGTCCGTGGGGCGACGCACAATTGGCCTAGTGTCGTCCGGGTTAGGGAGGGTTTGGCCGGTAGGGATACCCTTGTCTCATCGCGCTCCGGCGACTCCTGTGGTGGGCCGGGTGCAGTGCGCGCTAGCCAAGGGGGCCAGGTGCACAGTGTTTCCTCCGACACATTGGTGAGGCTGGCTTCTGGTTTGGAGGCGCGCTGTGTTAAGAAGCAGTGCGGCTTGGTTGGGTTGTGCTTCGGAGGACGCGTGGCTTTCAACCTTCGTCTCTCCTGAGCCCATACGGGAGTTGTAGCGATGAGACAAGATAGTAATTACTAGCGATTGGATACCATGAAGAAAAGGGGATAAAAGGATGGAGTGAAAAAGTATGGTGCTTAAAGACACATGCCGTGCCGAGTTCAACGAGATGCCCCGCTTGACCGTAGCTCGCTCGGTCTGAGTGCAGCGACAGGGACAAGAAGAAGGACCCAAATGACCCTTTGACCTCAATTTCATATTGTTTTGCTTTGGGGAGACAGAGAGAGAACCGTTAAGGTTAGAAGCACAATTTGACCTCAGGAACGTTCCTAAGGTCCTCCCGATCTGTGCAAGCCCAACATTGACCGTGTGGCATTAACCCTTAACAGTTAAAAGAAGGTGTTTACATCAAACAGTTTACAATGACATGTCTCCCCATAGGAATACATTGCCTGCTCCCCTAAATTCAACCTGAAACCTATGTGGGTTAATAATGCCTTATGAACCTGTCTTCGATGACAATCCATCAGGCCACTATGAGGTCTACCTGTGTCGATTCTAAGCTTCCTGGAGCAACCGGAAGTGGTTAAATCACCCTAAAAGTGTTTGCCATACCCAACCTGCAGTTTGTGATATATAGTGCATTCAACCCTGTGTAAATCAGTCAGTTCTTAACGTATAGACTTAAAACTCAGGATTCTGTAAAAGCATACCCCGATCAGGATATGTATTTACTTATAGCTTCCTGTGCCAACCGGAAGTGCCTTAAAATGGGGTCATAGGTGCTGTTCCGAAGGTTTAAAAAAGTCAGATTTTTCCAAAACTTTAAATATGTGAATCGGTCAACCCTCATGAATTGTAAATCAGTAATTTCTCTAAACAGATGTCAAAGAAAAGCTCTCTCACACACACACACACACATGATGGAGTGAAAAAGTATGGTGCTTAAAGACACACAGAGCCTTAAATGCTTTTAGGGGGGATCCAGACTTCCATACCCGCTCTGGGAGCGCTATACTACCGCCCCAAATCAATGGGTGCTGGCCTGAGTGATTTATGGAGGTTTTCAAAAAATATTCTATGTTTTTTCTTCTGGAAAATATTTTATGTTTTTTCTTCTCGAGTCAATGGCCTGAGTGATTTATGGAGGTTTTCAAAAAATATTCTAAGTCCCAAACTTTTCGTGCACCTGGTATTTTTTTTGGGTTACCAGGCGTCATTTTTCAAAACGGTTGAAATTGCTTTTAGGGGGCATCCAGAGTGTCACATGACCGGATAAGGTAACTATTCTTGTTCTTCTTGTAACTTTCCGATAGGCTAGAAGCTTTCCGGTGTTTTGCTGCTCGACACAGGTCGACGCAGGTATTGCACTTGATTTATCGTTATCGTAACCGTAGGTGCAGCCAAGTGGAAATATGAAAGCTTTCTAGCTATTTCGCACTGACGGTAATTTGAACACAAGAACGTTTCTAGTGAAAAGGTGCTTACACTCAGAGCCATGTATTTACACTCAGCCACCCTAGCCTTATTACGGGTTAACGTTTTGGTAATTTTGGTTGGCCAACAAAATGTAAGACTACAATGACTGCATACGTTTCCCCAAATGTTATACAGCAAGGCTGCCATTGTATTTTCAGTTACATTTGGTCAATAAAAATGGTTTACACGTTTATTTTTTAAGAAATACATGGAACTACAACAGAATAAAACACCATTAACCATCATGCATTGCTTACATTCATTCTATACTGAAAAGTCTGTTCAGAAAAATCGAAAACAGTACATATAGGCATAAAACCACAATGTTTTAATAGGGATTAGAAAAAGACAATATATATATATATAACCTCTTATGGTTATATGGTTAAAAAAAATAAAAAAATCTATATATTCATAACGTAAAATAAATAAATACAGGCGATCGTGTCTATGGTTGTTGCAACGGCTTGTGTGTCGCCTACTGGTTAAATTCGTGTCTTTTCGCACGAATTAAGTAGCACAGAAATTTGTGTATTTTCAAACGAATTGAACCACCCCAAAAATGCACAAAAACGCACGAAATCTGCTGAAATACATTATGTACATATATGCGCGAATTGAATGTGAGGCTGGGCTGCATCATCATCAAGACATTTAGTACAGTCTTCCAATACATTAATCATGAGTCAATTACTTTATACCATTATGGTAATTAAGGCTTTTTAATGCCACTGATGGTAAACAACAACTTTGTGTCCAAATTCCTTTTCATCAATATAATGGTTAACGTTCTCTGTAGAAGTTGCAGAAAGGAAAATACCTACTGTAGCTATGTAGGCTTCCTGCTGGCTACCAATTGTCACAACAACAAAAAAACATAGCTTGTTTTTTTAAATCGAAATTAAACTAGCATGTGCAAAATTATCAGGTGTGAAGGTAAGACCCAGATGCAGACCATGTCGAAGAAACAATAGTTTAATACTCAAACAGGGGCAAGCAATAGTAACTTAAGTTAACTCTACCTACATGAACATACTACCTCAACTAACCGGTGCCCCCGCACATTGACTCTGTACCGGCACCCCCCTGTATATATTGTTATTTTTTAATGCTGCTCTTTAATTACTTGTTACTTTTATCTATTATTCTTATGTATTTTTTTTTTACTGCACAGTTGGTTAGGGGCCGTAAGTAAGCATTTCACTGTAAGGTCTATCTATACCTGTTGTATTCAGCGCATGTGACTAATAGAATTTGATTTGACAGTACAAGGCAGGCAGCGGTCAGTAACCAGAGGTGTGGCAACGGTACCGGACGGCAGGCAGGCTCAGGTTTTGGGTCAGGTTTTGGGTAGGCAGAGGTCAGAAACAGGAGACAAAGAACTGTGACATATGAGTTTAACTCTGGAAACATTAATGGTGGGATATATACGAAGAGTACGGAGCAACAGAAGATGAACAGCAGAGGACCTAATAATCTTGGAGATGGGAAATGGGCCAATAACCTGGGGGGAGAGTTTGGGAGATCCACCCGGAGTGGCAGATCCCGGTTGGACAACCATACCTTCTGCCCTAGCCGATACTGGGGAGCTGGGGTCCGATAGCGATCCTCTTGTCTTCGATACCTTGAGGGGGTATTGAGGGCCAATCGGGCTCTCCTCCAGGTAAAACTACAGCTGCGGACAAACCTCTCGGCAGAAGGTATGCCAACTTCTTCATCCTGCTCGGGGAAGAGCGGAGGCTGATACCCCAGGACACACTTGAACGGAGATAGGCCCGTGGCAGAGCAGGGTAGGGTGTTGAGGGCGTACTCGACCCACAACAGCTGCTGGCTCCAGGTGGTGGGGTTGGCCGAGACCAGGCAGTGCAGAGTAGTCTCTAGATCCTGGTTTGCTCGCTCCGACTTGCCATTGGACTGGGGGTGGAACACAGAGGACAGGCTGGCCAACGACACAATGAGGGCACAGAATGCCTTCCAGACCCGGGATGAGAACTGAGGCCTCCGGTCAAAGACCAGGTCCACCGGCAGTCCATGGATCCGGAAGACGTGCTACACCATGGGCTGGCCCGTCTCCTTGGCCAATGGGAGTTTGGGGAGAGGAATGAAGTGTGCGGTGACAAAATCCAGGGATATGTTGGACCGGGGTTGTGGGGGTGACAGGCTAGCCTGGAGGAATTGGCCCACTCAAGAACGCGGAGCGGAAAGCGTTAGACACGAACATCTGGTTCTTGACCCCCCCCAGGTTTTGGCTAGGACCTGTTCCCCTATACCCCAGCTGAGTGGCGTCGCCAGGCAAGAGGTAGGAAGGGTTGTCTTGGGCTCCGGGGTGGTAGCAGTGGGGTTATAGCGGTGAGAAAAAACATTCGGCTTGACGTTCTTAGGCCGGTAGAAGGGGGAAAAGTTGAACTGGGTAAACAGCCCCCATTTCGCTTGCCTGGAGTTGAGGCGATTGGCGGAGTGGAGATACTATAGATTTTTGTGGTCTGTACACACAATGAACAGATGCTCCGCCCCTTCAAGCCAGTGCCTCCATTGCCATAATTCCTCTGTGGCGTTGAGGCGGTGGGAGAATGCGGTGCAGGGATGCAACTTCCAATCCAGGGCAGAACGTTGCGACAGAACAGTCCCCACTCCGAAGCATTAGCATCCACCACAAACTGACAGGAAGGGTCCGGATCAACCAAGATCAGAGCTGTGGTGAAGCGCTATTTCAGGTCCCGGAATGCCCGGTCAGCGGCCGGCAAGGATGCTGTAATCCCAGATAAAGTGGCGATAAAAGTTGGATAAACACCAGGAGGTGTTGGTGGAGTGGCTCCAGAAGGCGCTGGAGATCCTGCCGGACATGGAGCATGGAGCATGCAACAGCAAAATGAATTCATCAAACAGTGTGCTTAA